>NC_056731.1:1306733878-1306943878 GCF_019279795.1 Protopterus annectens | reverse complement strand
AAAGCTAAAAACACAGCATCAATGGGACCGGATGGTGTCCCCGGCTGTGTGCTACACGAGCTAAATGAGGAATTAAACCCGCACATAAGGCAGCTGTTTAATCTCAGCCTTACCACAGGATACGTGCCCAAGGAGTGGCGTGACGGCAACTGTGGTCCCACTCACAAAGGTGGCGCCTCCACGGACCCTGGTAATTACCGCCCATAAGCTTAACAAGTCTAGTCTGCAAAGCTATGGAGAGGATCATAATGGAGCTCATAAACAAAGATATAGGGACTTGCAGACATTGGACCCGACCCAGTTTGGCTTTGTCAAGGGAAGATCATGCCTTTGAACTTGGTCGACTTCTTGAAATAGTCACCAAGGCCATTGATGAGGAAAGGCAGTCCATACAGCCTACCTTGACCTTGCAAGGCTTCGACACAATACCCCACTCGGGTATTGTAGAAAACTTACCAGCTTAAATGTAAACCCATATGTCACAAGATGGGTTGCAAACTGGCTTAAGGACAGAACCCACAGGGTTAGAGTTGCTGGCGCTGTGTCAGACTCCAAGCCGGTCACAAGTGGTGTCCCACAGGGCTCGGTCCTTGGCCCCTATTGTTTGGCATCTACTTCTCAGAAGTACAGGCCAACATGGGAGGACTTTGGCTGACAAAGTTTGCAGATGACTGCAAACTGGGCATAGTGGAAAGTGCATCGGACACTGATATCCTTCAGAAGGGACTCACGGAAACAGATAGCTGGTGCCAGAGCCATGGCCTGAAGTTAAACGCCAAAAATGTATAGTCATACCCTTCGGGAAAACAAGGTAACCCCAAGCTACCATATAGGTGGCAATCCACTAAGCACAGAAGAGGTTATCAGGGACCTGGGGACCCAGGTTGACAGTGGCCTTTCTTTGACACTCACATTGATAAAGTGGTTAGAAAGACCTTCTACATTGCCCACCTGATCATGAAGGGATTCACATCCAGATCTAGTGAGATCATTGTTCCCCTGTACTCTTCACTTATCAGACCAATGATCGAGTACAATGCCCCATTCGGGATGTATCTCACCCGACATCTGCAGCAATTGGAGAGACCCCAAAAGTTCCTCACCAAAAGGATAAGGACTCCAAAATCTGTCATATGCTGCCAGATTGAAGAAACTCCAGCTCTATTCAGTCGCATACCATCTGCTCAGAGGTGACATGTGCCTGACATACAAGGCCATGTCCAACCCGGAATTAATGGACATGCTCCACCTCAAAAAATCCAAATCCACCAAAACCACTAGAGCAAGCGACTTAAACCTTAGCACGGATATAAATAGGACGTGCTGGAGGGATAGATTTATCACTCAGAGACTCCCTATGCTGTGGAATAAAATCCCGGTCCATGTGAGGCAGAGCACCTCGCTGACTCTGTTCAAGAGAAATCTAGACCTGTGGATGGGAGATCGTAGGTTTACCCCGGGAATCATCTCTGGGTCACTGCTGGACAGAGGCACAACAAACTAATGGGCACAGTATTTTTCATATAAGGGGTGGCGTAAGCCACAATAATTTGGGCTAGGCTTATAAATGCCTTAGGGCAGATAGCCTAGTATAAACCTATGAACCTATGAACCTATGAACATATATGTTTACCATATATCCAGAACATGGAGTGGAGTCCTACCTCAGCACCAGTAGTCTCAACCTCTTAGTGCAAGGGGATGTCATGTATGTATTGCAGGTATATATGTATATTGTTGCTACTGTACCAGGGGTTGTCTTAGACATGTTGTGTGTGGGAAGTCATATCTGGTTTTGACATGTACGCCATTGGCTACTGACAGACATCCTAAGGACATCGTAGTACAGTACCACTGTTAGCACAGTAATGATCCTGTAGACTTCAGCAGAGATATGACCAATATATGTGGACAGTCTGGCACTCTGTGGTCAGTCCAGAGGTGTACACAGATCCCCTTCATGCGAGACATGTGGACCATGCCTGACAATGTGGATGTTAACAGCCATGTATATGGGTATATCAGATAAATACTGGACTACATATGCCCACACAGTTTATCCACTCACACACGTCAGTCTGTCATGCTCCACATAGCTTACATGTTGGGGAGCTGTCCAAAGGTATATCTCATGGTGAGTGACATCTGCAATAGTGCTGTAGGTGCGATAAGGTAGGTGTAGTATACGTGACTGTCCACATGAACAGGTGTCAACATCAACACAGCCACACTCTCTCAGGGACTTCCACACATTAACACAGTTGGCAGGGTCAGAAATAGACTTCCTAACTAGCTAGTTTGCCACAATACAGTAATATGCAGGTATAATGTGCACCAATGGGGTTATCCAGATGACAAACGAGCAAAGGGTATGTGAAGGTGTCTGACATCAGATGGAATTCTTCTGTAGGCCAATGGGAGTTGTAGTGAGTGTGAATGGGGTTGAAAGCATCATACTGCACACACACAGACACAGGGTGCCAGTACTAACATGCATGTGTGCATTGCTTCACAGGTGTGTAGTGGTTGACTGTGCCAGAAGGCAGTACAAGGCTAGGTGAAGGGTATACCTTGGCATCAGGCCACATGACAATGGTCTCCAGTGTGGCTCAGGGGTGTAGTGTCTGGATTGGCCCACACAGGTAGGCACTGTATTCACCATCCAATCATCTGGGTTAATATTGTGTGTGGCCAGTGCTGTGCAATGCTTGCCATGTATGTGTTCTATAGTAAATGACATGGACGGTGTCTGGGATGTGCACATGTCCCACATGCATGTTTAGTGACATGTGGAACTGTACCTGGGGTGTCTGGCCCATGTTGTGTACACAGATTATCATCAGATGTGCCAGTCCTGGACTCATGTGGTGGGAACTGGTAAAGGACACCAGGTTGATGCTGCACCTACATTGATAGCATGATACAAGTATTCCCTGATGTCAGTGGCATCTGTCCATAAAGGGAATGTGTTTAAGGCATGGTATGTCCTTTGTGGGACACATTTGATCCCACCACAGTTGTTGCAGGCGTCCAGTGGAGAACATAGTGAAGGCGCACTGTCTGCTATTATCTGCCTATTGTAGTGATGGGACAGGGTGCCGTGCCCTCTGTAGTCCACTGCAATCACACCAAGGTTACTATCTGTGGGCAATATGCAGGATACTACCAACAAACGGTTGTTGCCTAGGAAAGTGTGTTTGTGTATGAGACATGGGTTGGGAATGTTCTCTGGGTAATACAAGGCTTGCTTTATTTATTCGCCAGGTCTTGATGTCACATGTAGGGGTATGGATTAGCAACCTCAGCCTCTCGACTATTTGAAATATGTTATCCTTGTAAGGTGGACATTGTGACATATAATAGGCCAACCATATAAGAAATTTGCAAAACCCGCTCCACAATGAGTCCAGTTGTTACACACAGTCACCTCCAAACAAGATACGAATGACAAACACAGGACACACACACTCACCAAGTCTCACAATTGCCATTTCTGGAATTGGAACTCCTACTTAACTAACTTATCATACTACAGCATTCCACAGTTATAGGACATGCCACAGAGATTACTGGACTACTCCTTCCCCAAAGGTATATTTCAAAGGGAATGACATCTGCAGGCTTGCCAAAGAAGGGCAATGGAGGTTGTATTGACTGTGAATGGCCTCAAAAGCATTGATCCCTACACAGACAAACATCCACACTTGCCATGTATGGGAATAGAATTCCTACTAAACTACTATATCTTACTACAGCATTGTGCTGTTATATAATGTACCATCGAGATTACTGGACTACTCTTTCCCCAAAAGTGTTTTTCAAAATGAATAACATCAGCAGGCTAGCCAAAGAAGGGCAATGGAGGTTGTATTTACTGTGAATGGCCTCAAAAGCATTGCTCCCTACACAGACAAGCAAACACATACACAGATGTCCACACTTGCCATGTCTTGGAATAAACCTCCTACTGAACTACTATATCACACTACAGCATTACTCTGTTACAGGATGCACAGCGGAGATTACTGGACTACTCTTTCCCCAAAAGTGTTTTTCAAAATGAATGACATCAGCAGGCTTGCCAAAGAAGGGCAATGAAGGTTGTATTTACTGTGAATGGCCTCAAAACCACTGTTTCCTACACAGACAGCACACACACTTTTGCTGTCTGGGAAAAGAACCCCTACCGAACTATTATATCACACTACAGCATTACGCTGTTCTAGGACACATCACAGAGATTACTGGGCTATTTCTTCCCCAAAGGTGTATTTCAAGGTGAATGACATCAGCAGGCATGCAAAAGTAGGGCATTTGAAATTGTAGTGAGTGTGACTAACCTAAAAAGTATTGATCCCTATACAGACAAACACATGCACAAAGTTATCACATCTTGGATTAGAACTCCTACCTAACTAGTTTATCACACTACAATATTATGCAGTTATAGGATGTGCCAGAGAGATTACTGGGCTACTTGTTCCCCAAAGGTGTATTTCAATGTGAACGACATCAGCAGGCTTGCCAAATTAGGGCACTGGAGGTTGTAGTGACTGTGAATGGCCTCAAAAGCATTGCTCCTGACACAGACAAACTAACACACAAACATCCACACTTGCCATATCTGGGAAAAGAACTCCTACTTAATTAATTTATCACACTACAGCATTCCACAGTTATAGGACATGTCACAGAAATTACTGAGACACTTCTTCCCCAAAGGTGTATTTCAAAGTGAATGACATCAGCAGGCTTGCCAAAAAAAGGCACTGGAGGTTGTAGTGACTGTGAATGGCCTCAAAAGCATTGCTTCCTACACAGACAAACTAACACACATACAAACATCCACACTTGCCATGTCAGGGAATAAAACTCCTACCTAACTAGTGTATTACACTACAGCATTAAGCAGTTATAGGATGCACCACAGAAATGAATGGGCTACTCCTTCCCCAAAGGTGTATTTCAAAGTGAATGACATCAGAAGGCATGCCAAAGTAGGGCATTTGAATTTCAGTGAGTGTGACTAGCCTAAAAGGCATAGATCCCTACACAGACAAACAGAAAGTTGCCAAATGTGGGATTAGAATTCCTACCTAACTAGTTTATCACACTACAGCATTACGTAGTTATAGAACATGCCACAGAGACTACTGGGCTAGCTCTTCCCCAAGGTGTATTTCAAAGTGACTGACATCAGCAGGCTTGCCATAGTAGGGCAATGGGGAAGGCAGTGTGTGTGCATGGGCCATAACCCATTCATCTAGAGGCAGACACACCACACTCAGGCACACACAGGTTTATATTCCACAGGTACATGTATACAACTGCTAGATGACTACTGCCTTGTACAGTCATGTTACAAAGTTAGCACTACCACCACAGAGTCTATAATGCTGAGGGATTACAGAGGCAAATGTCTATGGTGAGTGACATTTACATATCATCTGGTTGTAGCCTTTTGGCTGTGTGCTGGGTGGGACAGGCCTCATGATGGAAGGCTCTTTGTACTGTCACTTCCACACATCTATTATGTGTACATTTGGCATATTATAGTGTGTTGTCCTTCGATATATGTGTGTATTCATATCCAATGTGTGTGCAAAGCATGACTGATGCATACTGAGGAGTGTATGCACTAACATCTGCAACTGTCAGATATGTATGGTCCACTGTTGCTGCTAGACATGGGCTTCATTTCTTCAAGTGTGTGAGTATGCTCAGTATGACCTTTCAGAATTTTGTTGTCTGACATTGCCTTCATTTCTCTAAGTGTGGGAGCATGCCCAGTATGACCTTCTGTATTGAATATGTGAATCCATTCCAGGTAGACTGTACTCCCAGTGCACACTTTTGTGTTCTACACCTATAGCTAGCAAATTGTTTCTGCAAGATATCTATAGATCAGTTGACAATATGGGGTCAGACTGGACAAGGGATAGTGGGTACTGTAGGTAATTGTGTCTGTGCTGCTTCTGCTACATTGTCCTGGTGCTAGCAGAGATATTCAGATATGTGTACTGTTATACTATGATGTTTTATGTCATCAAGTACTGTCAGCTAGACATGTTTGCTCGCAGTGATGTCCTGGGGAACACAGGGTGAATGCAGATGTGTCCAGTATTGTGGTCAAATGCCTACATATTCCTGCAAACTAATGCCATTATGGAGGGGGAGATGCAGACACTTGCTGCTGGGTCTGTGTAACTGGTTCAGCACCTTGGTACAGTGGTGGCAGAGGATCCCATACTTGTACATTCATTGATGTGAGAGTATGGCCATATCTTGTTGTGGTAATACATCACAGCTGTACAGATTCACACAGGTTACCCAGAGGCAGGGGTCATAAGTCAGGACATTACCCCTATTGTGGTTTACGAGCAGGTTTGTAGCCACCCATTCTTGTGTTTGCAGCTAGGGATAGTATGTGCACACGGCTGTGTTTCAGACTTTTTACCCTTCATGCTGTCCATGCTCCCACCCACCCCTATTATTCTGTCCTCTTCCATACATTATGCAAACATTCTCTGATACTTTTCCTATAGTTATCACCTCATCACAGCAGTATATTGGTGTTGGTCAACAGTTCATGCAGTGGGACATGGTGGACATGTTACTGTGGTTTGTCCACATGGCCTTGCATATGGGTTCTGTGGACTATGTTATGTTGTTATTTGGGAGTCCATGACATAACATACATTGGCAGTACGGGTGAGACACAGGCCTTTGGCAGAGGACTGTAGGCCATTTTGTATTGATGCAGACCAGCTGTAGCAGGCCATTGCATTCTGTCAGTCCTACAGTGCCAGACCACAATACAGTATATTCCCCTGGGGTGACAAGGTAGGTGTGTTGGGTGTTCATGCCAATACTTTCTGTCAGTATTGATCCAGTGGTGTGGATGCTGGCAGGATGTTGCTTACAGCTAGGGACAAACCTGCATAGGACACCTGCACTGTATACTGCATTCTTTTGCTATTGCTATACACAGGTGAGGGTCATATTTTACCCATTCCCAACAGCAAGGATAAGACTGAAGAGGTACCTGTGGGTGGTGGTTAGGTGAGCTGGGTGCATGTATGCTATGGACACTACTTGCATCTGACTCACAGATATGCATGGGGAATTCCATTTATGCTGGCTTGTGCAAGGACATCAGCTGTTTCTCAATATATCATTCCTATGACCTTTGAGGTCTGCAAGTGTTTGGCAAGATGACATCAATATTCCCTAATACAAGCCCAGATAATGTGCTACAAACCTGTATGTACAATTCCAAGGGTGTGTCCAATTAATGGTTACACATTATGCACTGTCTGTCTGGGATACTTGTACTGCTTGTATATGTGGCCCAACAGTCATGCCATGTCCATCTTTCAGATGGTGACACATATTACCTCCATACATTTACATTGGCTTACTGCTAGAATGTGTTATACTGGGGTGCATTATGTTTGGCACTGCAGTTGTGAGGACTTGGCCCTGTCACTGGCAGTACGGGGCAATGGCCACCTGGACAAACCTCACCATGCATACATACTGACCACTCTCGCACAATATGAAACACACACCAACCTAACACACGCATACTTGCATATTGTACAAATGCTACTTTCTCTATCCTGCAACCTTGGCCACCTTAGGTAATCTGTGCTCCACTCATATTATACCTACAAATACAGGTTAGTACATTTCTACATAGGATTGGGTGGGCATACCTGACTGTTACTATGTGTCTACATTGGAATGGGGGGCACACCAGACTGTTTCTACATGTCTACATAGGAAGGGTGGCACACTTGACTCTTACTACATTTCTACATAGGATTGGGGTTCACATCTGTGTGTTACTACATGTCTACATAGGACTGGGGGGTGGGCACACTTGACTGTTACTACATTTCTACATAGGATTGTGGGTGGCACACCTATGTGCCATTATGTGTCTATATAGGAATGGGGGGCACACCTGACTGTTACTACAGTTCTACATAGGAATGGTGGGGGGCACACCTGACTGTTACTACAATTCTACATAGGATTGGGGGGCACACCTAACACTTTTACATATTTGCTATGACTGTACTGGTATGTCAGGTACTCCATTTCAGTCTGTATTCTAACCTATCATGCTGCCTAGAGGCATATCAGTGTACTACAGGTGTTAGGTTTGATTGACCTACATATCAGTTTCTAACTTTTTACCCTTCAAAAATAACATCCCACTGTCTGACCTGTTGTAGTCTGTCTGTGTAGGCCCAAGGGGGGGGTTACCCATAGCCATCATTCAGAGGCCTTAGCACAGCCTTTGTTTGTGTTTGTCTATACCTGTCCTGTTGGCTGAGACTGTTGTTGGGTATGTGAGCCTCCCTGACTGTCATGTGTATGTCATATGGACACACATGTGGCCCAGCACATTTCCTGCAGTGGGTTTTGTCACCATGTGTAGTACTGGCTACTATGGTAGCACCAGTATTTGTTACAGATCTCATGCAGCCACTATAGATGTCTACTGTCTGATGGCATCCCATTCAGCCACCCAATTCCCTTTCATGCTCACATCCATACCATAGATACAAGTAACAACACATACTACTCCATTCGGCAATTGGTAGGAAAAGTGACTTACCTTGTGGCTGTGCCAGTATTGAAGATGGTGCTGGAGGGCTGCCTATGTCGGATGCACATAGTACACTCCCTATACATGGCTGACTACAGGTAGTGTCATGTTTGGCATCCCTTTTACTATATGCGTGAGTCAGAGAGAGGTGTCATTCCCTGAGTCCCTACTGTGTCGGTGTATGTGCTATGTGTTGCCTCTTTGCCAAGGCCAGGGCATACTGGGCATGCCTACTTCTGCCTACTGGGGCAGGCTCAGGTTGCTCCTCCTCCGAGTCACTCTGTGCCTGCGCAGACCTTGGCAATGGTGGGGGGCTGTGTGGCCCTGCCCCATGCTGTTCCTGATGCAACTATTTCTGCAGGATCATATTGTGTAGAATGGGACATACAATGACAATTTGAGTAGATGTATCTGGTGAGTACTGCAAGGCTCCACCGGATGTGTCCAGGCATCGAAACCATGACTTGAGCATCCCAAACACATGCTCTACTATAATTCTGGTCTATGCGTGTGCCTCATTATGGAGTTCCTGTTCAGTTGTGTGTGCATTTCCGATGGGTGTCATCAGCCACGGCTCCAGTGCATAACCAGAATCCCCCACTAGGTGACCATTAGGGATGTCCCCATTGGCAAATCTCTGATACAGCTGTGTCAGATGCCAGATGTGGGAGTCGTGATAGCTTCCAGGGCAGCCAGCACATGCATTCATTATAATACCCTGTGCATCACACATGACCTGGCAGTTGATGGAGGGGAAGCCCTTGTGGTTGATGTAGTCCCTACCCTGCTCACCTGGTGATGCTTTGATGTGTATGTTCATGCAGTCTATAGCACCCACTACCTCAGGGTATTCTGCTATTTGGTGGAAGAGAAGCATATTGCTGGCCAACGCCTCACAGGTGTTGGGGAAATATATGTGCTCACCGGCATGTACTGACATGGCATCCAGGAACTAGTGGAGTACCCCGGATGCTGATGCCTGTGAGATCCCCATGATATCCCCAGTTGGCCTTTGGAAGGTTCCTGTGGCTAGTATTCTTAGGCCTACACATACCTTAGTATCCACTGGGGGGGGTTCCCCTCTGTTAGTTCTGTGTGTCAGGCGTGGCCGGCACAGCTCACCAATTTGCTGTAGGAGGTCCCTGTCCACCCTATAGCGCTCCACTATCTCCAGTTCATGTAGCCCCTGGTAGGTTACCCTGGATCTGTACACTCTTCTCCGTCTCCTCACTGTGGGTTGGTCGACAGCATTCTCATCCTTACACCCTCAGCCTCTTCCACATGTTGATATATGATAGCTACTGCAGCCCCTATCAATTTGTCATTTTTGTTTGTTAAAATTTCCCCAGTTGTATACACAGGTGGTGTAGAGTATGTGGGAAAAACCAGAGGAAAAGGTGTTTGCATACTTTATAGTAGTGTTCTGGGCTGCGTTGGGCTGCTACCTGTGTAATTGCCTGATTCTGATACATTTCACCTGCCAGCTATGCTAGTTCTCCTTGATTACCTTCATAGTACTGTTTTCCCTTCCCACTGCCTTTTTATTTAAGCCCAGGGGCGTGCCGCATAAACACAGTACTCAAATGTGCGGAGAGCTGCTATTTTTTGGTTTACTTTTTTATTTTATTTATTTATTTTTTATTTAACATTTGTTGACCGGGAAAGTCTGACTAGGTTCCACAGATCCTGTTTTCAGCGGAGGCCCGGGGAGAAATGCTCCAGAATGTTTTTTTTTTCCTTTAAAACCTGGTGCCCGGCACACACACCTGCTTAGGCAATGTAAAGAGTGCTAGGCAACCTCAGACACACCCCTTGCTTAGTTCTGCTAAGCTAAGGGCAAACCCAAGCCACAGGGCTTCAATCCGCTTACAGTATGCCTAACACACCCCCTATGATGTCAGCTAACTGTTGGGCTTGAACCATGCTATTCCTGCACTTACACTGTTGGGTGCTGACTAGCATTGAGAGGAAATCTGGGATTCAGTATCATTCACCTCATTTGCATAGGACTGCCTGCTAATGCATAGTTACAAGACCCACAGTGAGTTTCCCCCCTTAGCAACCACTATTGACTGGCCATGTTGTCTTCTGCCTGTCATTGATTATATTGGCAAAATAGTGATTTTGGTTAGAATGCTTATTTCAGGTTTTTTTTTATATTTTCGGCCTGATCCCATTTGCATGCTGCTGCCCTAGGCTTAAACAAACAAAATTGCCTAAAAAAATAAAAGTGATTTTTTTTTTTATTTTTGCTCTGTTTTGTAGTTTGTAAAAATGTACTCAGTTACTAACCAAGTACATTTCGGCACACTCCACTAGTCCTGCACGGCCAGCTGACAGCTTCCTGGATCGCAAATTCACCTCATTTGCATGCTTTTCACCTTCAAATGGGGTAATTTGCATACAGGAGTTGCATCCGTGCAGGAATAGTACATGAGCGCTCATGCATGCCCCTGCAGCTTATTCCTGGATCGCACGGTGGACATATTGCCTCCTGGAGCTCCTGCACTGTTCCTGCACACCGTGTGCAGCTTGGTGAATCCTGAGGACATTTTTCATCTTGGGTAGATCAAAGCTGAATGTACACTTCCTACTCTAGTTTTATTTTAGTTTTATTTCTGAAATTAGAATATTAGCAGTGATCCAGTAGTAACAGCTCTGCAGCTTTGATGAATTATGTCTGCCTATGAATTTTGTCTATGATAATCTTTAATGCTTTCCTGAATTGTCTATATAAAAAGGAATCAAAAATGTCAAGATGACTTCTGAATTTCTCTGCCAACGTATTTGTATTATGCAATGATTTATTCTACATAGTTGATCTACATTTTAGTGTCTGTGATTAATCAGAAAATGTCACATGAAAAGATGAATGTAAGAGTTCAGACCTCTGAATTGAAAAGCTGTATTTGTCCTCTACATGTTCACTGGCTGGGGTTTATCAAAGAGAGACCTGATGCAGTTCCTCCAAGCAGAAGACATTAATTTCAGTGCTAATTAGAAAAGAGCCTTTGCTTGGTCAGTTATGATTCATTATCTCTACTACATCAATACTTCAGTGCAGATTCTGGACCAGTAAAGCTGAAAGCAGACCACTTGTCTACAACAGATGGTGGGTCAATGAGCATGTGTACAAAGTCACAACACTGAAAATATTGGCTTGCTGAGGAGTACTAACTGAAATAGAATGAATGACTGCACTAAAGCATTATAAGAAAAGAGAAGCAGTACAACTTGAAATTTTCCACTACATCAGCACAGCATTTTCAAAATCCCTGAAAATATTTATTACTTAATGACTTAATGAACAATGTGCTGGCAGTTACTCCTCTTGTGAATTCTGAAGTTTTAAATACTTCTTCATGGCACAGATATGCTTCTAAATTATGAGCATTATCATTATTAAGTTACTGAGCTCTCAATTTTTTTTTTGAGTGAAAAATGTAGAACTCATTACACAATCTATTTATTGCATGTGTAATATGTGCCAAATATATTACTTTATGCTGGTAGACTGCCTTTTCATTTTCTAATAAAAAAACAGGTGGGATATCTGGAAATGGTTAAGTAACTTTTATTTTTTTCTGAAGATCTGATACACGTATTAAAGAAATCTGAGACTGAAAATTGCCAACACATTTAAGGACATTGGGATTGTTTATACAGAAAGCTTTTACCTTTATTAAGGATGCCATGACACTAAATTATTCCTAAACATTTGTTGACCACAACATAACACATTTTCAGAAATATTGGAAAGAATACTGAGTTCTTGGATCACCTTTATAAATACAGCAGGAGGTTGTTTTTGTAACCTTATTCAAGATGTTACTCAGGGGCAGCCACAGTGGTGCAGCGGTTAGCATTGCCACCTCACAGCAAGAGGTTCTCTGGTTTGATTCTTGGCTGGGGTGCCTTCTGTGAGGAGTCGGCATGAACTCCCTGTGGTCGTGTGGGTTTCCTCTGGGTGCTCCAGTTTCCACCCAAAGACATGCAGTAGGTGGATTGGACACTCTAAATTCGCTCTGTGTGTGTGCCTTCTGTGGAAGGTTGGGTGCTGGGCTGGCAACTCGACACTGTAAAACTCCACTGCCAGTCATGAGCAGACAGATGATCTGCTGTAGTGACCCCTAACCAGGAAAAGCCAAAAGAAGAAGAAGATTTAAGATGTCACTCAGCATGAGCCAAGGCACAACTGTTCAAGAAAAGATGCAGTGAGGAGGAAGGGAACAATGAAATCAGGTAATGATGTAAAAGGAAGATGGCAGTACCACCTCAAGCACGCAGTATAAGTCAAAGTGATAGGGACGAAGACAACATTGGTTGCACTATTTTATTCATATATTTTTAAGTCTCTATTTCCAGGCACAAAATGAAGGAGGAAAAACATCTGCAATCTTTTGCATGGATCTGACATTGCATTTCCAGCATGAGATTTCAGCCCTTTGTTTGTACATGTGTGTGTGTGTGTTTGTGGGGTGTGTGATAGAGTGTACCTTTCAGAGAGAGAGAGAGAGAGAGAGACACAGAAAAAAAGAGATTGTCTTCAAAAAAGGGTTGTACAGATCTACAGGTGATATAACACATTTTCTCAATTTAATTATCTAAAATTCTTCTTCCATTAAAAGTTGACGTGGTTGTACATACCACTTCCCTAGTTTATATTTATTACTGCAATTTCTGTTAATGGCAAATTCAGTATAACAGTTTTGCATTTCTTTCTGTAAAGACATATACACTTTTAAGAGGTACCAAAGGCATGCAATATTTGGCTGTTATAAGCGAGAATTTATTTTAATGCATTTGTTCAAATGTCTGTGCACTAAGAACTTTTATCTCTTCTTTTTTTTCTAAAAGCATGAACAAACATCAGAAGTGTGTTTTTTTGCAACTTAGGAGAAACTTCAGTGCATGCCTTTGTTACCTTAGTTTATCTTTTGTCAAAGACTGTACTTGCATAAATAGCCTTCATTATTTTTAGAGATTGACAAAGTAGAGCTAAGACAGTTAACAAGAATATAAATACTGCACAACATTAACTGTCTATACATAAAAGAAAATTCAGGTAAATTTTATTAGCAATCTGACAGAGATCACACATTGAACACTCCAAAAATGCACTGTGCTGTACTTAAAAAGACAGACTTAGTGCTACTTGCAGTACATTAATCAAACTATATTAGTTCTGTGCCTTATCATAAATTAGTTATACAGTATAGTAAAAAACTGCCTATAGTTCATTGTATATACAATGTGACAAAAATGAAGTTTCCAAAAGGCCCTGTATATTTAGACATTGACTGCATGTTGTTTTCTTCTGTATCTGTCTACTGTTTATCAATTTCATGTTAGCTCTGATTTTATAAAACAGAAATATATGCATGTAAAGTTGTCTACTCTATAAGCTTTCCTTTCCTTCTCGATCTCACTCTTTCATGAATTTTACCTGTCTTCCCAGGAGCTCTAAATCCAGAAATATTTAAAGGGAAGTAAATAAAACATTTCTGCTATACTGTCTTATTTTTTATAATTTTTCTTTTATATGCAATTTTTCTACTGCTTTGGTGTGGTTGCTTTCTCCTGTGTCATTTCTTACATGGTCAGATCTTTGTTTTTATTCTTTATAAGCTCTGGCTAGGAGCCCTTGTATTTGAGCAATCATTTTTGAATGCTATTCAGTTAAAGGTACCTTTACAATGCAAGGTTTTAAAAAATTGTTTTCCCTAAAGACAAAATACAGCTTCCAAACTTGGGGAGTGGTGGCAGATTCTTGCTATCTGCTGAATGCAATTACTTTAGACTTAACATCTGTGTAATATACCTTGACCCCCACAGACATATATAAATGCATACCCCCCCCCCCCCACACACACACTTACACACACTAGACATGAAGATATATTCTCCCCGGCTGATAAAACAAAGTTAACTTTAATTGAGATGTGGTGTTACACATGATTTTTAAATTTTATATATATATATATATATATATATATATATATATATATATATATATATATATGTATGTGTAATGTCTTTTGGCTTTTCCCAGTTAGGGGTTGCCACAGTGGAACTCTGGTCTGCTAATGATTGGCAGTGGATTTTTACAGTGCTGAGTTGCCAGCCTGACGCCCAACCTTCAAAGAAGGTATACCCATTCACACACACACCTACCTGCATGTCTATAAACTTCACTCGACCGTGAGGAGGACATGCAGAACTCCACACAGAAGGCATTCCAGCCGAGAATCGAACGGGAGAACCTCTTGCTGTGAGGTGACAATGCTAACATATATATATATATATATATATATATATATATATATATATATATATATATATATATATATCCACACACATTATACACATTTGTATTTGTACTTCCAGTTCAACAGTATTTATTAAATTCTCGTCTATAAATATGAAGTCTTTTCAAGGACCCCCACCATCCCTGCCAGCTACTGAACCAAAAACACATGTACCCCAGAGATATGGTCACTATTAAATACAAGCCAGTAGGTCAGAAAATTGGGACCACCTACTCCATCCCACCATGATGAGAGATGTATCATAAACTAATCACTCCTAACATTGATTGGCTACTAAGCTCTTCCAGCATACAGCTCTCAACTCAGTCTCATTTCATCTTGGTCACATGTAGGACTTTGTCCCTGTGTAACACAGATCCAGCTCTGGAACACTCAAAAATGTAACTTCTTTATTGCAGGACATTTGTTATCTTGACACCAGACACAGTAGCTAGAATTGTATTTGTTGAAATAAATTTACTTTAGATGTCTTTTTTCTTAATCCTTAGTAGTAAACAGAGTATTAAATGCAAACTGTGACAACCATCAGTACAGTTTTGGTGTAGTCATTCCACGAATATGGTTACCTAAAGTTGACATCTAAAATGAATAAAAATCCCACCAGAAAGTGAGCTGTCATACTATTCTTTTACATAACGTCTCCCTTTTCCTTTAACAGGATATAACTAGCCCATATACATTCTGTTATGAGTTGTGTTAAATAATTGAAATCTGCTTCTCAGTACAGTAAAGTTCAAGGCTTAATTAGTCACTCTATAAATTTGACTAGAGATCTTCAGCATGAGGAAGCACCATTAATCAGTGACAATTATCACTTGCTGGTATGTCTAGCATTATATCACAGTAAGGACATGGCATACAATCTGAAGGCAATGGCAACTGAGGGGAAGGGCTGTACTTGGGAATAGCTAGTTGAAATACATTACTGTGGCAATTATGTCTCTGTCTTTTATATGATATAAATATTACATATGGACTGACAAAGCATGCAGATGAAATGGCCGATTCTTTAAAAGCAAAAGGCATTACATGATCACAATTAAAAGATAGTCAGAATAGCTTACTATAGAAGGCAGTGCATGTGCATGAGATCATTAAATTGAGATACACCATCTCACTTTCATGACAACGAAAACATCCAAGGGACAAACAGAGTAGGTGGTAGAGAAGAAGACTGTTTACAGCAGATAATGGAAATTGCATGATTTATGTTAAGTAATGATTGATATGGCTTAATAAGAAGGGAAAATATACCTGTGCGAAAACATCAAGCCAAAATATGCTACTGTGGCCATCATTGTTTACAGTATGGAATTCAAACCTGTGAGGAGCTAGAACTCAGAGCATGGCAATTTTCAGGATAGGAGTTTGTGAGACAAAAAATTAAAGGGATATTACACACCATGCAATGATCATTGATATGGGTTGCTTGGGATAGTCAGTAAGTGTGAATTAGAACATAATGTTAAAAAAAACATTATTGATCCAATAATTTCCATCACCTTCTTTACAATCAGACATCAATCATGCTCAACAAAAGTGGCTTTCTTTACGCAGAGGCAGGTTGTATGTAAAGACATATTCAGTGACATGATCACTGATAAAGAGCCACTGATATTATTTAGTGTGGCAGTCTGTGTGTTTAAAAACAGAAAGATAAAATGCATTTGTATTGGCATTATTTCTTTTACTCTCATCAGAAATAATCAGCAAAGGTAAATAAGGAAAGAGTGTATTTAGAGGAGGAAAAATCTGGGACTACAACAAAATACAACCACGTAAACGCTGTTAGGTGATCATTGACATGGCTTCTCACTGTTGGGGTTTTTACACAACAGCAAAAAGTAGAAATTCACAACTTTGACCATTATGTATGTTACTTTTATCGTTGTAATGAAACAAAAGAGATATACACCAAAAGTGACTTTTTGAAAGACTGAGACACACTGTGTGTGGAAGTAAATGACAACTGCTATCACTTGATCATGGTTGAATAGTTCTTAAGCTAATTACTCATATACAGGGTGAAGATGTTAGTGCTCACTCTGGAGGCAAAAATCTGTATTTAAAATAAAAAGTCAACACAACTTGTTCTGAGAGAGAATGTCATTACCACTATACTTAAAGGAGGTGTGCCATACCAACATGGGTTCATTCTACTAGGAATATCTAGTTCTTGGGTGTTAGGAAAACAATGAAGAAGCAACATGCATTCCAGATTTTTTGTAATTACTTTATTATTGATGCAACTGCGGTGGTGGTGCTGTGGTAGCGTTGTCGCCTCACAGTAAGACGTTGTCCTGTTCGATTCTCAGCTAAAGCGTCTTCTGTGTGGAGACATGCGTGAATGGGTTTACCTTCGTTGAAGGTTTTGCATCAGGGCTGGCAACTCGGTACGTAAAAATCTACTGCCAATCATTAGCGGACCGGAGTTCCGCTGTGGCGACCCCTACCGGGAAAAGCCGAAAGATACAACAACTTTATTATTGATGCAATTGTCTGTAGTCTTAATTATGTGAACATTAGCCTTAGATGATTGTCGCTGTTGAAGTGAGACCCCAACCCCTATGTGCAAAAATGGGAAATGTGCTGTGGATGGATGAATGGATGCATACTTTCCTTTTTCTTGCCTGGCAATATGCAAATGGCCAACATGCTTTACTTCTTAAGATGACAACTAAAACCATTACGTTTTTGTCCATGAAAGTGTTTTTTTTCAACATGCGAAATAGCAGCAAAAAATGCAGTTCTATAAGTAGTATCTTGGCATTTAGAAATTTACTGTAAAGTTGTTCTGTTATCTCTTTATCTAGAAGCACATCCTAAGTACAGTTTATAACTGATTTTCTGGATTTGCTTTAGCAAATTACTAAAATTAATAAGAAAAAAATGACTAGTGAATGTCTCTTCCAAGTTTCAACCCTGTGTGAAATGGCTCCATCCACAGGTCTACCAGGATGTGTTAATTTGACAAGTTATATTATAAATGGTTCCCATTGATATTGATATATGATTTCTTGTCAGGGTGATGAACAATGTACAAGTCCAGAATGCATTTTCATTATGTTATCAATGCATCAAAAGTAAAATCGTTATGCATTTCACTAGACAAAATAACATTTTGTGTCTGCAAATATGTTGTGATGAAAACCCCATCTGTTAAGGGGGCATGTTACAAAAAAATTCAAAACTGATTTATAATGCAATTCCTTAATGTTAGATTGGCAAACCTTGATACATTTTAACAAGGCAGCTAACAAAATTACCTTATAGTTTTAATAAGAACTCTCAGCAAGGCATCTAAAGAAATAACCTTAATGTTTTAATAAGAACTCACAGCGGGGGACTTCACATGGCTTTTTTACATGCATACTAAATGTAAGGTTTCATAGACCTTTACTTATCACAGACTGACATATTACGCTATATTTAATTTCTAGTATAGTGGACATATGACTTTTGATGTAAGCAATGACTGCAGCTCATCAGTATGACTTTACAGTATATCTTTATTGAACTGTTGTTATACTGTTAGACAAAAAAAAAAAAACACCACATGCATTTCACCAGACAGTATTACATTTTTGCATGTTGCATTGTACTTGCTTTATCTTTTGGTCAGATATATGACTTTTCATCAATGTCAATAATAATGTATATATACATTAAATTTATTTGCTGAGATGGCATTTCATCCCAATTGGGATTCCTTCAGATTACACCAGGCAAAGAATGAGGTTTGTGACTACAAATGTGAACTTACTAAAACTCCATGTGATAAGGCGGACAGTATACCTTTTTGTCAAATTCAAAAATTATTTAAATTAAAAATCTTTAAGAGTCAAAATGAAACTTTCATGTTTATTTTGCATTTGGCAGCATACTATAATGTCACAATAAATTCTTGAAACATGAAGTGATATATAAAGTTTTATGCATCATTAACACGTGCTCAAGAAAGGAAGGATTTGTCTATGATTTGTAATAGCAGTCCACACTATCATTTCTGCTGAGGAAATCCTACTTAAAAATGTAAACAGAACCATATTGAAATGACACCAGAAAATGAAACTCTTTAGTCCAAAAGTACATAGTCTACTACTGAGTAAGATGAGACAATGAGAAGAAAACAATGCAGTCTTTCTTATGTGGATGGATTACAGCCAATAGGGTGTACATCTGCAGAGGTGCCCAGAGATTAAATAAAAGTTCAACACTGTAAAAAAGTATACATCACTGGAACTGGCACATAAAATCTATGAATATCTTTATTATTATTCTATTGGAAAACATGCATCCCAGGATTTAATAAAATCCATGTAGGCACTGTGTAGAGCCTACACGGAATGTATCCATGTACATGGCCATGGTTCCCCCTTGGCAGTGTGCCATGCATATTAATGATGATGTGCTGCCGAGGGAGAGCATAGGAACAGGGATATTAAATCTGTGTAGGGAGAAATGTAGGAGTTATCCGTAGCTGTGGATGCCTGGTCAGATGCTATGTACAGGGTGAGGCTCTCTGCAATGCTCCTCGCTACTTTTGAAATGCTGTGAATTGTTTTAAATGTGTAATATTTTATTTTTATGATTTTTTTCTTCTTTGTATGTCAGTACATCGCAGTGAGAGCAGAAATGCCAAGTTGTGCTCACAAATAGACAGCTGATACCTGCTACACATCTAAAAATAAAAAAAAAGATGTAATTAATTATCATAATTAAAAATATTTATTTATTTATTTGTTTTACATTTGTTAACCGGGAAATTCTGACTGGACCAGGTCCATTTTCAGTGGAGGCCCGGGGAGAAAAGCTCCAGCATCAAGTTAAACAAATACAGTACATCCAGCATAATAAACAAAACAGGTTACATCATGTATGCTGAGCATAGTAATATAACAAGAAATTAATAAAAACACCCAGGTAAAAGAAAATATAGAACATAGGTAAAAGACAGTGTCAGTTACAGTACATCCAGCATAATACACAAAACAGGTTTTATCGTATATGATGAGCATACTAATATAACAAGAAATTAATAAAATACTTCAGGTAAAAGAAGATATAGAACATGGGTAAAAAGATGATGTCAGTTATACATTGGTAAGAGAAGAAAATATATCAAGTAAGATTCTACAGTTAAAAGTACTCTTTCAGATGACCAAGCCTACTGGGGATCAGAGATCCAGCATGTGATCAGAGAGGAGTTTGGGGAGTTAAATTGCCATTTGCACAGAGCAGAGTGCTGCAGAGCCAAGCGGCACTTATACATACATAGCCGACAGCTGCCAGACGTCTAAAAATAGAAACTGGATGTAATTAATTATTACTGGGTCTATTTAAGCATGGCTGTGTGGTGCTGTATAGTGATCAGCAATGCTAACAGGTAGCCCAGTAGTGTATGTGAAGGTATACTAGTTTTTAAAATATACAAGTAGCTAAATGGGTAGAGTTACAGACTAATGCTTAGTAGGTTCTGGGTTCAAGTCCGTAGCAGTCATAAGATGTCTGTAATTTAATGTCTGTAAACATGTTTAATTTTAAAAACAAATTTGTGAAATATGGTACTGCTGCATGGTGCTAAGCTTTGCTAAAACCTCGGTTATGTGAGTTTTCACACTGCTTAGCTCGGCATATCGGCATAGCTGGTTTGCATGCTGCTAAGCTACACAGTTCTTTTTTGAATGTTGCTTAATGATGTGTAAGTGTGTAAAACCAGCCTATATCAGATGCAATAGGTAGGAATTCTACACCATTATTTGGAGTCTGATTATCTGCAGATATGCCAGGTGGTGTTGCAGAGGATGTGCACTTTTGGGCACAGAGATTGGGTGTGCAGGAGTCCAGGGTCTTTGTTGGGCTCCTGGTAAAGAATTATGAATCCAGACTGATGCAGGATGATTTCCAGGGCTCGGAATGTAAGGCAGAAGATTGGGACCATTTGGCAGGGAACTTACCAGTACTACTGGTATCCCCGCACTGGCAAGTAGTATTGTCACCATTATGATGACCTGAAGAGGAGAAAGAGGGGAGCCTTGGACACGTGGGTCCAAGAGGCAAGAGTTGGGTGTGCCCCACAAATATGTAAGTATGTTTTCCACTGATTTATCAAAATGCAAGCTGAATGTCTGCAAAACTGGTATGCATAATGGTGTGCATCTTTCCCATCAGCTGCAGCTTAGAGGACTTGCAATGTTGAGTCTCATGCCAGGCGTCTGGCCAGGTTGCACCATGAGTGTGGTAAGTATGGATTTATTATGCTAACTGTAGTGCAATAAGCAAGGAAGAGGAAAGTATTTACTGCAATAAAGTACACACAATAAAAAATGTTGTACAATAACTGGCCAAGAACAACTGTAGTGCAATAAATGGGCAATTAGAGCTGTAGTTCAATAAATGAACAATAGCAACTGTATTTCAATAAACAATAAACAATACCAATAACAGTAATGAAAATGGTGTTCAGCAGGACTGTGTTGCCATAACCATTGCAGTAGAGTTGTATGCATTGCTTGTCTATAGTAAGGTTTGCTGCAGGCAAGTGTAACACAGTCTCCAGGCCAATATCCATCACATAATGCTCTTTGTTCCTCCTACTCCAGGTAATAAAGATATATGGGTGAGGTATCCCACTCTATGGACAGATATTGTGTGTGGACTTCACAGACATTTATCAGCAATACCAATAAAGCGTTAAGCAGCATTGTTGATTCCTAAAGAAATCAGTCTTAATAAATACATTATGGCTGTAATCCATGCATGTGTGTTCTACTGTCACTAGAGTCAAGTATAACACTGTAATAGTTGTAGAATGCAAAAAGAATGTCCTGTAACATGTATTGCCGAATTCATAGCATGGTTTAAGGTTGTCTCCAGGCCAATATCACTCAGATAATGCTCTCATTTTCTCCCACACCAGGAACAAAAAGTATATGGTTGATGTTGCCAATGTTATGAACAGATATTGTGTTTAGAATTCACAGACATGTATTAAAAATACCAATAAAGTGTTAAGCAGCATTGTTGATTCCTAAATAAATCTGTCTAAATATTTTCAGTATTGCTGTACTCCTTGCATGGCTGTACTATCGTGCTGTAGTCAATTCTTACATTATTTTCAGATACCCACTGCAGTCACAGTTATTTGGTATTATTCCCATGCCTGCCAACTAAGGCATGACAGCTGTCTACTTTATGTACCATACACAAACATGCCTCTCAAGTGTCACAATTTCTCATAATGTAATTAAAACTGCCTAATCCTTCTGTCACAGTATTACCAGAAAACTGATTACCTGGAATGCAATGTATTGCCAAATCCACTTACAGAACTCCTTAGTAGTTATGTAAGTCTACATCATGTAAAACTGTTCTGTGTAGTTCTGTACCTGTATTTGTTATTGTTTGGCCCATTCTGACCCATGCTAATAGCTTGAGAGGTATGTATGTGCTACATCAGCTATAGGAGAATTGTAATCAGTGTACTCACAACTGACACTACGTAACTGTAGACCATTTATTATCAGTGTTTTCAGGAATATAGTCTGCATTGTCAGTAATGGAGTAACTCTCTCTCTCTCTCTCCCCACCCCTTGTCTTCATTTATTTATTATTGATATTTATTAATATGATTTAATATTAACATATTTTGTTTAACTATATTTTGGAAAAATGTGATTTATTATTATGTTTTAATATAATTCAATATTAACATATTCTATTAAACTAACTGTTTTGTTGGCCTTATGGTTTAATTCTTACTGGCTTGCTGTTAATATACTGACTGTTATGTTACTTAATGTTGCGTTACACATAATATACATTAATATGTATTTGGATTAATAAATATTGTCTTCCATTCTGTTAATACTAACAATGGTTTGGTTATTACTAACCTTAACTTATTGCTATACCTCATTTACCATAGCACATCAAGGTAGGCCAGTTCCAGCTGATCCGCCTACCTTGCCTCCTCCAACAGTGGCACCAGGTCCCAGTACATCTGGAACTCAGACCAGTGGTGCCTCCTTTGCTGCCCCTGCACTACCTTTGGTATTGTGTAGTACCATTCCATGGGACAGGTCCCCCTCTGGAAGTGGTGGTCGAGGGGGAGTTGTCACACAGGGTGAGTTGCCAGTTTTGGTGTACGGAATAATCTACCATGGTTTTGACTGCTGCCTGTGTCAGACTGAGGACATGCTGGCCAACCTGGTGGGGCACCCTTGCCCTGGTGCCCAGCCTCCACCACTGCCATCCCCAGGGCAATGACAGAGCAGTGCCAGTGACAGTATCATGGGTGGGAATGTGAGTCATGCTGCTGCCTTGTGGAGGCACATGGGACTTAGATTCCACTGGACACATATAATTTGGTCCAATTGGCTTGACAACACAGTTATGTTCTCCTCACCCCTCTTTCTGGAGGTGAGAGTTCAAAGTCACGTACAAATTCTGTCAAAGTGCACAGTTGTGTACATGAAATGGATACCTATGGTTCTTTCCTACACCCTTCCTCCACATCACTACCTGCCTTTCATTATATTTTTCCCCCTGATTGCACCCCATTTCACCACTTTCCTTTCTCCCCGTTTTTCTTTTCTTTATATTTTTTTAATGAGATGCTGCACTAAGCTCAGGTAAATAGAGCTATATTGACTATGTGTTTTTAAAATTATAATACACAGTTACAAAATAAACTCCTTACCCATATTTCAAACCCGAGACCATCACATCTGCAGACCACTGCATCAACCTGCCATGCCACACAACTCTTAATTAAAGTAGGTGGTTTTAACAAAATATAATAATTACCAGTTACAGTCATTAAGCGTGTTTCCGTAGAACTGCGCACCATACCACATTGCGCAAACTTGATTAAAAAGTAATGGAAAAAATCAGAGCGTACCTTGGACTACAGTGCAATAGTACACCACTACAAAGCCAAAGACATAATAATGGATGTAAATGAGGCTTGTGATAGCAAGTAAATGTGCCCTTTTACTAGCAACATGTAAAAAGACACGTTCTAAGGTATTAATGGTAAAATGCATCTTCAAATGGGACCCTGATGCAGAAATACATCCATCTAAAGCTATGCACACAGTGATGGATGTAGAAAATGTTTGTCACAGCCTGTATGTGTTCACAGACATCTTGCAAATACACCTGCTGCAGCAGTGACTCTGCAGCTCAGTCAGTTAAATGCCTTGCAATACATTTTGCCACACACAGTCCTGGGTTCAAATCCAGTGGTGTGTAGCAGTGGAATTATAGTATTATGAAACCAGCAAATAATGATGGAGTCATGTAGTCTTTATCCACAGAATGCATATCAAATTAAATGTCTGCATTTCACTAATGGAAGTCACAGGCCTGCAGATAGAAACACACTTCACATATCGTTATAGCAAAAGTATAAGTGCATAAAGTGTTATGTCATGCATTAATATGCATTCACAGAGAAATTCAACTCAGGTACTGCAAATGAGCACCACTATTATCAGAGTGCACCACACAATCCTATCAAACTCACAGTGCCAATTAGCACAGTAACACACCTAACACACATTTGAATTGCCTGCTTCTAACATGGAGTGCCCTCATACACACTCAAAATTATTAGCAGACTGTAACATATGGGCTGACAGTTACCTAAATGGTGGACATATTGTTATATTTATTCCCCATGTTGCTCAAGGACACAACAAACATGTGGCCTAGTACTCTGTTAGTGATACTGTTGCCTAATATACTTACCTTAAACACATGGCTTAATTGGACTGGAAAGTGTATTCTCACTCTGGCTCTGCCTCTACAGGACTGGCACAGATCCCACAGTTACTCCTACAGCTTATTGTCTTCCAAATTATTCATACTTTCTGCCTATGCCTATTACCTGCAGCAGCAGCTGCAGCCTGTAGCACACCCATCTTTATGTAAATGTTACTGCTGCAGACCTACCCTCTGTGATGAAGTAGTCTCCTCACCGCAGTAATGCCCAGCACAACATATTAGAAAGGGCCCCTAATCTACATGAAGGCCTTATATATTGTATTGTGGTTGCATGTGCTTGGATGATGATAGTAGAAATCAGCGTGGCTGCAATTAGCGTTTCAGATCCACAGATTTTCTCACCTGCTGATAAGAAGCATGTTAAAAAGACAAGCAGCTGGGTATGGGGAACCATTCTGTATGAGACTTTCCTCGCACAGACCACGCATATGCAAAGTATTAACTATCAGCACATATCAGGAGAGGAGTATTGCACTCCATCAGGTATGTAACCATCTTGTTTACATCAAGATGCAGATGTCTGACTATACTTACTGGGAATAGGGGTTACAGCATTAAGTCTTTCTTAAAACTGTGATAATGACATGTCAATGATCTCCAAATTTGTTACGCATACAAATGATGTGCAAGACATCAAGGGTGGAATGTATATTGTCAATGTGGCACCCTGGGCTTATGGAACTGTCCCTTTATAGTGGATGTAATAGCACACTGCTATTTGTTTGGCACAGTTGGTTTGACATATTATCGGGGGGGGGTTGCCCCTTGGGGACATACTACAATAGACTCCTGTGTCAGCTATGAACATACAGCACTGTCATGGCACACATGGGAATACCTGACTATCACTAGTATCCTAATTGTATCCACATGATTAGTATATTTGCACACTGTGGAATATGACAGGTGTGATCAAGCAGTGGATATTGCCAGCCATTCTGTCCTTGCTGTATCTCTACATAATGTACTTTCACGTATGTGATCCTGACATGTGTTCCCATGTTGTTGTCTTTCAGGGAACATGTATGCAAGATGCCGTGCAGCTTTCACAGATGCAGAGAATGAGTTAATACTGGAAGGGCTTCATCAACACCATGAACTCCTACTGTCCAGGGGGAGGCACAACATGGAACAGCAGGAGGCATTGTGGGCTGATGTTGCCCATGATGTCAATGCCACTCAGAGCAGGACTATGAGCAGGTTCAACATCACGCAATAGACATAATCAATGCAACACACAGAAGAGCAGGAGATGTAACCAGGGATCGTGGCGCCACAAGTGGAGGGCCTGCAGTGAACAACCACTCTCAGCCACAGAAGAATTCCTGGAAAATCTAGGCACACAAGATAGCTCTCAGGCATGTGGGTGCTGTAGTGTCCATGGCAGAGGAGCTTGAAGTTAAGCTTAGTTTAATCGGCATTGCAAAACTGTATACTTCAGTGTGTCAGGGCATACATACTCTTACGTGGGTGTCATGTCTGTCTGCAGTAAATGTGAGACATATGGATGTATTACCCTGTGGTGGCAGAACACGCAGTGATACTCACATTACCTCTTTCTCAACTTTTCACAGGTTATTCAGGTATTGGCCAATCCCATGGTCCTGCTCCTGGTAAGCATGACACTGTTTTGTTGTAGATGTAGGTTTACAGCAGTGTAATCCCTAGACTCCCATCCCAAGCCTGCTGCCTGCATTGCTGTACTGTCGGCATGATTGCCAACTGCACACGTATATTCTGACTGTACACATGTTAGACTCATAGCTACAGTGGATATAAAAAAGTTTACACACCCCTGTTAAAATGCCAGGTTTTTGTGATATAAAAGATGAGACCACAATAAATAATTTTTCCCACCTTTAATGTGACCTATAACTTGTACAATTCAATTCATAAACAAACAAATCTGTTAGGGGAAAAATATAAAAAATAAAAAAAAGTACAATACGCTGTTTGCATAAGTGTGTACACCCTTAAACTAATATTTTGTGTGTGCATACCATTAAACTAATACTTTATTGAAGAACCTTTTGATTTAATTACAGCATTCAATCTTCTTGGGTAGACACCTGCCATCAATTAAAGAGACTCTGATTAACCCCAAATAAAGTTCAGCTGTCCTAGTAGGATTTTCCTGACATTTACTCAGTTGCCTGCTACAGCAAAAGCCATATTTCGCAGAGAGCTTACAAAACATCAAAGGGATCTCATTGTAGAAAGGTATCAGTCAGGTACAAAAAAAAATTCCACAGCATTGGATATACCATGGAACACAGTAAAGACAGTCATCAAGAAGTGAAGAAAATATGGGACATCAGTGACATTGCAAAGAACTGGACATCCCTCCAAAATTGATGAAAAGACAAGATGAAAGCTGGTCAGGGAGGCTGCCAAGAGACTTATAGCAACACAGAAGGAGCTGCAGGAATTTCTGGCAAATACTGGTTGTGTACCACAGGTGACAACAATCTCATGTATTCTCCATATGTCTGGACTATGGGGTAGGGTTGCAAGATGGAAGCCTTTTCTTACACAGAAAAACATCCAGGCCTAGCTAAAATTTGCAAAATAATACATTGTTTCCCAAAAGAATGTGGGAAAATTTGTTATCATCTGATGAAACCAAGGTTGAACTTTTATGCCATAATTCCAAAATGTATGTTTGGTGCAAAAACAACACTTTGCATCACCAAAAGAATACCATCCCCACGGTGAAGCATGGCGGTGGCAGTATCATGCTTGGGGGTTGCTTTTCTTCAGCTGGAACTGGGGCTTTGTCAAGGTGGAGGGAATTATGAACAGTTCCAAATATCAGTCACTTTTCGCCCAAAACCTTCAGGCATCTGCTAGAAAGCTGAAGATGAAGAGGAATTTCACCTTTCAACATGACAATGAACTCAAGCATACATCCAATTCAACAAAAGAATGGCTTCACCAAAAGAAAATTAAAGTTTTGGACTGGCCCACCCAGAGCCCAGACCTAAATCCAATAGAAAATCTGTGGGGTGACCTGAAGAGGGCTGTGCACAAGAGATGCCCTCACAATCTGACAGATTTGGAGCACTTTTGCAAGGAAGAGTAGGCAAATATTGTCAAGTCAAGATGCGCCATGCTGATAGACTCCTACCCAAAAAGACTGAATGCTATAATTAAATCAAAAGGTGCTTCAACAAAGTATTAGTTTAAGGGTGTGCACACACAACAAATTATTAGTTTAAGGGTGTGCACACTTAGGCAACCAGCGTATTGCATGTTTTTTTTATTTTTTTATATTTTATCCCCTTACAGATTTGTTTGTTTTTCAATTGAATTGTGTAGGTTACAGGTCACATTAAAGGTGGGAGTAGTTTTGAAATGATTTATCGTCGTCTAATTTTTTTATATCACAAAAACCTGGCATTTTAAGAGGGGTTTAAACTTTTTATATCCACTGTATGCCTTTTAGATGTGACTGCACTCATAGATGTGATGGTATTGTCACAACACTACAGAGTGTCATATGTGCCAACTGGGCAGAGTCTACCCAATATCAACAGTGCACCTCACAGTGGCTGATGAGATTGCAGTGCAATGGGATGTTATTTTCAAGTAACTACAGCTGTTAGTCGTACAGTCCTCATGTCCTACTATATGAGGTTGGGTTTTCAACAGACCTGTCATAGTGATACATACACCCTGGGGATCACTTCTGTGTCTCTGCTCAACAGTAGCACAGGAAAATAACTTTCTTGGGTAGCGTATGCCAGGGAACCTTGTTGGCTAGGCTTATGTAGGCCCTTGGGCCGATAGCCTAGTACCTACCTATGAACCTATGATGACAGGGTATAGAGCTTTACAGATATCACAACATAGTACTGCAGAGCATAATAGTGCAGGTATTAATGTACTGCTTTTTCCTATATTATCACAGCTGGCTGGGGGGTTGGTGTCTGTCACCAAGATAACCTGTTGTCAGTGTCTCCTCAGACTCTGATGATGATGGTGGCCACAGAGTGGCACAGGTGGGGGGTTTCAGGGGCTGAATCTTTCCCAGAGGTTGACATCCCTCTTCTGCCCTCATTGTCAGCACACACAGTCAGTATGCCCACATCCCAGTCTCCAGAGGCCACAGATATTTGACAGTCAGAGGGTGGGGACATTAAACAGGAAAGTCTGACAACTATGGCTACAGTGAATGTAGACACTGGCCATAACCAGAGAATTGGAGTGGTCCTACACAGGCAGATTGACAGGGGTGCTTGTAGGAGGCCTACTGTCCATTCACCACCTGTTTCAGGTGTCACATCATGGGGGTGGCTCAGTGCATGTTTGTGGCCATCATGGAGGCATAGGCATGCTCTGAATGGAACACCACACCTATGCTTAGGGTTATGGTTGAAGCATAGTCTGACATCTGTGACTGCCTCCACCACATTGGGGACACCCTGGATCAGATCAATGATGCAATGGACAGAAGGTTGGCTGAGACAGTTTCTTTCTTGGACTGCACATTGTCTGTGCTGGAACATGTGGTTGGAGTTCAGCTTCAGACTCATGGATGTAGGTCAGCAACCCCATCTGCTGAGAGTCCAAGTGGCTGTGCACAATCATGCTCCCATAGTGGCAGTACATCCAGCACTACAGAGGGGAGTGTGCTGTCTACACCACGATGTGGCAGGCCATGGGTTCATGGTCCTGGGCTTTCCAGTTGGGGGACCTTCAGGTATTAGCACTGCTTCTGACCTTGAGCATGGAAGTGCCAGTGCAACTCCTGGCAGGGCCAGTTCTCAAGTTCAGGGCCAGAGATAATGAACGGTTAACTCTACCATGTACAGTCCAAAGCTGTCCAACATACACACATGTAGGGCTAGCACTGAGCTTGACTGTGTAAGCACACACACACTCACACACCACTGTCTAATGCAGGTCACTTACAGACACACATGGCACCTTTCCATGGTCCATCTTACCTGCTTCCCTTCCTGACTCACACATATGCTGTCAACCATTTGGGTCAGCCTAGGCCTCCTGCACCCCCCACATAGCACCCTCTGCAGCAAGGTGGAGCACTATAAGTGCATGGTTCCATAGTTTCATGTGTGTATAACATGCTAACAAGGACAATGGCAGCATTCAGCATACTCATGCATCCCTAATCTGTGAAAAGGTCTGCTACCCTTGATAAGTACCATCAGGGTTTTGGCAACTAACACATCTACAAGCTGTTGTGATGGAGATGACCTATCTACAAATATTGTGTGTCTAGTACAGAAAGTTGCCCGACACCAGTTATAATTGTTGTGTTCTGCATCCCTTTGTGTAACCTGCACATGATGTGTGTCACAGCAGATGTGTGCTTCACATGCATGGGGGCCTGTTTCATGTAGGGTGCACTGTCTATGTTACATACCTGTCTCTACAGCATGTACTATGTATACCACAGTGATGTTGTAGACGTGTTTAACAGTTGAGGCATGTGTTGGTCTGTCATAGATACATGGGATGTACACAGGGGGATCTGACACCTCCCTTTATGGAGCCATACAAATCCCCTCCAAAGCATATAGTAGACAGACTACACATGTATGGTCATAACACAGACTACATAGGACATGTTGTCTACACTGTGGTATTGTTGTACCACTGAACCTGTGTGACTGCTACAGTTGTATGATATGTTTGTGTAGTAACATAGTAAGAGTGACATTACACACAATGATAGGTGTGATGACTACCACATTCAGTATAGTAGTGACAGTTTGGGATTTACATCCCAAACCTGTCTGTATAGGTTGTACAACAGTAAATGCATCCCCACATCTTACCGACCAGTGAAAGTGAAAGGCTGCATTACTCTCAGTGTCAATAACTCCATGTGTAATGGCTCAACTGTGAGTGGTGTGCAGACACTACAATATTTTGCAGGGGTGGATGATTTCCCACAGGAGAATATTGTGCAGTCATTGGCATATAGTCTTTGTCAGTGGCTCAGAGAACAACTGACTGTGTCTTAGGCAATCCTGGATAACTGTTGGTTCTATATGGGATTCTGTGACAGCTCCTAATATGCAATCACCTGCTAATTTGCTCAGTCAGAGGTCACTGACAGTGGCTGTGACTGAAGAGAGGGAATAGGTAGATGGGCTAGGCCAATAATGGAGGATGGCAAACTCCACTAGTGACTGGCATCATTGCAGCGTAGGTCTCCCAATGCTATCTTCCCAGAGAATGACTGTCAGACACTTGGCTATCCACCATTATAACACTCTTTGCATGCCTTACACAGTTTCCAGCAAAGCCTGCTGGCCTAATGTTCTCATACACCTTATTAGAACATGGTTGGTGGAGTGAGACATATGTCCGACATCCATTGTATACTGTAACAGAAAATGGGCTTCGCCAATTATAGTCGGTAGCCATGATCTGGCCTTGAGCAAAAGTAACAATGTTTGGTCCAGTGTCAGCAGGTGTATGACAGTTTAGTGCTCCTATCCATGCTAACTCCTATCATGGCATTTCAGGTGACATGACTCAGAGATCTGGGGACACCACTTGGCACTGCATGCTAGTTGTTCTCTGTGCAAGTAAGTATTGCAGTTACTTCCAGCATGTCGCAAGAAGAGAGTCATTCAAATTGTCTGTACTGAGCACAGACAAATACATTAGGGAAGTGTAATATGTACACACTGTGTTGCTTAGTCGTGCTGCAGCTCACGTGCCCAAAGGATGGTCCAGGTCCTTACCTACAATGCTCTGCAGCAGTGCCGTGACATCCCCACATGGGGAGCCAATGTATTGCATCATGTGTTTACCAATATGGGTGACCATTACAGCCTCCCAATGTGAGGTCCTCCCTGGTGGGATCTGGCCACTGATCCATCTCCCCAGAACTACCAGCATGCACTCCCCTTTGCAGACAATACAGATATATATGTCAAGAAAGCCATTTATTACCTCCTGTAGGGTGGCTGACATAGCATGACTGCACCTCCCCCTTCAGATGCAACAGGCAAGTACGCAGAGCTCTACACCCATGCATTATGTCAGCAACATTACAACTGCATGAACTCGACTGTATGTGACAGGAAGGACACAGGCTCCTCATGGCTCAGCAAACCTGATTAGTAGACAACTGCTATTAGCAGGCTGTACAATAGCAGGTGGACAGTGCTGTGTGACAGTTGGGGTGAGGATGCCCCTACCATGGAAGCACTACCTCCTTAGCTAAAAGAAGCATATAGTGTTGTTGTGATGTTGTGTAGATATGGTAAGTGACAAAGGTAGCCACCCACAAAAAGCAGAATCACAACGCACAGTGTGGTTTCATGTGTGACCTCAAAGGACAGGCCTAGATTGTCGATGACCTCATACGTCATGATGCCACATATGATGCGTCTGTACTCATACCTAACCTGTACTACCACACTGTCTGCATCAAATACACTTCCTTCTCCCCACTACATGTGACACATGACATTCCTACAACCTACCCCATAACTTCCATATTTACAGAGCAGTTTGTAACTGGCCTCTCACTGGAAGATACACAGCATCTATTGCACCTGCTAACATTCCAGGCTGCATCCCACATATGATCTGACAAGTATTACTAACACCATTGGGAAACCCTTGCAATCATACTGACACCACTAGCTGCACACCAGCTGAGTGGACAATGGCAACTGTTACACCCTTGCACAGAGGTGGTTCATCCACTGACCAACATAAATATATACCTCTGTTTAGATATCCATATCTGTATGCCCATGGGGGAAATCATCACGGAGCTGATCAGCACACATATATGTGATCTACACACAGTTGACTGTACACAGTTTGGATGTGTAACGGGGGAGCATGACTGTTATATGTGGTGGACATTTCCGAAGAAGTCACCAAGGACCTGGGTGAGGGTATATCAGGGCATACAACCCCCTAGACTGAGCAAAGCTGTCTGACTCTATTCCCCACTTAGACAACACTTACAAAGCACCCACTTAGGCATCCAGGATACTGTCATTGTAGGGGTTACTAAGTGGCCCATTGATGTCACACATATGCAACATAGGGACATCCGCCTCCAGTAGCTGATCTATAAGCAGCAGTGCTCAACAGGGTGCAGTCCTGGGTCCTCTTCTGCTTGAAATCCATCTAACCACAATACATACAACTACTGACTGATTGGGGCTAACAATGTTGTCTGATGCCTGCAAATTGCGAGCACTCATACAGTCTCTCTCATCTGTCACTATCCTGCAATAGGGTATTGCAAACACATGCCTGTTGACATACTAATGACCATAAACTTCATGCAAATATACATGTAGTATCATTTCCATCAGTTAGACCTATGTACCTGATAAGTAGCATATCAGTCGCAACATGTGATGTACATACTCAGGGGTGAAAGAACTGGGCACACAAACCTGGCCACACAGGTTTATACCTAATGTGCCTCAGATCACCATGTCTCTACAGTGGTACAGTGCAATGAAAAAGTATTTGCCCCCTTCCTGAGTTCTTATTCTTTTGCATGTTTGTCACATTTAAATGTTTCACATCATCAAACAAATATAAATATTAGACTAAGATAACCCAAGTAAACACAAAATGCAGTTTTTAAGTGATGATTTTATGTATTAAGGAAGAAAAACTATCCAAACCTACATGGCCCTATGTGAAAAAGTTATTGCCCCCTAAACCTAATAACTCGTGCCACCCTTAGCAAAAACAACGTCGTGCCACCCTTAGCAGCAACAACTGCAATCAAGCATTTGCGATAACTGGCAATGAGTCTTGCACATCACTGTTGAGGAATTTTAGCCCACTCTTCTTTGCGGAATTGTTTTAATTCAGCCATATTGGAGTATTTCTGAGCATGAACCACCTTTTTAAGGTCATGCTACAGCATCTCAATTGGATTCAATTCCAGACTTTGTCTAGGCCACTCCAAAACCTTCATTTTGTTTTTTTTTTAGGCCATTCAGTGGTGGACTTGCTGGTGTGTTTTGGATTATTGTCCTACTGCAGAACCCAAGTGCACTTCAGCTTGAGGTCACAAACTGATGGCCGGACATTCCCCTTCAGTAGAGAGCAGAATTCATGGTTCCATCAATCTCAGCAAGGCGCCCAGGTCCACAAGCAGCAAAGCAGCCCCAAACCATCACACTACCACCACCATGTTTGACTGTTGGCATGATGTTCTTTTTTTGAAATGCTGTGTTACTTTTATGCCAGATGTAACAGGATGCACACCTCCCAAAAAGGTCAACTTTTGTTTTGTCAATCCACAGAGTATTTTCCCAAAAGTCCTGAGGATCATCAAGATTTTTTTGGCAAAAGTGAGACGAGCCTTTATGTTCTTTTTGGTCAGCAGTGGTTTTCGCCTTGGAATGCATACCATTTTTGCCCAGTCTCTTTCTTATGGTTGAGTCATGAACACTGACCTTAACTGAGGCAAATGAGGCCTGCAGTTCTTTAGATGTTGTTCTGGGTTCTTTTGTGACCTCTTGGATGAGTTATCGCTGTGTTCTTGGGGTAATATTTGTAGGTCTGCCACTTCTGGGAAGGTTCACCACTGTTCCATGTTTTCTCCATTTGTGGAGAATGGCTCTCACCATGATTCTCTGGAGTCCCAAAGCTTGAGAAATGCTTTGTAACCTTTTCCAGACTGATAGATGTCAATTACTTTGTTTCTCAGCTGTGCTGGAGTTTCTTCAGATTGCGGCATGATATCTTCCTTTTTGCGATCTTTTGGCCTACTTCACTTTGTCTGGCAGGTTCTATTTAAGTGATCTCTTGATTCAACAGGTCTGGCAGTAATCATGCCTGGGTGTAGCTAGTGAAATTGAACTCAGCTTTCCCAAAAAATGTGATTAACCACAGTTACTTCATGATTTAATAAGGGGGGGCAATTACTTTTTCACATAGGGCCATGTAGGTTGGGATAGTTTTTTTCCTTAATAAATAAAATCATCACTTAAAAACTGAATTTTGTGTTTACTTGGGTTATCTTTGTCTACTATTTGTCTAATATTTAAATTTGTTTGATGATTTGAAACATTTAAGTGTGACAAACATGCAAAAAGAAAAGAAATCAGGAATAGGGCAAATACTTTTTCATTGCACTGTATGGCAGGAGCCATATGGCATAAGTGAGGCCACAGTCACCTGTAAATGATATACTCATAACCTCCAAGTAGTCTTCCCTCAGCATGCCAATATCTGAGTAGAATGGCCATTTGTTGATGTGCCTTTCCAGGCAGTACTGGGAATTGCATACAACAGTATGGTCCCTCACAAGACACTTCATGTCTTCAGTAAGTGTTCAATGGAGATCATCTGCAATGAGTGTCATTTTACCTGTTGCGTATATACTACTCAGAGGTGATCTGTGACTTGTATATGGGGCAATGTCCGGCTCTGCTTGAATGTATATGCTGCCTATCTATAGGAGGCATAGTAGATGGACAACTCACTGTAAGAACATTAATGTTGTTTGTGACATTAGTACTACATGCATGTGCTGGGATGTATATATAAATGTAGTTGTGTGTGCGTGTGTGTCTGTGTGTGTATAATATGTATATGTGTTATGTAGAGATATGGGGAGAGTCTATGTATAGTTCTAATATATTTAGCTATGTATATCGGTATATATCTATGTGAAACTACATAGTGATACATATACTATGTATGTGAGAGAGAGAGAGATAGTGAAAGATGGATATGTATACGTATATGTCTGTATATATAGAAATATCTATACACAATAGGTCATTTTGATGAAGGGGCAACAGAATTGCGTTCATTTTAACTAATTGTATGCGCATGCCCAGTGGGACTGTCAGTACTTCTGAAGTGGCTCGAGGCCACACCTCCCTGCACTCCAGTCCAGGATTTTGTGTGTTAAAGACAATGACATCTGTCCCTGTTTCTGCAGTACTGCACTTCACTCATAATATCCACAGCATTCCCCAGCTGTCTGCTGTATTTAATATGTGACTGTGGTCCATAATGTTGCACCACACACAGACTAACAGTCTATGGAAATACCAACAAAACAGTACCTCACATGCAAAAGATGTGAATACTTTCAGATTAGACCAGTCGACACTCAGTTAAAATTCCCAAGTCTGTACTGCAATGGTGCAGAGTGTGGGAGAAAAATCAGATTGTAAGGGGTATGCATACTTTATAGTGCTCCACTGTAGGTGCTGCTTCTTTTATTGGCCTCTTTAGAACTGTTGACGTGAGTTCACTGCAGTTTATGGGTATGTGCCTTTAAAAGGGATGTATAAGATATTTCATCATGTAATGGGATGATTAATTATGGTATAAATCATGTAAAAACATTTTTAAAGGTATTTTGATGAAGTGCCCCAAGTGGGACAAAAGCACAACTCTCTACAGTCAGCAAATCAAGATTTAGAGTTGACTACGGCACAGAACATCATATCACAACATTTGAAAATAAATTAAAAAAACACAAGAAAGCATACCTCTCACCTTCTAAGAGTAAGAAATCTGGACAAAGCCATAAGTAAAAGTGGGACAAAAGCCCAAAAATAGGAACATTTTTTAAATATTCTTCTTATAAACATGGAAGGTTGATAGAATAACAGGTTTTGCATTAGCACGATTTTTCTGAAGGATATGAAGTCCAAAACTCAAATGTCTGTCATTATTTTCTAAATTCATTCTTTAAAGATTTGCCACAAACTTGCCATAAAAACAAAATTTTATGAAACATTGACCAAAAATATGAGGCAAAAATCTGGACATTCTCCGAAAATATGTACAGCTGAGATTTAATACAGGCATGATAAAATGCAAAGATGGGAAGTACTTTCAACAGCTGAAGTTGTTAAGAAGAGATTCCGGAATATACAAAACAAGTATATGAAAGGACTCTAACAAAGTGTCAATTTCCACTGAATGATGGGGAGACAATCGAGCCCCATAAGAAATGTTTATTTCTTCTTATTGACTACTGTGAAGCCTTTGATTGTAGGAATCATTACAAACTGGGACACGTTTTTAGTAAAATTATATTAAGTTACTTCATTTGTTCCTGTGGAATCTATATGCTGGAAAAAGAAATCACAGCAGCAAATATGAAATAACTATTTTCAGGATTATGAAAGGAGTATAACAATGTTATGTATTTTCACTGTTATTTTTTATTTATATGCTGAAACTATTTTGCAAATGCTACATTACACAAATCAGTTTCTGAAATCAAAACTAATGAGAAATATCAATAAAAATCTGGCTGGTTGGTCAACATCCAAACAGACTTATTTCATCTGCTAGTATTTGCAAATAAATGGGAAGACATCCACAGAGTGACACATTTTATTTTTCCTGGGCTGAAATGTCTCTGCAGATGGTGATTGTAGCCATGAAATTAAATCATACCAGCTTCTTGGAAAGAACACTATGGCCAACATGTATATGATTTTAAAGAACAAAAGCATTACATTATCAGCAAAGACCTGTATTGCCAAATCTGTTTTCCCAATAATAACCTATGGTTACCACAGTCCGATGATTAGTAAGGATGGACACTGGAAAAAGAATGGCTTTGCCTTTGAACTGTGCTGTTATAAAAATCATTTGGGAATTCCATTGTCTAGAAGAAGATTAAAGCAGTCAATACTTAAAGAAATAAACCCAGACTATTCACTTAAATACCTAAAAACTTAATAGTAAAATGAAAGCTCAGCTATTTTGTCCACATAAATCAAAGACAATATTCACCAGAGAAAAAAATGATGATGCTGTGAAAGACTGCTGCCAAGTGAAGAAAGGGTTATATAGATCACAAAATGGTCACATATCATTGATTAAGTAATGAATATGAATCTGCAAGCACTTAAAGAAGAACTTGACAAGCAGGTCTAGCGTGTTTAAGTCTTAGTGGTCATGAGGAGTTGGACTCGATTAAATGACTAAACAATAACAAGAAATAGCAAATAAGGGTCCAAAGGTATTTTCTGTCATAGTCAGACAAATCATATTGTAATGGATTTTTATTATGTGATGTGCTATAATTACCTCAGTAGTAAAAGAACAGTACACTCTTTCTCACCTAGAAAGCTTTGTATCAATAGATTTATAACTGTCTCCTAAATTTAGACTCAAACACTAAAATACTTTGCATTAAAATAAAGTTGCACACATGCCTTTTCTCTTTGAATTAACTGCTACTTTTATTCTGGTACTAAGTAATAAAATATTTTGATAAATTTGCTTAAATATAATAACTCATTCCCTTCAATGGATATCTTTTGAGTCTGTACTGAAACTCCAAATGGGCATGGTCTAAACATGAAAAAATATTACCTTACAGGTCAAACAAATGTTCATATTTCTAGAACCATAACTGTTACTCGAAAGTTGTAAATGGCAAGCTCTTCAGCTCAAAGTAACCTCTACAATGGTTGCTTTTGTTCAGTTCTAGGTATTAAAATGAATTTTATAAGCCACAATAACCACAGTAAATATGACTGTTGTAGTGTTATACAAACAGCTTATGACACCACTGTAACCATTCAAGCAATATGCATACATTGCCAGCAGTATTTTCTTTATAGGGCTGTGGGCTTTCAGGTATGGTGTCACTGGACTGTTGAGATTTCTAGGGAAATATGAAAATTATTACAATATAAGTATGTGATATACAAATAATATTCGATCTCTCTTTATCTGCAGTTGACTAAAATTAAATATAAATACAGTTGTCTTTACCACTGTGTAAGCTTTAAGATAACATTTTCTAATACCTTGAATGTAGCATGGTTCGGGAAGTATTAATGCATATATGAACAGACAATACTTGATGCCTAGAGCTGTCAGTAGGATGTAACTGCAGAAATGCCTGGAGGAATCAACCAGCTGTAGTGAATTAAAAAGGTTTAGAAATAATATCCATCATTGCTGTGTACTGCCAGTAGCTCTGTGTGGTTAATTTGGTATACCTTTTTTTTGCCATTTGATTTATAACAACAACAATACATTATCCCAGGAATTCATTAACAGTATGGCTACATTGCAGACAAGTCAAATAATTTGCCTTCCTAGTGTCATGAGCAACATTGCTAATAAGTTATGCATGTAACTGAGGCACTTTTCACAATAGGAAGCCTTTACTTACAGCAAAAGCACAAACTCACTGCATATCGTGATAAGCTACCTTGCAGCCACATATAAATATAAAAAGTAAGCAATACGTGTGCACAAGAAACCACAGCAGCAGGTGCAAGTGAATCCATACACTTGTTTACTAAAGATGTAATCATCAGGAGATAACATACATAAATATATGAATAATGGAAAGAAAAGTAACACAGATGCTAAGGCTGGAGCTGAGGTCAATAACAGAAATCATGGACAGGCTAAACTTTAAAGTGCAAACTGCATTGCATTAACAAAAAACAAGGAAAGGAAGACCATAATATCTATGGCAATATGGCTGTTTGAAGAAAGGAAAGAGTACATGGAAGATGCGGAATATAAAATAAAGTAGTTATGTGAAACATCAGCACACACCATAAATAACAACAATGAGAAGTGTTAGCCATGGACCCATACTATACCATGAATGTAATTAAAAATGGAAATGCTCAGTGGAGCAATTCTGTCCACATGCCAGTATATCCATTTTATAAGAAAAGGGTGGGCCACTGCATACATCATTGTGCAAGGAATAATAAAAACACATGCCTCTGAAATGTATCATATTTATATGTGATTGCAACAAAAACAAACAAGTAATAGTCCTCAAAGGAGCTGAACCCAGAACTCTTACTCTACAAGGGGTCACATACCCACCTTATCAAGGGCAACCAATGAAGTATTCATGTTACAAGTGCCCTACAATATATTACATATCTATGCATCATTACACAGTTAATCAACTAAGTCATTATAGCCCATTCAACCACATGTCCCCAGCTGTCCTTCTCAATGGTGTTAGAAGAATCCAAATAAAAAAAAAATAAATTATATTAGAAAATACCAACATTCTCCCTCATAATCTACACACACATTATAGAATAGTTTACATTCAGTATGATGTAACACTAAAAGAAAAATATGCAGGCATTAAATTGAACCACTATCTATGCTTCTAATATGCTCTAGACCACTGGCAGAGCATGCCAAAGGAGCAATGGTAGCAAAGGTAATTGCAGAAACACATTTCAGGATAATGGAACAACTGACTTCAGTACAAACAAAAAGCATACACCTAGATTCAAACTCATGACTTTGTTAAAGTACTTACTTACCTGAATAATATATTAGCAAGTTATGTTACAGGATCACTCACGAATACTGTAACTGGAAAAACATATCAGGTGAACAGAACAGTTGATATCAGAACTAGCAAAATGCATGCACCTACCTTCAACCCCCTGAATTGACACATTGATATTATAAAATCATGGCCATTACTAAGATATGGCACCAAAGAAGGTGCACTGAAGAAGTATAAACACACAAATATCATGGACATTTTAAAATAATGCTGCAGGCCGTAAAGTGACAGGGAAATGACATAATATGGGAGGGGACTGAAACCCAGCATTCGCTGCACTTTCACAGCATCATTTTATTGAGGCATGGAGTCTCTCAAATGCATGGATCATGGTACTTCATGTTATACTTGGTATGTTATAAGCATATATGAATGACATTTTTTAGCATTCCACAGGATAGACAATCATGGAGTTGAATACCTGCTTGCCTAACTGATAGTCTACACATCAAAGTATTAACAAATGATACCATGGAAGAATTTATTACAATGTTAAACTTGCTCATACATCTTCAGAGAATGTTACACCATGAAACAATATATGCTATGAACTTTGTTCATAACATGTAATAATTATGATCTCACAAACCTATACCTAATTTATTGGCAAAGTGCACTTCAATTTATGACATATTTGAAAGTAGTGTCAGTGCAACTATTAATGTTAGCTTATGTAATTATTGCCTGGTGTTGCGTTTTGACTGTTCAAAAGAAGTCTAGCCTTAATGCATTTGAATTTTTCCTCAGTATGTGCTATACGACCAGATGTATCACTCCTCTATGACTACTTAAGGACAGCTGTAGTATCTCCCACTAACGTCTGCACAAATTACATCAATGATAGGTCATTTGTGAGGCTGTCCCAGCTCATTTTGTCTATGTATGTGAAGTGACAATGTCACCAGGAAGTTATTGTTTTTAACGTAGTTCACTATTGGATTGTAACTGTGTAGTGCTGCTAATCTGAATATTACTGAACATCATACAAAAATAAGGGGATCAAAATCCATTGGAATGAGAGATTACACAGTAATTACAAGGCATAGCTTACATATGCTACGCTTATTGCATTACCCAGTATGCATTGTATATATCCATTACAAGGTATGAATTGTATATCAGACTGCTGCAAAGTTCATCTCATTGTATTCGAATCTCTGTCTGCTTAAATCATATTGTCTTGACATGTGCACTAGTTACTGATACCACAGAATAAGTTATGTAGTAAATGTCCTAAAGAGCACATGTGAAGGGATATCATCAACAGTGTGATTGAATGAATATGGTGATACGGTGTCAAAATCCTCCCCCCGTGAAAGCATCACATCAACTCTCTTCTTTAAGTCCTTATTGTATGTCATAAATTGATTTTTATGCTATAACATACATCTCACTGAATCTAAACTGCTGCCTGCCTAACTCCCATTTTCTTGACTAGTGTTGTTGGGTCTTTCGGCTTTTCCCGGTTAGGGGTTGCCACAGCAGAACTCCGGTCCGCTAACGATTGGCAGTAGATTTTTACGTGCCGATTTGCCAGCTCTGATGCACAACCTTCAATGAAGGTATGTCCATTCATGCATGTCTCCACACAGAAGACGCTTTAGCTGAGAATCGAACAGGACAACGTCTTACTGTCAGGTGACAAATCCACAGAACAACTGATGTAACAATTGCCATAAATCACATATTTGAAGGGAGTGTTACAACATTGTGGAAGATTGCCAAATCAGAAAAGTTAAACAGAGAGCAATAATCAATGGACCCCAATCTTCCACATACCTTACGGACAAGTTAAATATTGCAAAAGGAGTACATTGAGCCATGGAAGCCATTACTCTTAAAATGGGAAATACCTATGCATGCTTGTCAGCATATTAACGCAGTGAAGAGTATTGCATTTTCCTTTTTTGTGTTTTGTTTTTTGCATTCTTTATTCTTCTTCTTCTTCTCCCTCATGGTTATAAGCCTGTCTCACCAGTACCTGGCCAAGTTACATCTGCAAGCTATCTTTCATGCTTCCCAGACTTAATCAAGTATGCTTGGGCCAGACATAGAATGAGGAAACTGGGGAGGTCTTTTTGCTTTTTGTGACCTACCAGTTTCCCCTTCCCTTGTAGTCTCACTGGTATGCCTGGGGATGGTCATGCAATGAAAATAAGCAGCATATTGCAGTGCCTCCACAACAACTCAGCTATACTTCCATCCTATTCTCCTCTTTGGGCACATCTTGCATATGATGTCCTTAGCCTTCACCAGGGATCATCACCGTAAATGCCCATGAGACCTGCGACCCATCCCAAGATGTCTACTTCCATCCCTCCCTGCTGCTCTTTCAGACACCTGAGACACTAATTGTACCCGGGTCACCTGGGTGGTAGTCAGGGCTTTATCCCTATACATGACTGGAGTGACTGGCCAAAGGCATTTTTTTAGGTCTTACCTTAGGACATGAGCTGTTGCTTATAATTTCTCAGCTTTGAAGAGCAAAGCTGCTCTATGTTAATGATTATGTAATGTTATACGTACAAAGAGTAATATGTTTTTGCTTTAAAACCCATTGTCCAAATGTGTGATGTTCTATTTTTTAATTAAGATGAAACATTGATGTTAGAAAGAATGCATACATACATATATGTATATATATATATATATATATATATATATATATATATATATATATATATATATATATATATATTTATACGTATGTCTAACAGTGACATAAGTGTTGTAATGTGCAGATCAATGCATTATTATATGAAAACACAGAAGAACTTATACTGCTTGCATCTGATACATCATAGTTAAAGGGTATGTTAAAAAGAGAATCTGCAAAAGTACTGAAATAGGAATTGAGCTGGATAAAGGTGTCTGATGTGAATATATGTGGCACAAGGGAGTGTAAGCCATGCCCTTCAAAATATATTCTCAAGATCAATGCATTATCAAGGGTTGTAAGGATTTTTACCTGAATGGGGTCATCAGTGAATCATATCAGGTAAATGTATAATATTTGCAGAATTCTATGAAGCAAAATGATGCTGTGCACTTCAAGATTTCATGTTTTCATAATTGTTATTAATGTACCTATAAATGGCAGACAGTTACAGACTGATAAAAAGTGACACTACATTTTACCTGCAGTGAATTAGATTTCTGCATCATGTGCATTGGAATCTCTTGTCATGTCACTCATATGTTGAGTCATGAAGGCAGTAACAGTAAGCCATGTTACCTGACCTTATTTTAACTATGCCAGACTTGGTTCCTGATGCTCACCAATGTTCAGCTCTGGTGCATGATTAATGGCAAAGTCTTAGCGCATGCATAGGAATTTTCTCACTTTTGCCATAAGACAAAAAATAACATTACCCTCTTTTGAACGATGACCAGTAATTCTGCTCAATGCCAAACATCATGCATCTGATGACAATAGAAATAGCTGTCTCTGTTTATAAGCCATTTATGGCCATGTGATGTTTCCATATTCATAAAGGATGCGCACTCCTCCAGATTGGTAGCCCAACATGATGCATCAGAGATACTTCAGGTGCAGCTAACATTGGGTAAGACAGCGATTCAGGTCATAGCCTGCTATTGGTCCCCAACCATGACCCAAGACTCACACTACACATTCCTAAGCACCCTGGAGAATATTATGGTCCAGCCTAACACTCTCATACTAAGCGACTTCAACTACCCCTCCATTAACTGGGAAAACTACTCATGTACCAATACATTTGCCCAACGTTTGCTGGAATTCATTAATTCCAATGCCCTGGACCAACCCATTCTTACCCCCACTAGGGGTAGCAACATCCTTGACCTGGTCATAACTAACATGGTTGACTGTTGCTCTGTACCAATAGTCAACTCCTCCCTGGTTAGATCTGACCACAAACTAATCACCTTGGAAATCCACACCCCCTGCAAATGTAATCAACATGAAAAAATTACACAAAGCTAACTTTGGGTTCCTAAAAACAGCAGTGGTTAACTTCACAGCACCCATGCAATTGGAGAACAGCTGCATGACCGCCAAATCATACACTAATGCCCTGTATGAGCACGTACACAAATGCATGGATCTCGCCATACCCAATAGAACCAAGACACTCTACTTCAAAAAAAGGAAGCCAATCTGTTGATCCCCTGCCATAATCAAACTCTACAACAGGAGGAGGAAACTGTTGAGAAATAAGGTGAAGTCCCAAGACTGGAAAAACTCCCTTATCAGCCTCAACAAAAAGTTGAGATTCCTCATCAAATCCTCTAAAGCTAGCTATGAAAACAGAATTGCAGCAGATAGTAAAGACAACCACAAGGCCTTCTATAGTTATGTAAAGAATCTCCACGGCAATACCCAGATTTGCTCAGAGCTGTTGCACAATAGCACCTCTTAAACCAAGCCAACAAATATTGCCAATATACTGGCAGACAGATTCAGTGCCAATGTTTCCCCTCTCTCCCCACCAAAGGACCAATCACAATATCAATAGATTGCCAGGCACCCAGTAGTACTGCTGTGCAGGTTAAAAGAGCACTGTCCAAGGCCAAGAATACAGCTTCTATGGGACCTGACAATATCCCTGGCTGTATTCTACATGAACTACAGAGTGAACTGGCACCTCACCCGTGTGCCCTGTTCAATCACAGCCTCACCTCAGGCTTTGTCCCTACCAAATGGCACACTGCTACAGTCATCACCCTCCACAAAAGAGGAGCGACTACAGACCCTGGAAACTATTGTCCCATTAGCCTGATAAGTCTGATATGCAAAGCTATGGAATGTATCATCATGGACCTAATAAACAAAGATATAGGGAACCTCCAAGCTCTGGATCCCACACAGTTTGGTTTTGTGAAGGGTAGATCATGCCTGCTGAACCTGGTCGACTTCTTTGAGTCAGTCACCATTGAACACAGAAGGCATCATAAGTGATCTGGGAACACGGGTTGACAGCGACCTCTCTTTTGACCACCACATTGCCACTGTGGTCAGAAAGTCCTTCTATGTGGCACATCACATTACTAAGGGTTTTGCATCCAGGAAGAAAGAGGTCATTGTCTCCCTCTGCTCTTCCCTCATTAGGCCAATCATCGAGTACAATTCCCCATTTGGCATGTACCTAACTAGGCACCTACAACAACTGGAGACACCACAAAAATACCTCACAAAGAGGATCTTAAGCCTTAAACACTTGTCCTATATGGACAGACTCAAAAAACTCCAACTATTCTCTGTCTAATATCGCCTACTTAGAGGCGATCTCTGCTTGACTTACAAAGCCATATCTGACTCAGCTCTGTTAGAAATTCTGCATCTAAAGAAATCCCAATCCCTCCGCATTACATGCTCCAGAGATCTCAACCTCATTATCACAATCAGCAGAACAAGATGGAGGGACAGGTTCATAACCCAGAGACTGCCCATGCTGTGGAATAGACTTCCCATACATGTCAAGTGGAGCACCTCACTGGCCCTCTTCAAGAGAAATCTTGATGAGTAGATGGGAAATAGAAAATTCACCCTGGGGATCATTCCAGTAGCTCTACTTGACAGAGGCACTGGAAAATAAGGTTAAGTGGCACGATGCCAGGTTAATTTTATGGGCTAGGCTTGTAAAAGCTCCAGGGCCATTAGCCTAGTATATAACTATGAACCTATGAACCCATGTGTGTGTTATATTTATCTATTTTTGGATGAAATTAAAGTTTGGAAAGGGAAGAATAGGACAGAGATGAAAATGGAAAGCAAGAACAGAGTAGACCATCGGGAGAAATGAGCAATTTGTGAATGATCACACCAGAGGAGGGATAGGCTATATCTCTTAACTTCTCAAACTATTAATAGTTGCAGTCATAATTTGAAATGATGCAGATCATGACATATTAAATATTTTGTAAAAATAGTACACAATATAGAATGACCAATTGAACCAAATCACTTGTATGAATCACACATATAGGTGAAGCTGTGAGTTATGTGTGGGGCATATTTTTTTGAGGGACAGATGTCCTTTTTTATTATTTTTTCTTTAGAGGGGAAAGTTGGAGAAAGAATGCAGGGATGTCAGAGATAATTAATAGTGGAAGCTAAGTAAGAGGCAAAGATAAACTTGACTGACAAGGTGTGGGGTAATACACTTGGAAGGTACACATTGGTGAAGGAGACATGAGACAAAGACAGGCGTACAGTAGTAAAGGGTATTATGCACCTGGCAGTGTTGATTAGGGCCACAAAAGTGTATGGATGAACTGGATATGGGGATAAGATGGGGAATATAGAGACACATACTCTTGCAGTTTCAACTCCATAGGAAATCACTCCTTGCCCTTGGAGCTGTCACCATCAGATCCTGCCTCAGCAACTACAGACACTGCTGGGCAGGGACTTGCCTCAATGATTCACTGAACCATGTTTTCCATACAGTTTATGTGGGTATTGAACCTCCTGTTCATAATATCCCCCAAAACCTCTGCTAGCTCCTGATGTGTAACATAATTACCCCCTCCACTGGCACTGCTCCAGGTGGGTACCAATGTACCATCAGCCAGAGCAGAGCTACCTGATACAGGTGGTGCAGGTAGGGCAGGAGGTATGGAGGCAACTCTGACAGGCTGTGACCCAGATGTTCTGCATGTCTCTTGTTGTGGTAGTAGTGGCACTACCACTGTCCCCTGTGGGAGGGAAAACAGGCCATGCTAGAGTGGCCAGTCCAGGTCTCTGTATTACTGCATATAATATTTACAAAAAAAAAAAAACAAAATGAAATAATGACACAAGAGGCTGGAAAAAGAGACATGAAAAGAAGTTAAAATAGCATTCCCACACATTACAGTGAAGAAGAATAATAACTACAGCATACAACATACACAGTTATTATAAGATCTTAACTATTTATGTTGCTTACCACTGAATTACTCTAAGCGGTAGGAAATAATACATTTAGGCCAATAGCACATCAACATTATGCGATCCATCATAACACAGTCAGACTAGTTACTGTGTAAAATTATACTACTGGCCAATTTTGATCTGCTGTGTTACTGCCTTTTACCAGTTGTAATGGTTAAAATGTTGACAGCTTACCAAATCATATAAAATAATACACAAAGAGGGTGATAGAAAAGACATACAATAATGATTTTATGGCATTCATAATTTTTATTTGTTAATCAACAAATATTGTCAAGGATAAATAAAATATTTTCATCAATGGACATACAAGTATATTTTAACACCTTAATTGTTACATTTAAAAACACCCCATGAAAACATCACAACCTTGTTTTTCGGTGGTGGTGGGGAATGAACCCACCAGGATCATAACAGTATCAGTGCACATACAATTAACATGATGAACAACTTTTATATCTATGCTGATGTTGGTACAGAGACCTTTGCACACTCATAATTCCAGTTGAGACAGTCAGTAATGGCAGATGCTGTCATGCCATCGCTATCAACCTGCCAACATTGAAAATAGGTAGAAAAACCCTTGAAAATTGGTACATCGAGGGGGAAGTTGCCAAAATGGAGACAGGTTGGCAGCAACTTTTTTAGCTCTACTATCAAATAGATATTTCTAACAGAAAATATCAAAAACAGATTTTGTAGACTTACTAATTTTGCTGAGTTACTTCTACTAATATCACTGGAAGTCTACATTGAAATATTTTGACTTAAATCATTGCTTTTTTCTGTCAAAAATAAGGAAAAAGTGTATTGACATCTACTTAAAATGAGCTTATCAAAGAATACTTTACAGGAACAGACAATGAAAAAGGAACTGCAGTCTTTGTTAACTACTATACATGACGTATCTATGAAATCTGGCAAGATGGACAATAAATTAGAAACCTTTGAAGAAAAATGTACTAAGCAAATAGAACAACTACAAGAACTAATATTACAACAGAAGTCTCAAATAGTTGATATGGAAGAATCCAAAAAAATCCAGAAGCACAATAGCAAAATGGCACCACAGCAGTATTTTAAAATTCTTTACTAAAAATTGTATCCAAAAAGGTAAGCGCTTTCGGCTGCATAACATCAGTCTTCATCAGACAAATTTTAAAATCACCATAGTGGTTTATAAACACCATTCATTTGAGTCATGTTAATCATTATTAATTATTCAATTAAATCCTATGCTAATATAGTATTTTTTAAAAAGACAGTGTATACAACTTCAAAATTTACTCAGAAAATAACATGTGCATAAATATATATGTGAACACATGCATCTGACTGAATCAATATTAATATATGTAACTTATATTTAATTACTGAATATAATTACTTTCCTATACATTATATAAATAACATAATAGTTATGTACTTAAAATTTCAACAGATATATACTATTAAGATAGATGTATACCATTAAATTACCTATTTATGCTCCTTAATTTTAAAATACTGGAAATAGAAATAGAATCATTCAATCCTGGAGATTGTGTGGCATTAAGAAAACCTTGCCACCAGTATTCTTTTGATTCCAAAATTATCTTCCAAGGACCTTTTCTAGTTGATTGGAGCAATTGTTCAAGCACTACAAATTTAAATTTATGAGTTGAATATTGGGCAATATGTCAATATAAAGCATTATTATCGATTGCCTATTGATATCATAGACATGTTCATATATTCGCGGTCTTAATTTTCATTCGGTTTTTCCGATATAATAAGCTGAACATTCCATACATAAGGCTGCATAGACTATACCAAAGGTATTACAATTATATATACCTTTTATTGATATGAAACTACCATTTTTGTGGACCTGCTCACATTCCAATATATATGAACAATATTTACACATATTACATTTTTTCATGGATGCCTTGTCCACAATGTGTCTGCCTGAACTAATATTACACAAATCTTTTAAATTTTTATCTCTCTTTTATGTAATAGATGGTTGTGCCCCTAATAGTTTTGCCAATTGAACATCTCCCTTAATAAAGGTCCAATTTTTATTTATAAGATTCTTAACATATTCCGAATCCTGTGTATAAGTCGTGATGAATACCATATTACCTTTATTTTTAGAACATATACTATTATCATGCACTGCTATAGTTTTATTAACATTAACATTAATATCCACAACCGTTGATATATATTGCTCAATGGTGCCTTCTTCTTGCACTTGCATGGTTATAATATCAAAATTTCCTAACAAGGGCTTATAAAATCCACTTTTTCTTTTTGCTACTACCTCATTCATTAGCCCATCAACAAACTGTTTTGGATATTGTCTATTTAAAAACATATTACCTATGAAATGGCATTCCTCTAAAAATTCATCAAAGACAGAAACCATACGGGCCGCTTGCACCAATTGCCCTTTTAAAACTGCTTTTTTGATATGTTGCGGATGATGACTTTTAAAATGCAAAAACTTATTAGAATAAGTTTTTTTACAATGGATAGTAGCTTTTAATTTGTTACATCTAAAATTTTTCTATAAAAAAACATCCAAATATGCAATACTATTGCTGCTTACTTCATGTGTGAATACCAAAAATTCTGTAGTAGCATTTATATATACCAAAAAATTCTCAACTAATTCCAAGGGGCCTTGCCAAATGAAAAATAAATCATCAAGAAAACGACTATACAATTTTATGTATTGCATGTATTCAGATGAAAATAAAAATCTGTGCTCCCATACTGCCATAATTACATTGGCATATAAAGTGCCTATAGGGGAGCCCATTATTTGTTTGAAATAGTGCCCATCATGGTATATATAATTATGAGACAGAACTAATTCTAATAAATCTGATAATGCATTGAGTTCATCTTGTGGAATGGGCATAATGTCAAAAAAGAACTCATTAAACTAAGTAATACCCAATTCCTGTGGAATGCAAGTGAACAAATCCTTCACATCCACTGTGACAAATATAATGTCATCAAGCTTGTGGATGAGTAAGTTGTTAACTTTTGTGAGAAAATCCCAAGAATCATGCGAAATGTACTCTAAATTATTCATTTTATCCTTGAGTTTCCAATCGATGTATTTTGCTATATAATACGTTTTGGAACCACCAGCATCCACTATAGGGCGCATTGGTGGATTTTGCAAATTTTTATGCAATTTAGGTGTTCCAAACATTACCAGAGTCTTGGGATCTGTGACTTGCATATATGTCAATGCTTCACTGGTGATTTGCTCCTGCCAAAACATATCATCAAGAATGTAATCTATTCTAGAATAAGAAATATTAATTTCATTTATGGAGGCTTCAACATAGGCATCATCATATAAAATATTCAACAACTGCTGATTATAATCAAAGGCATTCATAATGACCAAACCTCCTCCCTTGTCGGGCTGCATAATACGAATGTCATTATTAGCTTTTAATTCGTTTAACATTTTTTGTTCAAAAACAGAAAAATTACTGTTATTATTATTATAGCGTTGGTGTGCTTGCTTTTCATGTTTTAAATAAAGCCTAAAATCAAGTTTACATAACTCCTTGAACAGTTTTATTTTTGGATGTAGCGGTGGATTTATTGAACTGGGAACACTTAAAGGATTTTACTCATTACTTGGCGTTTGCTGGTGAATGACCACCAAATTCATTTTCCTGGTAAAAAGTTTCAATTCAGTTATTAAGTTTGTAATATGTGCTCTTTTCATTGGCACATAAGTGAAGCCTTTACTGAATATATTGGTGTGCTCACTATTCAAATTTAGCTGGCTATAGTTGTAAATATGATAATCACCAGTAACATTGGAAATAAGTTGGTAGTTTCTCTCACCTTTAAATAAATCAGACATGTCATGCTCTAATTGCAATTGTAATTGCTTCGTGAGCCTGTTCTCTGCCTTCTCCATGTTCTCATACTGTTGTTCCTGGGCTTGTAGCCTTCCTTCTTCTGGAGCCGCTCCAAATGCCGAAGGTTCCGTTCTCTAAAGGGAACTGTTGATTATTTTCACTGGCATTATTATCTTGCATTTGCACGCCATTATCCTCTACGCAAACAGTATTCTGCTCTACTTCCTGACTGCGCGTTTGACCTCGGGATGGTTTTGGGTATGCTCACCCTTTGGAATAGTCCACTCTATCCCTCTCCAGTTTGCGAGCTTTTCTTTCCACAACTATATTACTATAAGTGTCTATCTGGGAAAGTACTTCAAGATATTGATTTTGGCAAGCTATGCATGCACTTTGTTGTTTGATTTTAGCATCAAGCTCCTGTATTTTAATATTAAGCGCATCCATTTGTATACCATTATGTTTTATCAATAACTGTAAAAGTTTGCACCCCTGCTGATCGAATAACTGTAGTAGATCTTTGTGAAGCGAACTATTTTCTTGTAATCCAGTCAGATATTTCCAATATCTGAGACCTTTTGGTACCTGCTGTCTTTTCACACATTCATTAAAATAAACATTTTCATGCAATAGTTTGCGATATTGCCAGGCTAAATCATGAAATTCATCCACCATACTTGAAAAAGTAGGAATGGCAGGATGTTTTTCTCGACCCTCAAGTTGTACTTGGTTTAGCCATTGATTCAAGGAAATAGTATTATTGTCAATAATATTGTTTTGTGTCTCATAATGTTCAAGCACCTGTATTTGCGCAGGAGGAATACTATCCATGCTGTCAACACTATCCATAGGTTCATAGGTTCATAGGTTAGTACTAGGCTATCAGCCCTAGGGCCTATACAAGCCTAGCCATAACAATTCCCTGAATATTTCTTCCCACATTATTTACTTTCCTGGACCCCTGTCTAGCATGGCGACTGACGTGATCCCTGGGGTGAATTTCCTTTCTCCCATCCAATCGTCAAGGTTCCTCTTGAAGAGGTCCAAAGAGGCACTCTGCTTGACATGTATGGGCAATCTATTCCAGAGTCTGGGGAGTCTCTGGGTCAGGAACCTATCCCTCCAACATGTTTTGTTTATTGTGAGGACAAGGTTTAGATCCCTGGAGCGTGTAGCTCTGAGCGATTGGGATTTCTTTAAGTGTAGCATGTCCAACAGCTCTGGACCGATTGTTGCCGAAATCCGGTAATCTTGTACTAGCATTGTTACCAGATAATTGCTGGATTAATTGTGTTAAAGTAGTAACAGATTGCTGCAAAGTTTCAAATTCAGCCTGAGTTACTGTGGTTGCCACATCTTGCATGCTTCCTGAGGCCATGCCTGACGAAAAAACAAACCAAACCGAACAGAATCACAAACCTGAATCCAAACAAGTCCAGAAGCACAATAGCAAAATGGCACCACAGCAGTATTTTAAAATTATTTACTAAAAATTGTATCCAAAAAGGTAAGCGCTTTCGGCTGCATAACATCAGCCTTCATCAGACAAATTTTAAAATCACCATAGTGGTTTATAAATACCATTCATTTGAGTCATGCTAATCATTATTAATTATTCAATTAAATCCTATACTAATATAGTATTTTTTTAAAAAGACAGTGTATACAACTTCAAAATTTACTCAGAAAATAACATATGTGCATAAATATATATGTGAACACATGCATCTGACTGAATCAATATTAATATACGTAACTTATATTTAATTACTGAATATAATTACTTTCATATACATTATATAAATAACATAATAGTTATGTACTTAACATTTCAACAGATATATACTAAGATAGATGTATACCATTAAATTACCTATTTATGCTCCTTAATATAATCCACCAATGCGCCCTATAGTGGATGCTGATGGTTCCAAAACTTATTATATAGTAAAATACATCGATTGGAAACTCAAGGATAAAATGAAAAATTTAGAGTACATTTCGCATGATTCTTGGGATTTTATCACAAAAGTTAACAACTTAGTCATCCACAAGCTTAATGACATTATATTTGTCACAGTGGATGTGAAGGATTTGTTCACTTGCATTCCACAGGAATTGGGTATTACTTGGTTTAATGAGTTCTTTTTTGACATTATACCCATTCCACAAGATGAACTCGATGCATTAGCAGATTTATTAGAATTAGTTCTGTCTCATAATTACATATACCATGATGGGCACTATTTCAAACAAATAAAAGGGGTTGTGATGGGCTACCCCATAGGCACTTTATATGCCAATGTAATTATGGCAGTATGGGAGCACAGATTTTTATTTTCATCTGAATACATGCAATACATAAAATTGTATAGTCGTTTTCTTGATGATTTATTTTTCATTTGGCAAGGCCCCTTGGAATTAATTGAGAATTTTTTGGTATATATAAATGCTACTACAGAATTTTTGGTATTCACACATGAAGTAAGCAGCAATAGTATTGCATATTTGGATGTTTTTTTACAGAAAGATTTTAGATGTAACAAATTAAAAGCTACTATCCATCGTAAAAAAAACTTTTTCTAATAAGTTTTTGCATTTTAAAAGTCATCATCCGCAACATATGAAAAAAGCAGTTTTAAAAGGGCAATTGGTGCGAGTGGCCCGTATGGTTTCTGTCTTTGATGAATTTTTAGAGGAATGCCATTTCATAGGTAATATGTTTTTAAATAGACAATATCCAAAACAGTTTGTTGATGGGTTAATGAATGAGGTAGTAGCGAAAAGAAAAAGTGGATTTTATAAGCCCTTGTTAGGAAATGTTGATATTATAACTATGCAAGTGCAAGAAGAAGGCACCATTGAGCAATATATATCAATGGTTGTGGATATTAATGTTAATGTTAATAAAACTATAGCAGTGCATGATAATAGTATATGCTCTAAAAATAAAGGTAATGTGACATTCATCACGACTTATACACAGGATTCGGAATATGTTAAGAATCTTATAAATAAAAATTGGACCTTTATTAAGGGAAATGTTCAATTGGCAAAACTATTAAGGGCACAACCATCTATTACATATAAGAGAAATAAATATTTTAAAGATCTGTGCAATATTAGTTCAGGCAGACACATTGTGGACAAGGCATCCATGAAAAAATGTAATGTGTGCAAATATTGTTCATATATATTGGAATGTGAGCATGTCCACATAAATGGCAGTTTCATATCAATAAAAGGTAGATATAAATTTTAATTCCTTTGGTATAGTTTATGCAGCCTTATGTATGGAATGTTCAGCTTATTATATCGGAAAAACCGAACGAAAATTAAGACAGTGAATATATGAACATGTCTATGATATCAATAGGCAATCGGATAATAATGCTTTATATAGACATATTGCCCAATATTCAACAAATAAATTTAAATTTGTAGTGCTTGAACAATTGCTCCAATCACCTAGAAAAGGTCCTTGGAAGATAATTTTGGAATCAAAAGAATACTGGTGGCAAGGTTTTCTTAATGCCACACAATGTCCAGGATTGAAAGATTCTGTTTCTATTTCCAGTATTTTAAAATTAAGGAGCATAAATAGGTAATTTAATGGTATACATCTATCTTAATAGTATATATCTGTTGAAATTTTAAGTACATAACTATTATGTTATTTATATAATGTATATGAAAGTAATTATATTCAGTAATTAAATATAAGTTACATATATTAATACTGATTCAGTCAGATGCATGTGTTCACATATATATTTATGCACATGTTATTTTCTGAGTACATTTTGAAGTTGTATACACAGTCTTTTTAAAAAATGCTATATTAGCATAGGATTTAATTGAATAATTAATAATGATTAACATGACTCAAATGAATAGTATTTATAAACCACTATGGTGATTTTAAAATTTGTCTGATGAAGGCTGATGTTATGCAGCCAAAAGCGCTTACCTTTTTGGATACAATTTTTAGTAAAGAATTTTAAAATTCTGCTGTGGTGCCGTTTTGCTATTGTGCTTCTGGACTTGTTTGGATTTAAGTTTGTGATTCTGTTCGGTTTGATATGGAAGAATCACTGAATGATGTATGAGGGGAGACTTACAGAACAAGAAGTCCAGCTTGATTTTCTTTCTAAACAAAATGCTTCATTATTAAACAAAACAGATGACCTGGACAATAGGTCCAGAAGAAATAACCTGCAAATCTATGGGCTACCAGAAAGGAGAGAAGGAGATGGCATGGTGAATTTCGTTACTACTTGGTTACCAGATGTCTTAAAACTACCAGAATCTCTTTCATATGGGATAGAAGGAGCACATAGATCTTTAGAAATTCCTTCATTATTCAGTAAAGTGAAGAAAAATCTGAGGTCCATGATATCAAATTTCTTTCATCTCAGGACAAAGAACTTATCCTGAAAACAGCATGGTCAAATTCTCCAGTTAAGTATAAAGACACTATAATAAGATTCGATAATGATGAAAACAAATCACCACTGATTCTAAAGACAACCCCAAAGCATTCTATAGCTATGTCAAGAATCTCAATGGCAACACTCATATCTGCTCTGAGTTACAGCACAATGGCACTAAATATACAGAACCAACTGATATTGCCAACATCCTGGCAGATAGGTTCAGTGCTAACTTAACCCCCCCCCCCCCTAAAGGGCCCATCTCTATACCGGAAGAATGCAAAGTTCCTGTAATCATGGCTGCACAGGTAAAATCAACACTCTCCAATGTCATAAACACATCATCCATGGGACCTGACAACATCCCATGCTGCATTCTACATGAACTACAGAATGAACTGGCATCCCACCTAAACACCATGTTCAGTAATAGCCTCACCTCAGGCTTTGTGCCCACTGAATGGTGCACAGTGGCGGTTATCTCACTCCACAAAGGGGGAGCCACCACAGACCCCGGGAAGTACCACCCCATTAGCCTAACAAGCCTGGTCTGCATGGCCATGGAACTTATCATCATGGAACTTATAAACAAAGACATTAGTAATCTCCAAACTCTGGACCCCACCCAGTTCGGGATTGTAAAAGGCAGATCATGTCTCTTAAACCTGATTGACTTCTTTGAAGCAGACACCAAAGCCATAGACAAGGGTAAGGTGGTTCACACAGCCTATATAGATCTTGCCAAAGCTTTTGACATCATCCCCCACTCTGGAATTAAAGGTAAAGTCAATAAACTAAGTATAAATCCCTATGTCACAAGATGGGTTGCCATCTGGCTCACTGACAGAACCCACACTGTGAAAGTAGCAGACTCCAAATCTGACTTCAGACCAATGACAAGTGGAGTACCACAGGATTCAGTCCTGGATCCTATCCTGTATGGTATCTAATTTTTTGAAGTACAGGCTAACACAGAAGGTCTTTGGTTAACAAAGTTTGCAAATGACTGCAAACTAGGAGACATAATTGAAACTCCTAATGATGTGGACATCCTACAAATGGGCCTCACTGAGACAGACACCTGGTCTCAAAGCCATGGCCTCAAGCTCAATGACAAAAAGTGCATTGTCATCCCCTTTGGTAAAAACTCTGTACCCATGAGCTACCACATAGGTGGTAGTCTACTTAACACTGAAAGTGTGATAAGAGACCTTGCGACACAGGTGGACAGTAGTCTCTCCTTTGATAATCACATTGCCACAGTAGTCAGGAAATTCTTCTATGTGGCACACCTCATCACAAAAGGTTTCTCATCCAGGAAATAAGAGGTCATTGTTCCCCTCTACTTGTCACTCATTAGACCTATTATAGAGTACAACACCCCTTTTGGTATATACCTCACAAGACATCTACAACAACTGGAAAAGCCACAGAAATACCTCACAAAGAGGATTACCAGCCTCAAACAGATGCCCTATGCAGACCGTCTCAAAAAACTCCAGCTTTACTCCGTCGCATATCACCTACTCATAGGCAATCTCTGCCTAACATAGGAAGGTATGTCAAACCCAGAGCTGTTGGACATGCTCCACTTAAAGAAATCCCAATCCCTTCGAGCTATATGCTCTAGGGATCTAAACCTTGCCACCACAATAAACAGAACATGTTGGAGGGATAGATTCCTGTCCCAGAGACTTCCCATACTCTGGAACAAACTACCTATTTATATCAAACTAAGCTCCTCATTAGCACTCTTCAAGAAAAGTCTTAATGATTGGATGGGAAACAGGAAATTCACCCTAGGGATCACCTTTGTGGCTCTGATCAGCAGGGGCACAGGAAAATAATTTTCTTGGGTGGCGAAAGCCATGGTACCTTTTTGGCTTGGCTTGTATAGGCCCTAGGGCCGATAGCCTAGTACCTACCTATGAACCTATTATTCAGCAGAAGTAATAGCTAAAAGAAAACAAAACTTGCCGCTGATAAAGGAACTGAAAAAAAAAAGTCAACTCAAAGTACACTTGTTATTTCCTGTAAGACTAAAAAATCTTCTTTACTGAAGCTCCCAAAACTTTTGACACAGTGGAAGTAGTTGTATCTTATCAGCTAACAAAACCTTGGATAAAATGGAAGAAATGGATTGGTCTTGGTTTTCGTTAAAGCGTCAAATAGAAAGAAGTGAATGGAGTACAAATGATAAGAAGAAAAACTAAGAGACAAATAAAAGACAAATTTCATTTTTATATTCATGCTGTTAGGTTAAACAAATCCTGATTGAAGGGACTTATTACTTAGTAAAACGTCAAATCTATGAAAAAACGTGAAACATAAGGCAAACAATGTGCTTTCTATTCAAAGGAATCAACCTCAAAGAAGACAAGCTAAAGCATTTTATCCTACTGCAACTAATTATACTTCTAATTTCATAAATCTCGAATAATACTTAGACAAACTTAATATATTAAGCTTAACTTTCATTAATAATACTGAGCAACAGACTGTTTCATATGTGAAGTTTATTACCGCATGTATCAAGAACAATGAAAAGGTGGGGAATCTTAGCTAATTACTTTTTATACTGTTGTATATGCTTTAATATGATGCAGTTGTTAAGAAATCATAATTAACATGCTAACAAGAAAATAGTATTAACTTTCAGTAAAGGCAAGCAGAATTATAAGTGAAGTTTAAAAGATGCACTAGCATTTAAGAAAGTATCAGTGAAAATCTTTAGTTTCACTTTTGAATGGTTTTATTTAGGTTACACTAAAAACTGCTAAATACTGCCAGAAAAAAGGAAATGAAAATGATGATGTTAAAAGTCATTTTTGTGGTCTCAAGTTACTAAATATATAATTTTTCTTAAAAAATCAGTTATTTTCTTCATTCTGATGTTGTCTGGGATGGGAAAAATGTTAAAAACATTCAAATGCTTGTGACCCATTCTAAATGCTCTAAAAGCTTCACTTACTTGATTTTTGGCTTCCCACTGGGATCACGAGCTGGAGGAGTTGTTTCTTGATTCCCTGAAAAGAATACATCCAGTTAAATCCATTACAAAAGCTCTGAATCCTCTGTGAATGTGCAAACAGCTCAAAACAAAATAAAACAGCCCAGGCATGATGTATGGATTTGGGTCAAAGGTATAAATTAGCTGATTAAGCTTTAAAGTTTTTTTAAAGTGACAGGCACACTATTTTTTCAATAAATAAACAGTATTATAATAAGCTAAGCCAATGTAAAGAATATATGAAAATATTAAGTGCAAACAAAATAAAAAAAAAAAGTCATGAGTTTAGAGTTTTTTCTGCCAAAGAACATTAAACAAAATCTATAAATAGAAGCAGCATACAAGTTTAGAATGTAGTTCATGTATTAACAAATTAAAAAGAACAAATGTGCACTATGACAATTACGGAACAACATTCTCTGTCATCAGTAGCTTCTATGCAGGCTAAAGGAACATAAACTAAGCAGGCAGAAGTATCAATTTGCTGAGTACAAAAATTTTAATAACATGGTAAATTATTAAGCCTTGCAGTTAAAATACACAATACATAAAAGTAAATACGATCAATCATGTTTTTTATATGTAACAGTTTGTCACTATTTGTAAACTACTAAATATAGTAGGATGAGGAGTCTATTTATTAATTGCTGTATGTTGTAAATACCTAGCTCCTAGTGTCATACAGTTATCAAACAACAGTTGGTGACAATAAAGCCACTAGCTTTTGCACCCATATTATGACACATATATAGTTAAGAACGTCTCACTAAAAATATATTTCTAGTAAGTACACTTTGTATAAAAGCTAAGCAACCTCACTGAATCTAAGCAGTCACAGTGAGAGGCAACACTTTTTATTGCATGACTAAGCTTAAGAGAAAACTGTTGAGTTTACTGAGAAATCAGCTTCTGCCAATGCCATTCATCTGAGCTGTTAATCAATGAATGATATTAGACAATACTGGAATAACATGACAGCGTTAACTACATTGTCACACCTTTCTTTTGTCCTTTCAGCTGTAATATTAGAAGCACATTGCAAAATATCAAGAGGATTGTTGGTCACTGCCTGTTATCTGTTATGTAAAGTATTCATCTTGGAGTCTTATACACATTTACGACATTTCATTGAAATGTATGTTTTTCATGCCCCTTTACCATAGGTTACTCTGTAATGAAAGGAAAAGCCTATTTGTTCTTTCTATCTGAATATACAAATCCATTAGCAGCTTTACTTAGCATTATTAGACATCTACTCTACTTAGAGTTGTTTTTGTAATGCCTCATGCCAGTTATAACAGAACAGGTGGTAAATGTTGGAAGGCATTGCTATGAAGCATAGGATACCAAAGACAAAGAAGTAAATTAATAGCATCTGTTATATTGTTTCACATTTCTATTAAAATAATGAAATCATACAAATACTGTATATGATTTATAGGAATAAACTCATAATGCTGTTAAATAAGAAAGTAGATTTTTATGCCATGAACAAAAACGTGTAACATAGCTAAAAGCTGATTTACACACAATGCTTAAAATGACTAGGCATTACTACAGGAACTAGAGCAGCATAAGCCTAATATGCAAAATACAAAGGGGATATAAAGCAAATTACAGATTAATATAACCAAAAATGCACAGAGGTACCACACAATAGCGTCTTTAATAACACAAAAAAATAAATAAGAACAGTTGTGAGCGCTTTCGCAAAACTAATTGCTTCATCAGACAAGAAAATAAAACACTCCATTGCTTATATACAGATGGAACCATTGACTCAATCACTGATGTCATAGGTCAATTAAGGCATTAAAGCTATATAAAACTTATAAATGTAGAAAAGGCTAGATATAGAGAAAACTGCATATAAAAGACACACATAAAGTACTGCATGTAAATGCATATAAAAACTGCATATAAAAACTGCATACAAAAACTATATACAAAACTATTGGTAAAAGACCTAAGTAATGTGCATAGATATAAATTCCATAAATACTGTAGCTATGAAAAACATAGATAAAAATAAAAGGCTAAAAATCTGGATCTAGTCATAAAATCTATCTACAATATGTATGTATAACTAAAAGTAGTCTATGTCTCTATAATATAAATATAAGTGTATGAGATGCCTAAAATTAAACATGTTTGAGGCATCTTGCTTTCAAGAAAGGAACCAAGGAAGTAGAGCCATTAAGGCCTGGATATTTATCTGCATTCAATTTTATGATCCATCTCTGTTCACAGCTTTCAGTAAAATGTTCTATATCCCCTCCTCTAACGTTTTTGTGTATGCGCTGTAGCACAAAAAACTTAAAAGAATGTGAATTATCTGTATTAATAATATGCTGGGCGAGTGCATTAGTGGGTTTCTTATTTTTGACATCACGAAGATGTTTTAGAATTCTGTCTTTAAGAAATCTATTCATTTTACCCACATAAAACACTGGACATTTCTGACAAAAACAATAATAGACAACATCAGTGCTCTTGCAATCAGCATAAGTATTAAGCTGTAACTGAAAGTGCTTGGTGGGGTGGACATAGGTATTTATACTGTAAATATAGGGGCAGGCACTGCATGACCTGCAAGGAAAAGTGCCCTGACGTGAAGAAGGGATGGCTTTCTTAGGCACATCCTTGTTACATAACTGTTTCTTGAGTGACATATTGTTCTTGAAACTGAATAGTGGATCTTTACAGGTGATAACCTGCAACTGTGGTACCTCTTGTAATAGGTGCCAATATTTCTTAATTATGTCAACATATTGGTTGATGTCACTCACAAACTGTAGCAGTATCAGTTACAGCTTAATACTTATGCTGATTGCAAGAGCACTGATGTTGTCTATTATTGTTTTTGTCAGAAATGTCTGGTGTTTTATGTGTGTAAAACAAATAGATTTCTTAAAGACAGAATTCTAGAACATCTTTGTGATGTCAAAAACAAGAAACCCACTAATGCACTCGCCCAGCATATTATTAATACAGATAATTCACATTCTTTTAATTTTTTTGTGCTACAGCGCATACACAAAAAAGTTAGAGGAGGGGATATGGAAAATTTTACTGAAAGCTGTGAACAGAGATGGATCATAAAATTGAATGCAGATAAATATCCAGGCCTTAATGGCTCTACTTCCTTGGTTCCTTTCTTGAAAGCAAGACGCCTCAAACATGTTTAATTTTAGGCATCTCATACACTTATATTTATATTTTAGAGACATAGACTACTTTTAGTTATACATACTTATTGTAGATAGATTTTATGACTAGATCCAGATTTTTAGCCTTTTATTTTTATCTATGTTTTTCATAGCTACAGTATTTATGGAATTTATATCTATGCACATTACTTAGGTCTTTTACCAATAGTTTTGTATATAGTTTTTGTATGCAGTTTTTATATGCATTTACATGCAGTATTTTATATGTGTCTTTTATATGCAGTTTTCTCTATATGTAGCCTTTTCTACATTTATAAGTTTTATATAGCTTTAATGCCTTAATTGACCTATGACATCAGTGATTGAGTCAATGGTTCCATCTGTATATAAGCAATGGAGTGTTTTCTTTTCTTTTCTGATAAAGCAATTCATTTTGCGAAAGTGCTCACCACTGTTCTTATTTTTTTTTTGTGTTATTAAAGACGCTATTGTGTGGTACCTCGGTGTACTTTTGGTTATATATAGTTCTGGTTTTGTGCACCTGGGTTTTACCTGAAGCCATTTCTCTCTTTATACAAATTACAGATTACGTAGCTCTGTTTTGCTTTTTATTGCTTATTTTCACTAACCAAACTATTCAAAGTGTTTTTTATTAACTTTGCAACTTATTGGAACTGTTTTTTTAATTCTGATACTGTTGGCACTTTGATCGATTTTTAAAAGTTTTCAACTTTTTAACTGTTGTGGGCTACACACTCAAGTGTGATAGCCATTGTTCTGCCTTGAAAGTGTTTGTATTGCTGTATCTGCTTTAATTCTGAAAAAAACAAAAAAAATAAAAAAAAAATCCTATCTCTCTACTCATTTCTCACCATTCTATCACCAGTAGTGACCGGTTTTCAGATTTTGCTGAATTCTGGGCTGTTTTGTAGTTTCTGTGTTGCCCAGACCTTACTAAGATAGAAGGAAGCTCTTCTGTTCATCAGTGAGAGTGGTCAGCTTTGAGCAGCCTATCTGTCACTGGAGGAGTGGTTTCAGCTCAGAATATGTAGTTTTATTGGCCTTTTTGGGCTATTTCTACCCCTTTCATCTTTCTGTTTAAAAACCTGTGTTTGCATGGTTTTGCCCATCGCGCAGCACCATTTAACTAGGGTTAAGCTATTCCCGGTGCCAGAAAGTCTGCTCTTCAAATTTTCCCTTAGAGCTAGCCAGTCTTCATGGTTTAGCACTCTAAACTGTCTTCTTTGTGCTCAGCACATGTTCAAAATATGTTGCAAGCACTAAATAATCTGCATAATACTGCAGCACTCAACTTTCCTCACTTGTCAAGAGAAAAACAGATTTTAGTACTTAAAATATAAGCACATATCCAGGCATGTCTAAGGGACAGCTCCCAGTGTTTTCCACTGTTCACCTGATGAATCTGGGTATCTTGAGGCATTGTAGCAATTGCCTCATGCACATTGACAACCCTCTCCTTCTATCACCCAATGCCACAACCTGTGAGAGATGCACTTATATAACCAAACTGAAAGCCAAGCTCTCTCCAGCCAAGACTGGACTAGTCAGTCAAGAGGAGAAGATAAACACTTGCACCACACCATACTCAACACATAGCTCATGAAAACCTACACCACCTAAACCCACACATAGTAACACAAAATACACAACTACATTCGTGGAGGTTATCAATAAAAATCTGCTCAAACAACAGAGACCTCCAAAACTGAAATGCAAGCAAACACCACCCCCAACAGCACCCAAATGACACATAGCCCAAAATATCAGTATGCCACTCAACCTCAGCCCATAAGGTAAAACAACTTACCCAACACACTAGTGATAGGCAACTCTGTAGTCAGGCACACTGATGTCCCACTCACCAGGCTAAACAAAGAGAGAATTACTGTCAGCTGCCTGTGTGGTGCCAGGATCCACCACATAATGCATGCACTCAGGTCACTCCACAACAAGTACAAATATGACTCTGTCATTGTCCATGTTGGTGTGAATGACCTCAGATGTACCTCCCTGGACAACATGAAAAGAGACATGGAGGAGCTCTCGGATCATGTAGCCTAGGCAGTTATGACCACAGTCCTGAGTAGCATCCTGCCATCACCCAGAATGGTCCCACAGTACAAGGACAAAATGATTGACTTCAACAATTGGGTAAGCTTCTGGTGTCATTCTAAGGGGATCCAGTATCTGTCTGCCTGGGATGACATGCTCAACAGACCACAATGCTTTGCCAGAGATGGCCTGCACCTTCTGCCCCTGGGATTCTGGATACTGGCTAAGACTCTTGCCACCATATAGTGCCTTTTTAGGCAAGGTTCAAATGACAAACTCACCACCATAGCAGGTACAAGCAAGCAAAATCTGAGTGTGATGCTACTCAATGCTAGAAGTCTAAACCTCAAAATGCACTTACTCAAGGCACTCTTTAAGAGAGAGAACATCAACATCTGTGCAATGACAGATACCTGGTTCAAGTGTCCAGAGAACACCCCTACATTACCAGGCTATAATTCATACCACACCTTTCAGCCACCTAACCTGGACTAAAACACTAAAGGAGGAGGCGTGTCCATATTCATTAAGGATATCCACATCTCCAGGCTTGTTGCTAAACATAATGCATCTGAAATTATTCAAGTGCAACTAACAATGGGCGAGGCTGAAATCCAGATTGTAGCTTGTTACAGATCACCCGCCATGCCCCAGGATGCCCACACCACATTTCTTGATCTATTGTACACCACTAAGGTACAGCCCAATACCCTAATAATGGGAGATTTCAACTACCCCACCATCAACTGGGAAAACTACTCATGAACTAAATCATTTGCTCAACATTTTCTGGAATTCATAAATTCCAACACCCTGGATCACTTTGTCCATACCCCCACCAGGGTCAGCCATATTCTGGACCTTGTCATTATCAATATGGGTAACCAATGCTCCATGCCAATGGTCAACTCCTCGCTGGTCAGATCTGACCACAAGCCAATCACCTTAGAAGTCCATATCCCGCCCCCACCCCCCATTAAGGAAACCACTGTAAAAAACTTTTCCAAAGCCAACTTCATGCTTTTTAAGACAGCAGTGGAAAACTTCACGACACCTGCTCAGACAGGAAGCAGCGGTTCAACTGCTGAATCCTATACAAATGCACTGTATAAGCACATACATGAATGCATGGATCGTGCCATCCCCAGCAGAACCATGACACTATCTTCCAAAAAAAGGAAGCCAATCTGGTGGTCTCTTGCCATAAACAAACTCTATGACAGAAGGAAGAAGCTGTTGCAAAAAAGAAAAAACCTCATGATTGCGTGAACTCCCTGGTCAGCCTCAGCAAGAAGCCGGGATCCCTCATAAAATCCTCCAAAGCTAGTTACGAAAATAAAATCGCCACTGATTCTAAAGAAAACCACAAAGCATTCTACAGCTATGTCAAGAATCTTAATGGCAACACTCAGATCTGCTCTGAGCTACAGCACAATAGCACTAGATATACAGAACCATCTGATATCATCAGCATCCTGGCTGATAGATTTAGTGCAAACTTTACCCCCCCTCACCCCCCAAAAGGCCCATCTCTAAACTGGAAGAATGCAAGCCTCTGTAATCACAGACACACAACTGCACTCTCCAAAGCCAAGAACACAGCATCCATGAGACCTGACAACATCCCAGGTTGTGTTCTGCATGAACGACAAAACAAACTGGCACCCCACCTAAGTACCATATTCAATCATAACCTCACTTCAGGCTTTATGCCTACTGAATGGTGCACAGTCTCTGTTATCCCACTCCACAAAGGGGGTGCCACCATGGACCCCAGGAAATACTGCCCCATTAGCCTGACAAGCCTGGTCTACAAGGTCATGGAACGTATCATCATGGAGCTTATAAACAAAGACACAGGTAACCTCCAAACTCTGGACCTCACTCAGTTTAGGTTTGTAAAAGGTAGCTTTTGTCTCCTAAATCTGATTGACTTCTTTGAAACACTCACCAGAGATGTGGATGAGGGTAAGGTGGTGCACACAGCCTATCTTGACCACGCCAAAGCTTTTGACACCATCCCCCACTCTGAAATTATAGATAAACTCATTAGACTGGGCATAAATCCCTATGTCACAAGATGGGTGGCCAACTGACTCACTGACAGACCAGTGACAAGTGGAGTACCACAGGGTTCAGTACTGGGTCCTCTCCTGTTTGGTATTTACTTCTCAGAAGTCCAGGCTAATACAGCAGGTCTTTGGCTAACAAAGTTCACAGATGACTGGTAACTAGGAGCCATAATAGAATCGCCTAATGATGTGGACATTCCACAAAGGGACCTCACTGAGATTGATGCTTGGTGTCAAAGTCATGGCCTCAAGCTCAATGCCAAGAAATGCATCGTCATGCCCTTTGGGAAAAATGCTGTAATCATGAACTACGACATAGGTTGTAGCCTACTAAACACCAAAAGTGTGATAAGAGACCTTGGGACACAGGTGGACAGTAGCCTCTCCTTTGATAATCACATCACCACAGTAGTCAGGAAATCCTTCTACATGGCATACAATATCACAAAGGGGTTCTCCTCCAGAAAAAAAGAGGTCATTGTTCCTCTCTACTCATCCCTCATCAGACCCATTAAAGAGTACAATGCCCCATTTGGCATGTACCTTGCAAGACACCTACAACAGCTAGAAAGGCCACAGTAATACCTCACTAAGAGGATTACCAGCTTCAAACATATACCATACACAGACCGTCTCAAAAAACTCCAGCTCTACTCCATTGCATATTGCCTACTCAGAGGTTACCTCGGCCTAACATACAAAGCCATTTCAAACCCAGATCTGTTGGACATGCTACGCTAGAAATCCCAATCTCTCTGAGCCACATGCTTCAGGGACCTAAACCTTGTCACCACAATAAACAGAACATGCTGGAGGGATAAATTCCTGTCCCAGAGATTTCCCATGCTCTGGAACAAACAACCCATGCATATCAAACAAAGCTCCTCATTGGCCCTCTTTAAGAAAAATCTTGACAATTGGATGGAAAATAGGAAATTCACAATGGGGATCACTTCTGTGGCTCTGCACAACAGGGGCACTGGAAAATAAATTCTTTGGTGGTGAAAGCAAGTGAACGTTTTTGGCTTTGCTTATATAGGCCCTAGGGCCAATAGCCTAGTACCTTCCTATGAACCTATGAACATAATAACCCTTTAATATATTGTTAGTATAATAGTATTAATGGTTTTGCATCAAAGTGAAGAAAATTTCATTATAATAAGAACATCTATATTATCTATCCTTATATGCTGTATATAATGTATATAAAGAAGCAAAGACTATATTATATATTTCACATATAATCCTGTTATTTAAACCTAATAGCTGAATATTGCATCTAAATATAACCACATTGTTTTCATATCTAGTAGTATACTATAACAACTACATGTCTGTGTTTAAAATGCTATTTAAATTTGAACTTATGCATATCATAACAAATGTGCACCAGATGTGAAATATTATAAGCTGCTTTGTGATATAAAATGTTAGATGGTAGAGCTAAGAAGTGATTTTTGGGAAGGGGTTTTAGTGGGATCACTTTAATGGTGAGACTATTCAAGGATGGGATGTTTTGTTCCCATGGGAGGGTCTGTAGGTTGTTTGTATATTAATACTTTAAGGAATTTTTTTTTTAATTTTTTTACTGGGTGTCTATGAACTGTATTTATGCTTTTGCAATGGGGAAAACAAGTCATTCACTTTGCTTTAACATGTCTGTACACTATTGCGAGTATATGAATTTGGCTAAAAACAAAGGAAATATTAATCTAACTGTGAAATGTATTTACATTAATGTAAACGGTTTAAGCAAAAACTGTAAAAGGGGAAGTCTACAAAGATATCTAAAAATATGCAAAGTGCAAATAGTCTTTTTGCAAGAGATGCATCTTATGCAAGAAGATATAAATACAATCAATACCATGAATTAAGAATGAATAAATAGCAGAGAATCCGTGTAGCACAGTAAACCAAGAAAAAATGTAAAGCTCACATTGTGTCACTTGCCGGCAGTCTAAAAAACACAGTAATCAACACTTAGTGATTAATAATACTCATCAATATAAATCCACTGTGGAATTCATGAAAATAACTCAAGGCAAAAAGTAATCACAAAGTAGAAAACACATTTTAATCTGAAAAAAAAACATAAAGCAAGATGGTTGAGTGCTTTCATCCGGGTATATTATAACAATGAACGATCGCTGTTCCCAAAAAAAAAAAAAAAAAAAGAAAAGAAAAAACACTAAACACTAAATAAAGTGGGCAGCTTCACCTGCCACACCCCACTACTTAAATATACCAACTCCAAGATCGCACTACAGTGGAGGAAATGGCACAACCTGGACAGCCGGCCCAGCAATTTCTTTCCCTGGAAAAAAAATTGCTGTTTAGGCCATTCGCTATTTTGCCAATTCGACATGTAGTGTAACAGCATTTGATCATCTGATCATTTGCTGTTCTAAAGTAGACTCTTTATCCTTGTCTAAAATGGACTTCATCAGAACAATCTTAGCTGATAAATCCTATATCTTTATAAACAAATATTCTTATTCAATAGTCATGTGATCACTTATCCAACAATTAAACTTAAAATCTAAGATAAGGAAATGAGTATACCAATTCAAGCTTTTTATTTTAAATTGTTAAACCAAGAAAAATATAAACATAATAAAACTTGTTAAAAAACCTCAAATACTAAATGAAATGAAATTAAAATTGAGCAGCTTGGTATTTCAAAATAGGCACAATAGAGATGTGGTCATTAAGCCCTTTACCATAAGCAGCATTCAATCTTAGCTGCCAATATAATTCTCTCATATCCAAAGTAGTTGCCCAACCTCCCCTCATGATGTTTTGGGGAACAATTTCAACAATAACAAATAAAAACTTAGTAAAACCAGAACACCATTGAGAATGCCTAGCTAAGGCATTATTTGCATTGCCCTTACTAATAGCATAAATATGTTCATATACTCCTTTTTCTAAAATTAAACTCCATTTTGCCAGTATAATAACTAGTACATGTTTGGCAAGCTGCAATGTAAACAACCCCCTTAGTAGAACAATTGCCTTACCTCAAAGTCATGTTTGTAGAGGGTTGACCAACTGATAATGATGTCTCTTCCAAAATAAATGGGCATTGATGACATGCACTACACTGTTTAGTACCTTTCTTTCTGTCACCGATGGGATGTAAAGTATTACCTTGATGTACAAAAAGGTATTTAAAATTACATTCCATCTTGTAAATGAAAAGAGGCATAGGCCCCAGTAACTTATACATTTTCTCATCTCCCTGAAATAAATTCCCATTCTTATTCGCAATTTCTTTAATAGCACTTGTTTGATTGTTGAAAGTAATGACCAAAGTGTGTGTGTAGTTCACACCAGGTAGCATGTCCACTTCCCACTGTAACATAGAATCTTGTCGATCTACTCCTGAATTTGTTTCTCCAAAAAGGTTGAAATTTAGTTCCCCACAATCCTGTTACCTCACTTACTATCTAAGTTAAAAATTCACTGGGGTAACTCCTCTCCATAAAAATTGTGTTAAAGTGGCAACCTCGACTTTGTAATGAGCAAAATCAGAACACGGAGGGGTGACAAATATGGTAGTCCAAAAAACTGTTGGAAAAAGTAGGTTTTCTATAGACCATAGAACTTACTCTACCATTTTCTTAATACTTATATATAGTCACATCCAACTAACTAATAAATTCTTTGTGGTATTGACCAGTAAAAGACAAAAAGGGGTCAAACCATTAAGATACCCCAGAAAAAATGAATGCCATTTATCATCACATTCTTTCCACAACATACATATGTTATCAAGGTATCTATATTAGCTTAACCATCTAGATGCCAATGGACAAGTCAAAATACCTTTCAAGACTATATAGAACCAAATTTGCATATATCAGGGCACAGCTGGCCCCCATGGCTACTCCATTCACATTCCTATAATATTCCCATCCACATATCAAACGTAACATTTTCAAAGGGCACTTGGTAATGCAGCCCGTATGTATTCTGATTTTGCTCATTACAAAGTTGAAGTTGCCACATTAACACAGTTTTTTAGAGAGGGAATTCTAGTGAATTTTTAGCTAAGATAACAAGTGAGGTAACAGGATTGTGGGGTACTGGATTTCAATCTTTATCGATTGGTGAAACAAAATAAGGGGTTGATCGACAAGATTCCATGTTACAGCAGAAAGTGGACATGCTACCTGGTGTGAATTATACACACGCCTCAGACATTACATTCAACAATCAAACAAGTATTGTTAAAGAAATTATGAATAAGAATTGGGATATATTTAATGAGATGAAAACATATATAAATTATTGGGGCCTACACCTCTTTTCATTTACAAGATGGGATGTTATTTTAAATACCTTTTTGAACATTAAGTTAATACTTTACATCCCATCAGTGACAGTAAGAAAGGTACTAAAAAGTGTGGTGCATGTCATCAGTGCCCATTTATTTTGAAAAAGACATCATTATCAAATGACCAGACTCCTACGCACATTATTTTGAGGTAAGGGAATTGTTCTACTAAGGGGGGTTGTTTATACTGCAGTTTGCCAAGTATGTACTAGTTATTATATTGGCAAAACAGAGTATAATTTTAGAAAAAGAGTGTATGAACATATTTATGCTATTAGTAAAGGCAACACAACCAATGCCTTAGCTAGACATGCTCAACGGTGTTCTGGTTTTACTAAGTTTTTATTTGAGATTGTTGAAATTGTTCCCCAAGACATCATGGGGGGGGATTGGTCAACTACTTTGGATATGAGAGAATTATATTGGCAGCTAAGATTAAATGCTGCTTATTGTAAAGGTCTTAATGACCACATCTCTGTTGTGCTTGTTTTGAAATACAAAGCTGCTCAACTTAATTTAATTTTATTTAGGGTTTGAGTTTTTTTAGCAAGTTTTATTATGTTTATATTTTGTATTGGTTAAACAGCTTATAAAATAAAAGCTTGAATTGGTATACTCATTTCCTTATCATAGATTTTAAATTGAATTGTTAGACAATTGTTTGCATGACTATTGAATAAGATTATTTGTCTATAAATGTATAAGATTTATTAGTTTAGATGGTTATGATGAAGTCCATTTTAAATAAGGATGAAAGCACTCAATCATCTTCTTTTATTGTTGTTTTGGATTAAAATGTGTTTTCTACGTTGTGCTTACTTTGTGCCACGAGTTTTTGTTTTGTGAATTTCACAGTGGCTTTATAGTGATTAGTATTATTAATCACTAAGTGTTGATTACTGTGTTTTTTTAGACTGTCCGGCAAGTGACACACCGTGAGCTTTACATTTTTTTCTTGGTTTACTGTGCTACACAGATTCATGACTATTTATTAATTTTTGGTTCTTTTGGTTGTGAAAATACCTACAATAACACAGTGTTAGCAAGTTCTCCTTATAAATGGAAAAGAAGAAGAGTAGCAATATTATGGAGGAATACTACTTTAATGCCTAAAAATAATAAATTCATATCAGGACATTTCAGGAATGTTTTGTTTAACTCATTCACGCCAATGGAGTGGAGCTCAGGAAGTTTGCACTGTAACTTCCAATGGGTGGAGCCTAAGCCTTTTGATAGAATCAAATGATGTCCTCATATTGCAAATAAATGTTCATATCACTGGAACAATAGCGATTATGAAAGAAGTATAAATGGCAAACTCTTCACCACAAACTATTTTTATAGTGGTTGTATTCTTTAGGTTCCAGGTCTTAAACTGAATTTTATAAGTTACAGTAAACAAAGTAGCTATTTAATTTATAATATTTTGTAAACAACTTACAACATCTCAGCAACCTCTCAAGTTGCACACATACTGTCAATGGCATTTTATTCATCTAGCTGAGCGGTTTCATTTGATGCTAAGGAGTTCTGCCTACATTACCTGGTTGTTGAGATATTTAGAAAAATGTGAAAATTGTATCTATATAAATTAATATCATAAAAACAACAGTTAATATCTACTTATCTACACTAGACAGACATCAAATATCAATGCAGTTGTGTTTGCTATTGTGTAAGCTTTAAGATGAAATCTTAAAACCTTGTACACAGCATGGTTTTGGAATTAGTGATGCAAATATGAACAAGCAATATTTGAAGCCTAGAGATGTGAGTAGGCATTAACTGCAGATGCACCTAGAGGTATTAACCAGATGTAATGAGTTAATAACAATATCTACTAATAAAAAGATATAAACACTAGCAAATATCTACTGCATACCAGTACTAGGAATTAAAACAGCCAAACAGCATTTAGAAGACAAAGTACAGCATATTAAAGGAAATACAGTCATATCAGGGGACTTCAACTGTATTTTAAAGGAATCTGACACAAATACAAAAACCACATGAAAGAAGTCACCATTATCAAATGTACTCTTTGATTTTATTGATTCTTTTAATATTGTAAACATAAATGAATATGCTGAACTAAATTTATTTTTCTTTAAACATTATTCTTACAGGCATGGTACACAATCAAGAGTCAACAGAGTATACATTCAAGGGATCTAACAGTCAGGTGTAATAAAGTCAAGACAATTACATGTCCTCAATAACACCATAATGCAAATACTTTTGAAATAGACGTGAACTATAATTAAAGGATATCAGCAACAAGGATACTATTATACATAACAAATGTCAAAGATTTCAAGGAAATTTATACTACAGAGCTAGAAACATTTTTAGATATAAATTTTTCTATGGATGTATCTGAAATATACATATGGGATACACTGAAGGCATATTTATATGGGAAAGTGGTAGCATGGTATAAAAATAAACAAAAGCAATTGAACAAAGAATTAATAGAATGACAAATAAAGATTGCTAAATTAAAATTTGTATCCAAAAAGGAAACACTTGTCTAACAAATGAATTGGATGACATGATCAAAAAATACATGGAGACATTACATCATAAGACAGTGATTAACTTGAAAAATATTAGGTTGGGCTCCTTTTCAATGAATCCAATGATTCAAAAAAGAATAGCAAACAGAACTAAAAAAATGATAAAAGCAACTCAAATAAATTAAGAATATAATGCAGAAACTAAAAAGAAAGTATCAGATTTAGAAGGGATACTAGATGCATTTGAAATATATTTTCACAAAATTAATAATCAAAATGAACAAAATAGAATTGCAAACCATGCTCAAAACTTTCCTTAAAAGAAATATTAAGATTAAGTTATTAGAACAGCAAATAAAACTAATAGGCAAACAAATAACAATGACAGAACTTAAATCTCAAGTGAATAAACTAAAACTAAATAAAGCCCCAGGTATAGACAAAATCACCTCAGAGATGTTTAACTTACTAATAAATGAAGCCCTAGTTCTATTATTGAAAGTGTTTACATCAGTAAAAAAATGGTAAACAAATCCCTCTCTCCTGGAAGTACACATTAATATCACCAGTTCTGAAACAAGGCAAAGATCCTAGTGAATGCTCATCATATAGACTCATATCTTTACTCAATATAAATGATAAAATATTCATGACAATACATGGAGCTAGGATAAAACAATTACTTCCTCTGCTAATAAAGCAAGACCAAACAGGAATGTCCTCCATCTCCATTATTATTTGCCTTAGCCATAGAACTACTAGCAAACAGTATACACAACAAAAACATTGAATGAATAAGAATAGACAACAATGAAGATCCAACTATTTGCAGATGATATTTTGTTAAGTTTAAAAGATAGCAATAAAACTTTAAAAACTTTATGGGATCTAATGCACTATTTTCAAAAATAATCAGGCCTCAAATTTAATAAAAACAAAACAAAGATTCTACTCATCAATACTAAAAAGAAAGAATTGAGCAAGGAATACCATAAATATATTCCCACTGATAACACAATCAAATACCTAGGAATTAAAATAACAAATGAGCTAGATACAACAATTGAAATAAACTATAAAGAGATTTTAAACAATATTAAAAACCTTATACAGAAATGGAATACATTTTTTAATGTAAGATAGGCTTTACATAATTAAAATGATTATTTTTCCAAAGATATTATATTTTATACAAGCATGTTTCCTATCATCTTCGAAATCATATCTAAAACAATTTAATAAATTAATCATAAAATTTCTATGCCATCCTAATAAGCCTAGGATAACTATGAACTACCACCTAAATGATTGGGAAATGGGTGGCATAGGACTAGCTGATATAGAAGCGTACACACTGTCATCTGTCAGAAAAAACTATATTATTATTGTTAAATACAGATTATACAGCCAAATGGAAACTAATGCTTCAGAAAATCTGTCAGAAATCTGGCTTGATATCATCAAAGAACTATACTGAACTGGTATCTAATGATTTTCTTTGGTTACTAAAAGAATACATAGCAATGAATAACCATAAAAATATAAGCTATAAATTTATAACTTATACACTACACGTTTATAAGAACTTAATAAATAATAATCCTGACATAATAGCATGGACATTCTTAATGAAACCTGGGCAGTAAAGGCAGAACAGTTGAAGAAGCTAGAGGTGATGGATATGAAGTGCCTGAGAAAGGTGATAGGATGCACACTGTGGGACAGATGAAGAGATGAGGACACAAGAGCAGAAGCCAAAGTAGCTCCAATTGCAGAAAAGATCAAAGAGAACAGACTATGGTAGTTTGGGCACATGTGTAGAAAAGTAGAAGACAATCTGGTGAGGAAGATTTGGGACAGACAAGAAGAAGGTAAGAGGAAGCGAGGACATCCAGCAAAGAGGTGGATGGATTGTGTGAAAGAAGATCTGTGACAGTCAGGCATGAGTGTTGAAGAAGGCAGGAGTGTGGCACTGAATCAAGAGAGCTGGCGACAGTTAACATGATACCCCAACCCCATGTAGAAAAAAATGGGAAAAAAGGGGCTGATGATGATAATGATGATGATGATGCTTAATGTACCCAATTGCATATTCACAAAGTAGCATCAAAACCTTTGATACAGAAGAAGTTAAAACTCTTCAGAAGAGAGGACTTTTATATTGGCATCAATTGGTAGACACTAGGAAAGTGCTGACAATTGACCAAGTTAACAAGAAATTTAATTTGGATAATAATCTGTTGTTATGTATACAGGAATTAAGGCACTATGTACTAAACAAACTAGAAACTATGCGACTAACAGTTAGACAAGATATCCCTAAATTCACAGAGCACATGATATTAGCAGTAAAACAACCTATTACTGGAAAAGGGTACTTATCATTTATATATAAAATAAAAAAATAGAATGTATCACAAAGAGAACTCATGGGATTACTATAGAGCAATTAATAGTCAGTTTCCAAATGACAGAGACAAAAAACTAATCCTTCAGTCCACAAAACAAACATCTCTCTCACACCACTGGAAACTTTTTACATGGAAGTTTATACACAGATCTTACATAACACGTCACAAAATGGAATTAATGTTTAAAAAAGATATTGGCCATTGGAGATGCAAATTAAAAATAAAAGCATACTTGCAACATATGTTCTATGAATGTCAATTGCTTAAACCATACTGGAATAAAATCAATTATTTCTCACAAGTAGTATTTAATGACAAATTTCAGCTATCAAAATCTTTGATCCTGTTTAATGCACTTATACCTGACTGTGCTCCAAGAACAAAATACACAATTTTATGGACTCTTCTAGCTATTCCAAGAAGAAAAATAACAAAGAATTGGATGTCTGAGTCTTCTCCAGTGTTTAAAGAATGCAGAAATATTGTACTAACATTGTCACAGCTAGAAATGAGTACCATATATCAATTCTAGACACCCTTGTAAATAGTTTGTTTTTTACTGTTTGTGTTAGAGAGTTTGACTTGTCGTTAACCTGTATAATTAATATGTATATATGGCAATGCCATAAAAACTTATATATTTTTTCTTTTGGAAAATAAATAAAAGTATTCTGAGAAAAAAGACAGTTTGTACATCAAGCTAAAAATCTGAACATCTAATCAGCAAAAAAATGTAAACACCAAACAGAACATAATTCTTCCTGCTTCCAGAAGACATTTGGGATGCTACCCAGAAACACAGGGTTAAAACAAAGTGAAAAGAAAATTATCAAGGAGATAGCAGAAAATTAGTAGAATGTAATGAACTATAGTGGCACACTTCTACCATACAAGGTAATTTGTTTTGCTTCTGAAAAGGGATGCCACCATAATGTTTGTTATATAGTGTGGTTTTCTGTGTAATAGGCAGCTACAAAAATACATATGATGAGAAGGGATTCAGAAAATTGTGAGAAAGTGTAAAATCAAGACTGAAAAACAGAGACATACCTCCAAAAATCGGTATATCATGTCCAGGGGTAAATCTGGGAGGAAAATAAGAATATTCTTCCAGAAGAGGGACAGTTGAGAGGTCTGTATATAGTTGTATAAATGTCCTTCACTGGTATTTCAACTGTTATCTGCAATTATTGAAACATACATGTGTCACAGAATTAATCTGTACCTACCCTGGTGCACTCTCAGGTACTCCATTTGCTCCCTGTGCATCTTCTGATTCCTCTTGATCTTTTTATGAGCTGCAGAGATAAAACATATTAAATATCTGTATGGTACCATGCATCATAAGTGTGCTAGGACAGGTAAATTACTTTTTTTACAGTACTGTGGCGGTGACTGGCTCAAGCCTCTTCCTCCAACTGGCCAAAGAGTTCAGGCTCTCTGTTACGTCTGTCACTGTAATGGTGATGGCACTGATCCTTCATGCATGGGATGCCAGTAGCATGGGTGTCAGCCTTGATCAGGCTATTCCAGGCATCAGCCATAAATTGAGACCCAGTATTGACCACCTGCAGGATCCTGCAGCTGTAATGTTTATGGAGGAGATGCAGAAAGATATTGGACTCCTCCTTACACCACATCCATGCTTTGAAAGAAGCACTACGTTCCCCATCACCAGTCATAAGTCTCTCCATTCAAGACATGAGGAAAAAAGTCAGTGAATTGCATCCAAAGCAAATCTTGGGGTTCATATCCTTCATGGAATGACTGGAATTGGGGAGAATCATATTTATGTGATAGCTGGTAAAAGAAATATAATATATGCACTGCATTGTTATGGCTCCAGCGACACTTAAAGATGTCAAGCATGGCAGTCCACTTTTCATCAGTATGCTGCTGAGGTTACATGCTCACCCACAATAACACATTGCCATGCATGATTAATCATGGGATATCAACCACATTTATCTTGACAGCTGTAACCTCTAGAGCATACACACATAGAAATATTTAGAAAACAAATGGTTTTGCATAGTCATCACAACCACTGTTCACACTGGCACAACTTTCACATAAAGGGATTTGAACCCAATTCCCTCCCTCTTACTTTCTTGACATGGCTGCTATCTACATAGACCACAGAATAACTTTTGCTATGTTTGTCAGGCAGCACACATTTGCAGGCTTTTTGTAAACAGTAAGGAAAATGCACATTGAACAGTGTTCAACAGATGTAATACATCAGGAGTTTTAAACCCTCAATATAACTTACTTCAAAATTACATATCACAAGTGCAGTATAATGAGCCATAAATGGTGTTACAGTGCAAATACTTATTTCAGCATCTAGTTATATCATTATTGTGTTATGTCTGTCATGCCTTGAGATTAAGCTCACTCATTTAATGCTTACCAAGTCTTTTGTGCAGCCAAAATATTTCCCTTCAGTTTTTGCCATGAGACAGTGATGGTCATTTATCTATAACCAGTTATATCTGGCACTGTTGCTTTATGCCAAGTGTTGTGCACTGTTTGAGCAAAACAAAAGTTTGTTTTATTGCAACCTGTCGCTCCTTTGTATATGTGTATATTCTGCTTACTGTCAATTTGCAAAATGTTAAAAGTCAATAGAAGAGTATTATCTCTGCATGACAAATATTTTTCAGAGGCCAAGTGTCAAAAACACACAATTCAGGTCATCCCAGCAGTGAGAATCAGTGACAAATTAAATTTACATGACAGGATCCAACCCATGCATATTTCAGTCATTTCTGAACAGTCCATTAAAAAAACAATGCCACCTTAGGCTCTAATGTAAAATGTGTGAAAATATGTGCATTGCCATGGAGTACACAAATACTGGATGCAATATTGTACAACAGCATCCCACTAGCAGTAGATAAGAAGCCTGCATGCAGTGTTCTGAGATGGAGGTTTCTCACCCTTAGCATATTGAACCATGGAAGCTGTTACATCACAAATAATCACCTTCGATGACTTTGATGTTTGTTTTTTAATCTCATATTATAGCAGAATACTAGGCTATCATCCCAAGGGGCCTTTTTAAGTTAAACCATGCTTCCCAATAGAACTTGATAGGTATTGGTTCCCAAGGGTTTTCTGGTGGTATATGTATGTGGGTATGGGTGGCTGAGAATGCACAAGCTTCCTCTCTCTAATAGAGACATAAGTGCCAGACTAGGGGTGCATTTACAATTCCCCATCCACTAACTCAAGTTTCATTTGAATCAGTGCAGGAATTAACTATGCTTCATATGGATTGGATTCCTACTCCAGAAAAGGCAACGCCTCTTTGTCACATACCTGTCCCTTCAGCATGCCATATTTATGTTGAAGGCAAGGATAAGATCATCTGGGTCAGGTTTTCCTGATGCTACTTGTTTTATGGATGTGTAACATGTCCATAAGGATTGGATCAAAAGATAATTTGTAGGCTGTAGGTGACTGAATATACAGATACCACATAGGACGTCTTTTCCACTCTTTTTTGTGATGAACCCCTGAAGATGCTCCAGTTATTTTACATGTTCATAGGTTCATAGGTATGCACTAGGCTAATGGCCCTGGAGCTTTTACAAGCCTAGCCCATAGGATTACCCTGGAATCATGCCACCCGACCTTAGTTCCCAGTGCCTCTGTCAAGTAGAGCCACTCACTAAAGTGATCCTTGGGGTGAATTTTCTATTTCCCATCCACTCATCAAGATTTTTCTTGAAGAGGGCTAGTGAAGTGCTCTGTTTGACATGTAAAGGAAGTCTATTCCATAGCATGATCAGTCTCTGTGTTATGAACCTGTCCCTCCAGCATGTTCTGTTGATTCTGGTAATGAGGTTGAGGTCTCTGGAGCGTGTGGTGTGGAGGGATTGGGATTTCTTTAGATGAAGCATTTCTAACAGAGTTAGGTAAGACATGGATTTGTAAGTCAAGCAGAGATCACCTCTAAGTAAGGGATATGAGGCAGGGAATAGTTGGAGGTTTTTGAGTCTGTTGATATAGGACAAGCGTTTAAGGCCTAGGATCATCTTTATGAGGTATTTTTGTGGCCTCTCCAGTTGTTGAAGGTGTGTAGTGAGGTACATGCCAAATGGGGCATTGTACTCAATGATTTATCCTAATAAGGGAAGAGTGGAGGGAGACAATGACTTCTTTCTTTCTCGATGCAAAACCCTAAGTAATGAGATGTGCCACATAGAAGGACTTTCTGAACTCAGTGGCAGTGTGGTGGTCAAAAAAGAGGTTGCTGTCAACCTGTGTTCTCAGATCTCTTAATAACACCTTCTGTGTTCAGTGGACTACCATTGATGTGGTATTTCATGGCAACTGGGTTTTCCCAAAGGGGATGATGACACATTTTTTGGCATTGAGCTTAAGGCATTGGTTCTGACACCAGTCGCTGGTCTCTGTAGGATGTCAACATCACTTGGGGAGTTAATAATGGCTCCCAACTTGCAATCATCTATAAACTTTGTCAGCCAGAGTCCCTTCATGTTGGTCTGGACTTCTGAGCAGTAGACACCAAACAAGAGAGGACCCATGACCAGTACCAGTGAGACTCCACTCATGACTGGTCAGCAGTCTGACTTGGAGTCAGCTACTTTCACACTGTGGGTTCTATCTGTGAGCCAGTTTGCAACCCACCTAGTGATAGAGGGGTTGATGCCTAGCTTAGTGAGTTTTTCTATGATTCCTGAGTACGGATGGTATTAAAGGACTTGGCCAGATCAAGGTAGGCTATATGAACCACGTTGGCTTCATCCATAGCTCTGGTGACTGACTCAAAGAAGTCAACTAAGTTGAGCAGGCATGACCTACCCTTCACAAAACCAAACTGTGTGGGATTCAGAGTTTGGAGATTCCCTATATCCTTGTTTATTAGGTCCATGATGATGTATTCCATAGCTTTGCATATCAGACTTGTCAGGCTAATGGGGCAATAGTTTTCAGGGTCTGTAGTCACTCCACCTTTGTGGAGATGGATGACTATAACAGTGTGCCAGATGGTAGGGACAAAGCCAAAGGTGAGGCTGTGACTGAACAGACCACACAGTTGAGGTACCTGTTCACTCTGTAGTTCATGTAAAACACAGCCATGGATATTGTCATGTCCCATAGAAGCTGTATTCCTGGCCTTGGACAGTGCTGTTTTAACCTGTGCAGCAGTAATAATGGGTGCCTGGCAATCTACTGGTATTGTAATTGGTCCTTTGGGGTGGGAGAGAGGGGTAAAGTTGGCACTGAATTAGTCGGCCAGTAAATTGGCAATATCTGTTGGCTTGGTATAGGAGGTACCATTGTGCAGTAGCTCAGAGCAAATTTTGGTGTTGCCGTGAAGATTCTTTACATAACTATAGAAGGCCTTGTGGTTGTCTTTACTATCTGCTGCAATTCTATTTTCATAGCTAGCTTTAGAGGATTTGATGAGTGACCTAAACTTTTTGTTGAAGCTTATAAGGGAGTTGTTCCAGTCTTGGGACTTCGCCTTATTCTGTATCAGTTTCCTCCTTCTGTTGTAGAGTTTGTTTATGGCAGGGGACCACCAGATTGGCTTCCTTTTTTTGGAGGAGAGTGGCTTTGTTCTGTTGGGTATGGCGAGATCCATGCATTTGTGTAAGTGTTTGTACAGTGCATTGGTGTATGATTTGGTGGTCATGCAACTATTCTTCATTTGCATGGGTGCCGTGAAGGTAGCCACCTCTGTTTTTAGGAGCCCAAAGTTTGGAGAAGTTTTTATGGTGGTTAACTTTGCTGGGGGTGGGGGGTGTGGGAGGGATGTAGATTTCCGAGGTGATTAGTTTGTGGTCAGATCTAACCAGGGAGGAGTTGACTATTGGTGTAGAGCAACGATCACCCATGTTAGTAATGACCAGGTCAGGGATGTTGATACAGCTACTGGGGTTAAGAATGAGCTGGTCCATGGCATTGAAATTCCAGGAAACGTTGGCCAAGTATATTGGTACATGAACAGTTTTCCCATTTAATGGAGGGGTCGTTGAATTCGCCCAGTATGAGAGTGTTAGGTTGGACCCTAATATTCTCCAGGGTGGTTAAGAATGTGGAGTGTGAGTCTTAGGACATGGCTGGGGACCTATAACAGGCTACGACCTAAATCACTATCTTAACCACTATTAGCTGCACTTGAAGTATCTCTGATGCTTTATGCTGGGCTTCCAGTCTGGAGGTGTGCACATCCTTTATGGATATGGAAACACCACTGCCTTTGGAGCATAGGTCCAATTCTGAGGCCCAAAGGTGTGGAATGAGTTATAGCCTACTAGTGCAGGGGTGCTTTCTGCTGCCTTGAGCCAGTTCCCTGTTACATCACAAATGTCGATGTTCTCCATTTTAAGGAATGCTTCAAGTGAGTGCATTTTGAGATTTAGACTTCTAGCATTGGACAACATGACACTCAGATCGCAATTGTGTGTAGCTGTTCCGGTGGTAATTTGGTCTTTGGAACACCGCCTAAAAAAGGCAGTATAGGGGTGGCAAGAGCCTTAACCAGTATCCAGAAGCCCAGGGATGACAGATGCAGGCCATCTCTGGCAAAGCATCGAGGTCTGTCAATCATGTCATCCCAGGCAGACAGATACTGGATCCCCTTAGAATGACACCAGAAGCTTAGCAGTTGCTGAACTCAGTTATTTTCTGCTTGCACTGTGGTATCATTCTGTGTGATGGTAGGATGCTGCTCAGGGTTAGGGTCATACCTGCATGGGCTACATAATTTGAGAGCTCCTCCATGTCTCTTTTCATGTAGTCCAGGGAGGAATGTCTCAGATCATTTACACCCCCATGTACAATAACAGAGTCATATTTGTACCTGTTGTTGAGGGACCTGAGTGCGTGTGTTATTTAGCAGATCCTGGCACCTGACAGGCAGATGACTGTTACTTTCTCCTTATTCAACCTAGTGAGTGGGACATGAGTGTCCCTCACTATCAAGTCACCTATGACTAGTGTGCTGGGCATGCCTTAGGGGCTTTGGTTGAGTGGCACACTGTTTAGGAGAGTTATGTGTCTCGTGATTAGTGTTGTGTTGTGGTGGCCAAGTGCATTTTTGCCTTGGAGGTCTCTGCTGTTTGGGTAGATTTGTATACAGAGGCTCCATGAAGGTGGGTGTGGGTTTGTGTTTTTATGTGAAGGCAGTGCTGGTGTGTGTTCTGGAGGACTATGTGTTCCATGTGGTGTGGTGCAAGTGTTGACCTTCTCCTCTTGATCAGCTATTCCAGTCTTGGCTGGAGAGTGTGTGGCTTCCAATTTGGATATATAAGTGCATCTCTCTCAAGTCTGAGTGTTGGGAGGTAAGAGGAGAGGGTTGTCAGTGTACATGAGGCAGTTACTACATTGCATCAGGATGCAAAAGTTCACCAGGTTAATAGGAGAAAGCACAGGGGCCTGACCTTTATACATGCCTGGAGGGGTGGGCATTAATAATAAGTACTGGAGCTGTTTCCTTGTAGAATCTGTATTGCTGTTTGCACTTGAGTATGCTACAATAATTGCTACAAGAAATCTGGTATGTTAAAGTGCTACACTAATAAGCTAGTAAAAGTGCAGGAGAGGAGAGAACTAGCAGATCTAAGGGAAAATTTGAAAAGCAGACTTTGGCACCTGTCAGTAGCTTACAAACAGTCCTGGACAAAGCACATCTGTGATCGAAAAACTGCCCAAATGGCCAATAAAGTACAATTTCTGGGCCAGAAATCACTCCTGTGGTAGATAGGCTACCTAGTGCTTACCATTCCTACTGATAAACTAGAAGGCTTCCCTCCAACACAGAAAGGCTTGGGGGACTCAGAAGCTTACAAACAGCCCTGAATACAGAAAAATCAGTATCTGGACTAGACTAGTTACAGGAGAGGTGAGAAACAAGTGTGAATGTGGGCTTTTAAACCAGAAAGTTGAAAGAGATGGAAAAACTGCCCAAACAGCCAATAAACTACAAATTCTGGGCCAGAAACCACTCCTCTTGTGGTAGATAGGCTAGCTAGTGCTTACCACTCCCACAGATAAGCTAGAAGGCTTCCCTCTAACACAGAAAGGCTTTGGGGCCTCAGAAGCTTACATACTGTCCTGGATACAGCAAATCTGTATCTGGACTAGACTAGTTACAGGAAATGAGGGAAACAAGCGCAAATGTGGGCTTTTAAACCATAAAGTTAAAACAGATGGAAAAAATTGCCCAAATGGCCAATAAAGTACAATTTCTGGGCCAGAAACCACTCCTCTTGTGGTAGATAGGCTACATAGTGCTTATCACTCCCACTGATAAGCTAGAAGACTTTCCTCAATACAGAAAGCTTGGGGGGCTTAGAAGCTTACAAACAATCCTAGATACAGAAAAACTGTATCTGGACTAGACTAGCTACAGGAAATGTGGAAACAAGCGCAAATGCATGCTTTTAGACCAGAAAGTTGAAAGAGATCGAAAAACTGCCCAAATGGCCAATAAAGTACAATTTCTGGGCCAGAAACCACTCTTGTGGCAGATAGGCTACCTAGTGCTTACCACTCCCAATGATAAGCTAGAAGGCTTCCCTCCAACACAGAAAGGCTTGGGGGGCTCAGAAGCTTACAAACAGTCCTGGATACAGAAAATCTGTATCTGGACTAGACTAGTTACAGGAAAGGCAGGAAACAAACTTAGAACTTTTTTACAGAAATGTAGCTAAAACAGCACTAAAAACCATTTAAGTGCAGTGCAAGCTATCACACTTGAGCATGTAGCAATATGAAAGCAAATACAGTTTAATTAAAAGCAATTTATTCAAACTGTATTCTGAAGTGAATTCAATTATTGTTTTATTCAACTCTGAACAGTTAAAACATGACAAAATAAATACTTATCAGCTGAGAAGCACACTCAGTCAGAAAACAAGGAGATTCCAGCAAAGTTTTTTTTTTTTTTTTTTTTTTTTTTGTAAAGTGGAAAGGGAGAAAGGAGAAACAGAAGATAATTCAAGGTTAAGGACCTAAGTGTGTTGGCCTTCTCAAATGTTCTCTCGGTATTAGGTAGAGTGAGCTAACGACGCTAGACTGGGATAGAACTGAATAGATGGGACTGGTAGGAGTGTCTGAAATCAAAATATGCTCTCACTGTACTCGGTTGAGTGAGCAAATGAGATGGACCCAGGAGGAGTGTTCAAACACAAATTTACAGGAGGGCCGGGCAATTCCAAAGCCACCAGGATTAATACCATAATAGGAATAAGGAGGAAGGGTGGAAAACTGACTGCAGAGAGAGATAGAGACCACAATATTCAGTGAAACAATTAAATCAACAGAAAAATGAAATGCAATATTATCTTTAACACACTATTCAATGAAACAAACAGAAAAATAAAATACAGTATTATCTTTAACACTGCAAGTTTGTACTTATCTCAGCTTGTAATACAGTTGATGTAGGTATATAGCAACCAGCCAAACAGCACAGATATTCAGCAGAAAATATCTGGCAAGGTACATACCAAAAGGGGCATTGTGCTCAATGATTGTTCTTATTAGAGTATAGTACAATGGAGTAATGGCACATTTGGATCTAGATGCCATACCTTTGTGTATAAGTTGTTTCACATAGAAAACTTTCTCACTGTAATAAGCATATGGTAGTCAAATGCCAAATGACTGTCTACATGTCATCCTAAATCCCTGACTAAAGAGCCGACTCTTGGTGGTGGTGGGGTGGTATGTCATTGTAGTGGTTTCTGTGGTGTCTGTCTTTCTGAAAGATACTTTGATGCAATTTTTGGTACTGAGTTTTAGACCATGACTCTGGCACCATTTATTAGTCTGTGTCAAGCCTTCTAGGTGGATATTTGTTTTTTTGGAGAGATTCAATGACTGAACCCATATTACAGTCATCTGCAAACTTGGTTGGCTGGGGGGCCTTGACATTATCCTTGACCTCAGAGAAGTTGATGCAGAACAGGAGTACCCCTAGCACTGAGTACTGAGACACCCCACTAATAAATGGCCTTCTTTGTCTTGCCTGTAAGCCAGCTGGTTACCCAATGCATGATATAGGGATTTATACCTAGTTTACTTAACATTTCTATGATGCCTGAGTGGGGTATTATGTCATATGCCTTGGCCAGGATGAGGTAGATAATATGCACCATTTTGTCCATTGCTTTGGTGACCTTCTTGAAAAAGTCCACTTTTGCTTACTGATGCAGAATGTGATAAGGTCTGGTGCATGACTGATGGCAAATTCTTAGTGAATACGTAGGAATTTTCTTTGTTTTTGCCATTGGAAGAGAACCATCATACCCCTCTGATCATCTGTGACCAGTGATGTGGCTCAGTGGCAAGTGTCACGCAAACGATAATTTTAAAACGTGGACCATAAGCTGTTTCTGCCCATGTGTCTTAAGCTTATGTATGTTTGATGAGTATTAAGGTTTGATATGTAAGGATATAACAAAGACTAAAAAAGGAAAGGAGGCAGATGGTTGAACAGAAGGTGGAACGGTATACTAATAACATTGCACTCGTATAGTGTTATGCTTCCAGTGATATTTAAGTGTGTAACATGGCAGACCTCAATCCCCTTGTACTTTCTATAGATAATATATGCTCAATAATGACGGCAGCTTCCATCGTTTAGGTCTAGCATGACTGGTGACATCAACACGTGAGCTATAGACTGTGGAACACAGATCATAGTTTGTGGACACCTTACTTACACCTACAAGTTGGTCTCTCATTGACTGCTCAAAGGTGACAATATTCTTTTCTGCACTTTTATTTTGCTGAATTGGCTGCATTCAGTAATACTCTCCTCAGCTATGAATTACAACCTATTTGTCACACTTCAATGTGTTATAGACCCCATTCAATATGTAGGTTATAGGAGCATGGCTACTTAAAAACTAATTTGTATGACAGTAATCCTAGTAAGGAACACCTGGCAGGTATGAGCCTCACTATTCACAATGTAGTCTATCTGTTCTTCTCCACAGCTGTTCAGGCATGTGCATGGCTTTGTGAACTCAACACAATGTTTACCTGGTTTGCACATTGCTCCTCTGGTGCACTTAACAAATGCTAATGAGTTGAGAATTAATTAGCATACACATCATGGCTATTGGGTGAATCTTCATGATATAACATGAACTTGGAGCAGAGATCCTGCAGGAACATATACATACTACCACTGCCCATAGTGCATCCACCGCACACATGCAGAGTGACCCAGGTACTTTGACCCATTAATCCCCCATCCTAAACCTCTACACACCGCCTGTAAGTGAGCTTAATGGTAATGTTATAACTCAGCACTCATATGGACACACTTTCCTTTGAACGACCTGCACTCCTAGTCTCCTTACTCTACCTGTTCAAATGATGCTGAGAATGGCCTGGCCTTTATATATTCTGACTTAGGCTGACTGTGTTTGATGAATAGAGAGTCCAGCTTATGCATGGGTAAGCACAGTTCTCTAGATTTAATATGCATCATTTTTACATTATATTTCTGATAAGCTCATACATAGCTATGTAGTACAGCTATGCACAATCTGCTATAGAAAACTCGTAAAGATACAGATTTATAGGTGAGGAAGTGTGCTCAACTTGTTCCTCAACAGGTAACTCTGTAATTGTGGCTGTAGATGACATTTTGTTGTAGTGTTGCAAATAGTTCCATAGTGAGATCAAACTGTGCCACCTGCATGTTGCTGTCATCATAAGCCACAGATACCCTACTGATCTCAGAACAATGTTATCATTTTGTGGTGGACATTCCACCAGTGAAACCTGTCAAAGTATGAGCACATACAAAACTATTGTTAACTCACTCAGATAGGGACCTATAAAACCCCTGTGGCATGCATACTTATGCAATTGACAACTATAGCTTTGGCATATGTTGTCAGACATACCTTGCTATGCAGGTTGTTACCAGGGAGACTAGAGCTGCCTTGAAAGACACATATACAGTTGGATCTTAGACAGTTATTCCGTTCAAATGTTCACTAGATTGTACTATACTTTACTGTAAGGGGCATTTCTAATCTGGTGTATCCTCTACTGGCATATGTGAGGATGGTGATAGTCTGTTTCCCACATCCAGTAAACCCCAAAGCATGGGAGCTGCTCTGCTGTCCACTGAAAGACAGAGAGAGGCCTCCAGTTCTGTAGCCTCAGGAAGCCACTTTATTGTGTGTGGTGCAGCTGATATGGTGGACCTGTCTTTTGCACTATCCTATGTCCTGTCCCTTACATAGAGTATTATATCAGTAACTGTTAGACACCCTTGTTATAGACAACAGTCATTGCCACTAACTTATTTCATATCCTGCACATGATCCTGCCAAATCAGGCCTACATATTTTTGTCTGTTTTTTCTTTTCCATGAGGACAGACAGATTGCACTTGCACTTCCTTCTCTTGGTGCATAAAATTTTCATGATATGTCCTTCCTAAGGTGGCCATGCAGTACTTGCACCTAGGGTTGAATCATTTCAGTCAGTTGATGTCTATTATACACTGTGGAATGTACATAGCTAGCCAGGGATTCCATCCCTTTATGATCTTGTTATCAAGTACAGTTACTGCTGCCCACATTCTGCCCTAACATAGGTACTGTAAGACATGCATCATCATATGAACCCCTACCATAAAGACCACACCCCTTAGAATGTGGCTTTCCCCTGGTTCTCTGTCATAGTGGTTTGACAGTCTCAGCCACAGGCAGATGGTAAACTGCCATGCCAGTTTCATGGGTTTCCACTTATGTATATACCATGACATTTAATTCCCTCTTACTGACATCTAACACAGAGTATGCTGTTTTTGCATAGCTACTTTACCAGATAGACTCCTTAACTCTTAGAAAATCCACTTTCACAGAGACTTTACTGAATTTAATTTCAAAGCTGATGGTTATAAGGGGTGCTGTTCAAATGGCACAAGCACTTTATATCATGCTTAGCAGTTCTAGTCAGCATGATAGTTATATTAACAAAACCAGCTAATGACACTGTCTGTGTTTCACTGACACGTGTCTCTTAGCCTGGAACACCTCAGTAACCACTTAGCATGTGACCTGTTTACTCATGCATATAATGCTTATAAGCCAGTAGCACCATAGTGCGGCATTATGGCCATATACTAACAGTGAGATGCATCACTATGGCCATATACTAAGACTGAAGTGCAGTGGTATGTTGCATGGCACATGACTCACAAAAATGTAGTCATATGTTTAGCACTACCATTTTTGAATGGACCAGCTGGATGGCTGAATGCAGCACTTATTTACAGTGTGCCAGACAGATTAATAGTTTCTTATTCCATCTGCACAGAAGTTTCAAGGAAAGCCTACTGGCACCTTTGATGATCCATTGAGAAATTTGTATATCTGACATGAACTGGACACATGCTGAGTTATGCCACTGGCATCACCCACTGTTCTGAGCAGGGACAGTATCAGAACAGTGGCCAGAATCACACCAACTTGCATTATGAATGGAGGCAGATGTTCAGGAGAAGGAAATGGAAATTTACCGTAACTACTTTTTTCTTGCCATTGTATTTTATCATCCTAACTGCTGTACTTGTATAATTATTCTTTTTGATAAAAGTTTGGATAACACAAAAGTTAAGAAGATAAAAGGAATATGTAATTACAAGCTATGGTGGGATGAATGGCTTAGAAGCCCTTTTTGGAACAACAACAACAATAAAATGTATAATCAATATAAAACCAATGGTATAAAATATAATAAAAGGGGTCTAAATAGTGTAACTAAAAAATGAAAAGTAAAATGACATGGAAGAAACAAAATGTTATTGCATGTATGTGATAACCAGACCATTTTAAATGTGTTTATTCAGTAAAGAATAGTCATACATCAGTCATACCTTTTGATTTTAAAAACTAGATGATAACTAATAATTTTGACATAGCCAGTCTGCTTAATAGACATGTTATTGCAGTCAATAAGAGTTAAAAGTGATTTGGATTATTAGTCGTTATGATAACATCTTTATGCCCTCAGATTCAAGGTTAAATATAAAGTACATATACAAATTAAAAAAATAAAAGTTCTATGAGGCTAGATAATATTTCTGGTAATTATAGTAATATTATTTCTGAAATCATCATTGACCTGCTTACATCCATATTTATTCACATTACTAAAAGGAATAGTACCAAAAGATGGAAGATATCCAATATAATCCCTTTTTTAAAGGGGTTAATAAATATGAATTGTTTTACTATAGCCCTACAAGTCAGTCTGACTTCCATTAATGAAAAGTGTCTTAAAAGATATATGTTGAAACAACTAGAAGCAAAGGAGAATTATGGACATCATATAGATCCAGGGCAGTTTAGATTTATGAAGGGCAAATGATCCTTAGATTGTCATATTAGTTTTTTACATAAAAAAATGGATTCATTATTACATCAAGGTAATAGCATGTTTAGTGAGTTAGTTGGATATATAAACATGACATTTTATACTTTCCCATATAAACTGACTATCTTTAGGTTTCGGAATTGAAAATGAAATGATTATATACTAATTGGATTAGTAAGTTGTTGGAACATCACATTAGTTCATAACTCTAGTTCAGTATGTTAGTACCCAGGGGGGTTGTAAGAGGGCCTGCCTTGTTTAATATAGTTTTTTCTAACTTTCCATAATCCTCTAAATTTTGTGTGTCAAAGTTTGCTGATAATTGCAAGGCTGCTGCTGAAATTTCTGATACAACGTATATTGTAGATTAAAATGTTTATCTATTGTAGAAGAATGCGTTGAGAAGATGGAAATGTAATGTTCCCTTCTGTGCTCTCCTCTGCATGCTGTTCTCCTGTTAATTTCTTTCTACCATTTATATAATGAACACGTCATCCTGCTGTGCACACCCACACTGGACTTTCTATGTTTGCTGCTGTGTAACTTCTGGTCCCAGATGGGTATAGGATGCAGCAGTTTAGTTCTACACTGCAAGCATGACTGGACACTGACTCTGATCTGCTAGTCTGCCTTAGCTGTGACATATGCCAGGTTGCTTATGCACCCCATTATAGTACTGCTCCTGCCATAGACAGCCACCTGCTATTTTTCCATCTTCACTGTTTTCATTTGTTCTGTATGTGGGTGCTATTCAGTGCATAAAAAATGACTGATTACATGTGAGCTGTTTTGCACATCACAATCCCCAAATCTTAACACTGCAAAGGTGCACAGCACCTGCCTATGAATGCCAGTCATTATATTTTATTGATCATGGCTAGCTATTCTCCCTTCATTGGCATATATGCAGTTTTCTGTGAAGTGTGCACATTTCGTTTTGCTACCAGAAAGATGCAAAGCAAGGGATGACTATTACTAAAGCACGTTAGGGGTGGAGCATTAAAAAACAGCAAGTGAGTAGGTGTAGCCAAATGATCTGATGATGAGTTCTGAAAGCACTGCATTTGTGGGCACAAACTGTTGAGTGAGCCTCGCACAAAGACTGTAGTTTCATGCGATAACAAGTACCATGAAAAATGAATAACATTTAAGTTGATTGTTTAGTGTACAAAATATGTATATAAGATCTCTGAAAACATTCAACAGACAATTGAATACAATATGTTGTAGGGGAGATAAAAATGAGAGCTCTTACTTCCTCAGAGATTTCATCATCATAGTTTTCAACTGTACATTTTCAAACCATACCATGGCATACTAGAAAGGCAGCTATTTAAATTGCAATTTGCTTTAAAAATTTTGAGCAGTAAACTTACTTTGGAGGTTTTAATCCAGCACAATTCTGGCATGTCCTGCACTTTTTTTCAACAGTATACCAAACTAATCGATGTATATAAGCCACTGCTTAGCATTTAATTAAAATTACTTTGACTTTGAGCAAATGAGGCAAGTCTGCCTTTAAAACAGTTTGGTGAATACTACAAAAATGTTCATTCCATTCTTTTGAAGAAGTATTTCTGGTTGAGGCTCATGTTCCAGTGTAATTTTAGTAGGAATCAATAAGAATAGTCAATTCATAAGAGAAAGAAAGATCTGAGTGAACACTGTTAACACTAATAACACTTTTGGAATTCCAAATATACAAGGAAATTGCCTCTCTTTGACTTGTTTGCTTGTTAAATCAATATTCTAGATACTACTTATTTTCATCCTATGAAGTGTTATGCCATGGTGTGTAAAAAGTAGAAAAAAATGTGTGCAGAAGTAGAACTATGTGAAAAATAATAAAATAACCAGTGACAATAATGATTATAAAAATGGAACAGCATATCCTGCACCTCCTGTAGTTAAGAATTTTAAAAAGAACAACAAAATATCTACCAAACAATTAACAGACAGGCTTGCTACAGAAACACTAGAAAATGATTTTTTTTTTAATAATTTTTATTTATCGTTTACAATAGTATAAATCAACAGATACAATATAACAAACATACATGACCATAATACAGTGTTATGCATTAAGATTGATACAATACAATGTAGGTCAATCAACAATAATATCTGCACTATATACATAGATGCTTTCCTCTTTCAGGCATATATATATATATATATATATATATATATATATATATATATATATATATATATATATATATAAAACAATTATATAAGAATTATTATGAATAGATCACAAAGAAAAAGGAAGAGCAAACTTTTGATAGTTAATTATATGAGTTATTATGGAATCCCCTTCTGGCAAATTACTATGTGTCTCTGTAAAGGATTATACTAGTATAATGTTGTAGGCTTGTTCCCATATTTCTCTGATTTTAATATTTTTGTCTTTTTTATCAATTAGTATTTTGTGGGCCAATAAGTGTTTAATAGCCATCTGTCTAAATCCCTCCCAAGGTATACTAGTTGGGTTAAGCCATTTAGACGCTATGTACAGTTTCATTAAGAGAAAAAATATCAGAAGATGATTTTTTTTTTAAATCTGACACAAAAAGAATTTCCACCACTATGTCAGTCATCAAGATTAGTGAATCTGAACACTTCACAGGAAGAACCCAACCAGCAGGAACATTCAAACAGAACAGAAACCCTCCTTCAGAAAGTATTCCAGCAGGGAGAAAGAGTGATATGACAAGGCCTAGAACAACATTAGGAAAAATACAGAAGGTGCTATGATATTTCAAAATAGTATCATTGCTGATAACTTTTTAAGCTTTTTAAGAGAGGCTTTACTTTTATACCAGCAAGGATAAGTGGCAGAGAAAAAAAAAAGCCTAGCTGAACTTCAGTTGTTTATACATAATTTAAACTTTTATTTGATGTTTAACAATGATTTTGACACTTTTGAAAGCACTTTAAGAGGTGAAGTAGATTTAACTCCCACTTACATCCTGTGTTGGTCTTATTTGAAATGGCCTATGAGAATGACATCAGGTTAATTTTAAAGGAGAAATATAGTACTCCTTACTTTAATTTATCAAAAGATGAAACAACACTACTTGAAAAAATGTTTTTCTTTGTCAAATCACAGTGATGTATGCAGTATTAGTTCAATTAAGGAAGTCAACATTGCATATAGCCACATTGATTTAGTTTTATATGATGTGCTGATGCAATTTGATATGGCTGCAGAACTTTATAAGCTTTTGAAATTTGAGAAAGCCAAAATTCTTTGTATATTTTGGATTCTAAAAGTACATAAAAACATAAGTGATCTTCCTCTTTGGCATATTGTGGATGCAGGTGAGTCTGACCATTAGTAATCTACATAGATAGGAGTTAAAAATGTTTTTTTGTTAGAAATATATATATATATATATATATATATATATATATATATATATATATATATTATTTACTTAAAAATTCATGGCATTTGTTGACTAGTGTTACACCTAAATTGTATTCACTTACTTAATATTTTGACAATTGATGTTACTGACTTGTTTACAGTAATATCTGATTACCTAGATTTACCTTGGTTCATTGAAGCTTCATTATGTATGGGAAGTTTAACTAACACAAGTATTAAGATGATTACATAATTTATGGAATTGGTTTTAAAGAATAATTTTATTTATTATGAAGGCAGATATTATTATCAAAAGTCAGGTGTTGCTATGGAGGTATCATATTTAATCTAAACATTTGTTTCCAAAACAGTTTGCTTCTGGGAGAATGAGTATATCTTGAACTCTCTGTATATTTCAGGTATTGGAAATACTGCATGCATTTTTTTGGATGGCAGATATATTTTTGGTAGGGTCCTGTATGAATTTATTACATATATTAATTCAACAACTGATTTTATAAAAATCACTTATCATGTTAACTATTCAAGTGGAAATTATTTGAGCATCACACTATATAAGGATAATGAGCATTTTACAATCTAATATTTATCATAAACCAATTTATTCCAGTTCCTTCTTATATTACAATAATTGTCATCCTTACCAGCAACAGAGAAGTGTTCTTAATGGCCAGATGGTTAGACTGGCTCATATGGTTATGGATGAAAATGTTTTTATAAAAGAATTATCTAAACTTGATAAGATATTTTTAGAAATTATACATCTAAGTTATATGCTCAATAAATTACTTAACAAAATTGTTTTAAAATATAATAATGGTGTTACTATCCAGATTCTGGGACAAGCAGAAAATGCTATTGGCACTACTGATTCTAACAGATGTGACATTTCAAGGAATATGGTAATAACATTTAACAATGACTGCCATGCTATTACAGCCAGTATCACAGGTAGGTCCTTTTATTAAAAAAAAAAAAAAAATAGGATGGCATGTTCTCTATCTTTAACTTTTAAGTGGTGGCCTAAGTTGAAAAATCTTATGCAGTATGAGAAAAAAAATATTTGACCACCAAAATAAGATGGGCATGTTTAAATGCCAGTCCTGTAATGTATGTATGTAAGTGCATACTAAATTATATCATCTGTACACTGGCAATTACAAATTTAGAGCTAAACATTATTATAATTGTTCTACAAAGGGTGTGGAATAGTTGCACTATGTCTGACATGCACAAGTGTTTCTAAAGCAAAGACCGAAACAACCCTTCAAAAGATTATTACAGAATGGGTGATATTAGAAAGATTTGTTTAAAAATGCATTGTACAAACATTCAATTGTTTGTATTCATTTTAAGAAATTTTTTATTTATGCTTTTAGAAAAGTTTGATAGACACCCTAAGAGTGGTCGTTGGGGGGGGGGATCTTAAGTATGCTGCTTTGTTATGGCAGTTAAAAACTGATGCTTCTGTCAAACCAGAGCTAAACAAAAATGTCTATTTCACTAATTTATTTGAACAGTGTACAGCTAAGTTGTAATTTAGATTTATTTAAATTTATGCAAAAATATTTGTTTTATGGATCTATGCTGTATGTGTCTTTAAATTCTTACTGTCTTTTATTAAGTCATGTAACTATTAGGTATTTAAGTGTAGCTAATCTCTGGATGTGTAGTGCTGACAAAATATTTCATTGATAAAGAAAAAAGTGCTTAACTTGATATTTCTTAATAAAGTTCTGTGGTTTTGCATTGCTGAAATTCTGTTGCAGCATGTTTTGGGATTTTTTAAGGGGACATGTTCTTGAACTGTTCTGTTCAAGCAACTTTGCTTCAAGTTAATTGTAATTTCTGTTTTATGTGATCATGTACTAACAATGTAACACCTGCAAAACAAAGTCTCATTCATTCTTGCAGACTGGCAGAAAAGCAGACTCCCAAATTATGTACTACAAATTTGGCAAGTTGGTAGCAGGTTTAGAATGTTTAGAAAAAGATTGTTAGGAAGTAAAGGATAATGTTAAATAATTGTATTAATAAAATAAAGGCCTGGCAGCCTGGAAAAAGAAAATAGATTAAAATGCTATGCATAGGCTCTTGTGAGTAAATGTTAACAGCATGAATATCATTTTCAAATAAACAAATGTAACTTTTATTCCCTTGCATTGACTTAAATCTTATTGTAGTCTAATTTTCCATATTTCTATGTTCTAATTGTTCAGTGTCTCATGAAAAATAGGGTCATTTTCAAAATCACTTCATTCCTCTATTGACAGAAAAGGAATCAACTTATGGTCAGATTTGAACCATTTTAGAAGACTTATTGCATAAACACAGCATCAAATCTATAAGTTGTTTTGAATTCTATTTTTTGCTTATAGCTAGACAGATGGGTCCCTATTAGTTGATTGAGTTTTCAGAAACTTGAACTCCATATGGTCAAGACCATATGATTGAGTTTTTGAAAACCTGAAGCTTTTGAATAGAGATCGCAATACAGTGAGGATAGGGAAATTTACCCTTTTCCTCACTGTAGTGCAATCTTAGAATTGGTATAGATAATTTGAAGGGGGTTTAAGGGGGCAGTCCCCCCACATGGGGGTGCAGGGGGGCTTGCCCCTCTGCAAAAATGTAAAAAAAAGGCAGATTTGTTTTGATGTTTGAGTTTTTGGAAAATCGATCTTATGGTCTCTTCAATATTTTTTTCAGTTTCTGAAAAGTCGATCATCTGACATAGACCCATACAGATATATTTTTAACCACTCATTTAACAAATTTCTGTGTCTAAACTAAGTAAATGGCATCCCTTTGTATTATTAACTATTTGCTTACTTAGTGAGAAGATTGCCTTAATGCTGTTTTGCATTCACCTCACCTTAGACAAAGCTACTGTGAGAACTGTAGTACATATCTAATGTCATGACCAAAGTGTATTCTTAGAGAACATAATATTAGTAAATGTACTATATATACAGAATGGTAATGATGTCTTCATGTGCTTGTTATAAAGCCTTTATACGGCTGTTGGTAAGAGAATCTATGTGTAAGGCATTTCCACTCAAAGTTTCATTACCTGAGCATACAACATAAAAGTAAAACTAAAAGTAAACTTATGCACAGCCAGTATTAGTGACCAAACCCTGATGTTCCATGGTATATAGATATTTGGTAGTATTCCTTAAAAACAGCAAACTTTAAAATATTTGGTTACGGTTTTATAAACCATAGGAACATAAACTATAATTTCAATTGCACTTTCTCCACAGTCATTGCTGTTTTTTTTTTTTGATAATATCCCATCACATACTTTGTATAATATTTTGTAAGTCAGTATTTAAATAAAGTCACTTTTCTAAATTTCAATGTATATAATGGTTAAGCAGTTCAATGAATGTATCTCTTTTTGTCCCACTCTGATATTTTGTGCTTTTTAGAGGTTCTTATCCTGCTATAAAAGCATACTTTAATGTCCCCCATAGTAATGAGCAACTTGAAGTTCTTTGTGCTGGACCATGGACCAAGGCGTGAAATCCTTTTAAGATTATAAGGTGGGCAGACAATTTTCATACTTTGAAATAGAATTTAAGACACTCATAATGAAATGCAAAGATGATCTAAAATGATTGATGAAGGTAAGTCCAGCTAGGTCAGTTGAATTATAGGGTTTGTGAACAACAAATTGCTTTAGGAACTGCTTGAGAATTTTAGGGATAAAGGTAGCTCTTTTTTTAAGTAAACTGTTTAATATTCTCATTTGTTGAGTGGGCTAAATAGTTAAGTGTGATTAAATTGATGGGAGTTAGAGCACTTGTATTTTCAAGCAAATGGCAGCAAGCCAGTGTGCCATAAGCTAATACCATGCAAGCTCTTACAGAAGATCCTGTGTATGGTGACTAGTGTTTCTTAAAATACTTACAGCTCAGTATAGTTCTGTGCTGAAGTGTCTTTTGTGTGGATCTTGCATATTTTTCCTTGTTGATGTGGGTTTTCAGGGGTCTGTTTTTTTTCCCGTTGGCAGTTGAGTGAAACGGTGGCATGTTGCTTAGTAGTGTTAACATGCATGCAACTGTGTGCTAGTGAGTGTAAGCTTATATTTATACCCTATAATGAACTTCTGCCCATCAGTTGCAAGTAATTTCACACCAATCACTGATTACAGGTGAGGTTAATTACCGCTTGACACTGGAATGGATGAAAGCAGATACATTCAACTGATTGAGCTATAGATGGATAGAACTAATACAGCATGGTGGAAGACAACTTAATCATGTATAAACCGAAAAATGCCAGTTGATAATATCTTTCTGTTATCTATTTCTGAAGGTTAACTATCACATTACTGAAGTTCACAGTCTTGAAAATTATAATCCCAAAACCATAATATTGAAAGAATGAAAGGCTGAAGACCACAACATCAAACCCCCTGCAGGATACATGTTAGCATTCAATTTCTAGGTCAGCACCCCTGCAGGACACAATTTATCACTTATTCTTGAGTCCAAACCCCTGTGGGACCAGTGCTTGCTCTTCTTCCTGGGTTCAAACTGGTAGTAGAATTCAGTAATTGAGATTTTTAAACAGTGTGCTCTAAAGACTTTTGGTACTTTGATTATTATGCTCTGAGTGTAAATGTTGCCTCTAGATGATTTTCACTGTGAAGTGAAACCTGGGCACAGTGTGCAAAAATCAGAAAAAAGGAGTTGTGGATGGATGGGTGGACTGTGATCTTCAAGATGGTCATAATAATCTGCTTTTGAATTATAGATTTTGTTTTTGTTTTACTTATTTTTTTTTATTTTATTTCTAGTAAGTTATTTATTATTGTCTTATTAATAGCAAGGAGCCGGTCAGCATCTGAAACATGTATATTAATCTGTATCACCTTTGCAGTTGAATTATATATAAAACACCTTTATCTAATGTTTCCTTTCATCTGAGAACAATCAAACCATACTATTTAAGTAGTGAATTAAAATTGCTTAAAAACATTATGAAATTCAATGCATTATTCATGGTATCTGACTTCCTACATGATACAAATATGCAAATTAACTTGCTTTTCTGACAGATATTTTTCATTTTCATTAAGTATTCATATTGTAAACAGAAACTCTATATAATTAATACATTCAGAGAGTAAATATTTCATTGAAAAAAAATCATACAGTAAAATAAAAATGAACGCTTAACTATAGCTGAAGACATGCTTAAATCCAATGGAATACAATGCTCATCTGTTATTTATTTGGACTTCAAACAACCCTAACCATACTTTCATGATTCTGTTTCTGAGTTTCTGTGATAAAATTACTTGGATTATTACTGCTGAAATAACCTTGCATTTGGAGCACAATGTATGTATATCAGATGAAAAATAGTGAAAGGAATATGAATTATTTAAAATAATTTATGCATAATGCATCACATCACATCTTAGGGAAAGCATATATATTTACTGCATTTCCTCATTATGAATGATGTATTTAGTTCATGTATCACTTCTTTATGCTATTATTTCATTCATTCAGTCAATTTCTTAATTATTATTATTAGAGTGCACGGTTGTGCAGTGGTACAGCAGTTAACATTGCTGCCTCACAGCAAGAAATTCACTGGTTCGATACTCAGCTAGGGTGACTTCTGTGTGGAGTCTGTATGTCCTCCTTGTGTTGTGCAGGTTTCCTCTTGGTTCTCTAGTTTCCTCTCATGTTACCAAGATGTGTGTGGAGAGTTTCTCACTGGCCCTCCACTGAAAATTGGGTTGTTCCAAGTCAGACTTTCCTGGTAAACAAAAGTTAAGTAAAATAAATAAATTATACAAATATAAATTCTACCGATGTAAATTGGAACAGGTCTAAATATGTTGCTTACTTCCTAGTTTGAATATGTTACTTGATTCATATTACAGCTTCAAATATAGCTTGATTGCACAATAAAACTGAAAGTTCTTTTTTTTCTTTATCACTGAGATGCTTTTTGGTCTGACTATAATGTCTAGAATTCACCAAATCTGTTATTTTTGAACTGTGTATCTTAGTCTGTAGGTTGCTATCACACTGGTACCTGACATGCTTTATAAATCTGAATTCAATACTAAACTAGTGCAGTGCACAGCAGAAAGTAGCATTGAATGTAGCCTTGCTGGACAGGAGTGTGTAGATGTCAATGGTGGCATAAAGCCTGCTTAGGTATGGATGGGACTCAATGGCTGAACTTTTGTTCAGGCATCCATGTAGGATAATTGCTGGATTTTGCCCACAGCAAGATGATATTGAATAATGACCAGTTTTCCAGCCCTGCTACACTGGGCTCACAGACATCAATCAGCCAGATTGTGGAAAAAGCTCAGTTACAATAGATTATGCATGGTGACTGTTGCCCGACAGGGACATGAGGATAGGACATCAAAATAAAATTATGTATTATTACCAGAAAATTTCATATATTGCTTTCACTGTCAGCAAGCTATGCCCAGTGGTGGTAAGGGATCAAAATGGCCATATAGCATAATAAGATGTCAAGAAAGACAGATGAGGGCAAACCAGGAAAGAAAATAAATGAATGCATTGGTCAAATGAAGACAGGAACTGCATTATAAATGCATACTGTGCTAGTGAGATACCAATAAATGAAACTCCTGATGTACAGAAGAGATGTGAAGTCTGTCCTGTGGTGTACAGGGATAGAACACTGACTATGTCACAGATGACTAGGGATGACATAGCAGCCTTGGTGCTGCAGGAGCCAACTGGAGATGAAAGAGGAGTGAAAGGACTCTGCCTGTTCGTCTGTCCTAGAAGGATGTGCGAAGGTGCATGTCTGGGGATGTACACTCCATTTTATTTTCTCAGGGTACACTACAGAAGTGATGGAAACATCTACTATAGCGGAGTGAGTAAATGTGCATAATATGAAGAAATGAGTAACAAACCTATGCTATGCCCATTATATGCGCATTACATGCCCATCACCAGTATCACTGTATATGAATATACAAGAAAGTAGAGGGTGGGATACAAAATCCCCTTAGAGCTGCCTGGATGATGGTTGTGCAGAAAGTAGCTTTAATCTAGTCATGAATGAATAAGAAGAGTAAAAAGGATCAGCCTAGTGACCATTAGGTATGGGAATCCCCCCCACATCCCCCATAAATAATAAACTGAGGTTTAGGGAGGAACACTTAACATGGGATAGTGAAGCACAAATCAACTGAATCACTTGAAATAAAAACAGCAGCTATTCTTTGTCTAATCAAGCATAAATGAACACAAATTATAGCAGGGAAACTTCTGCTGTCCCTTTATTAATAGTTCACATAGTAGCAGAGCAAACTCCATTTTAAATAGAAATAACATGTAAATATGAGATTATCAATGGAATCAACATATGCCATTCATATACCAAATATGAAGGTACTGCTGATCACTGCTAGAAGCCTTACTGAAAATCTCTACTCCTTAGAGGTACTCCTTACACTGGATTGCATAAATATACTCATTGTCACATATATCTGGTTCAAGACCACTAAAAGCACCCCACCACTTCAAGGTTTCAAAGACTCCCAGATATTCATGCCCATTGCACTAGATGAAGGCACTAAAGGCAGTGTCAGCTGGAAGACTTATATATCACCTAACATGTATGCCCAGAGACTTCTGGACTTCATAAATGCAAACTCACTCATCCTGGTAGCATGGACTTCAACTTGGGATGACAAAATCCTGGACTTGTTCTTTACCAATATGGGAAACCTGTGTTACCTACCAATTGTAACTTTATCCCTAGTCAAACTGGACCTTAAATCAATTACATTCGCCATTAGAATGAGACCATACACATCCAGTAACTCTGTATTCCGAGATGATGCTAAAGCTAATCTATTAAAACTGATTGATGACCTTACTATAGTTAACATTCCCTTCAAGCATGAATACCTTCTATGTAGACTGCCATGATCTATGATTATGTAATTAGCTGCACAGATGCAGCCTGTCTCCCTCCACAGTAAAAACAATTCTAAATTAAAAAATAAACACTTATAGTGGAACACAGATATAAACAGGCCCTATGATAAAAGAAAAAAAATAATTTCCCATAAAAAAAAATGCATCTTTCAAGATGCCAAAAACACTCTTGCTAAACTAAACAGTGAACTCCAGACTCTAATCAAAATCAACCAGCGGTAGGTATGAAGTAAAAATAGCCATAAAGCAAAGGCAACCATAAAGGGAAGTCTCTCTGTTCATCAGTGGCAGTGATAAACATTGAGCAGCCTGCCTGCCCCTGTGGGAGTGGTTACTGCCTTGAAACTGAAGTTTTATTGGCCATTTTGGGTCAATTCCAAACTCCTTGAGCTTCCTCTCTTAAAACCTGATTGCCTCGTGGTTTTGGCATCTTTTCAGACTTGTTGGCTGTTGGCGAAGCACCCACCAAGAGGAGAAAACGCTGAGAGAAGAAAGGAGCACTTTTGAGATTTTAAGTATTTTCTTCAGATTATTTTGCTAAGTTTTTCTACATAGCCACCTATCTTGAGCATTTTCTGGCTTGTTAAACTTGATTTCTGCATTGGTAACTGTATTTAGAACACAACCTAGAGCTGTTTACTCAATTTCCTGTTTGCACTTATTTTTAAAATCGTTTTTTTCTTAAAACTTGCATTTTATCTGTCTCTGGCCTAGCACTCAAGTGTGGGGTCATTTACTGCACTGTTATAACTTGTTGATATTTGTGAACCTCTGTTATCTTAAAAAAAAAAACAAAAAACAAAAAAAATCTTGCTTTTTTCCCACTTTTTTGAGATTTAAAAAAGTTCAGTTACAGGCTTGCTGTTCTGAACTGTTTGTAAGTTTCCTGGAGGCCATTTATTGCTTGGGCTAAAGGGAAGTCTCTCTGTTCATCAATGGCAGTGATAAACATTGAGCAGCCTGCCTGCCCCTGTGGGAGTGGTTACTGCCTTGAAACTGTAGTTTTATTGGCCATTTTGGGTCAATTCCAAACTCCTTGAGCTTCCTCTCTTAAAAGCCTCTTTTGCACAGTTTTGCGCGGTTTTGTGCTTAGCGCATTAACGGGCAGCACCGCCTAATTGGGTTTAAACTATTCCTGGCTCCACAAAGTCTGCTCTTCACTTTTTCCCTTAGAACTGCTCTATCTCTCAAATTAAACACCATTTTCTCATTCTAAGGCCCTTCACTGGTCCAAATAAGTAATCTTACAAGTTAGCACTATTAAACCATAAGCACTACTTACTCTTATACTCTCTACAATTACCTTGTCCCCTATTGGACCGTCTTAATTCAGTTCCCTATATTACTCTAACATGTCCAAAGGTCAGTCAATGGTTTCCTCTCCAGCCCAGCTGGTGAATCTGGGAATTTTGAGGCAATGTTACAACTGTCTCATGTACACGGACAACCCTCTACTCCTCCAAACAGGTTCAAATATATGTGAGAGATGCAACCATATAGCCAAACTGGAGGCTGAGCTCTCTCATCTCCAAACTGGTATAACCAGTCAGGAGGAGGAGAAGATAACCTCACACAACACAATTCCAGTATCACATAGTCCCACCACATCAGTGAACCAAACACATAAATACCCTAAAACATACTCAGATGCTCTAAATAAAAATCTACCTAAGCAACAGAGACCTCCAAAGCAGACATCCAAGCAAACGCCACCCCAAAACAAAACACGTACAACACATAGCCCACAAAGTCAGTGTGCCAAGCAACCACAGCCCTTAAGGCTGAATAACGCACCTGATACTCTTGTAATAGGTGACTCTATTGTCAGACACACTAACGTCCCATTCACCAGGCTGAACAAGGAGAAGGTCACAGTGAGCTGCCTGTTGGGCGCTAGGATCCACCACATAACACACGCACTCAGGTCACTCCAAAGCAAATACAAATATGACTCAGTCATTGTACATGCTGGTGTGAATGACCTGAGATGCACCTACCTGGACTACATGAAAAGAGACATAGAGGAGCTCTCTGATCATGTAGCCCAGGCCGGTATGACCCTGACCTTGAGCAGCATCTTACCCTCACCTAGAATGATGCCACAGTACAAAGACAAAATGATCTATTTTAACAATTGGCTAAAATGTTGGTATCATTCAAAGGGGAACCAGTGTCTATCAGCCTGGGATGACATGCTTGACAAGTCAAGTTGCTTCGCTAGGGACGGCTTGCGCCTGTCACCACCGGGCTTTCGGATACTGGCAAAGGCTCGGCCAGCCCCATAGTGCCTTTTTTAGGCAAGGCTCAAAAGTCAAACCCACCTCCATAGACAGCACAAGGTGCAAGAAACTAAGGGTAATGCTGCTAAATGCCAGAAGTCTTAACCTCAAGATGCATGCACTCGAAGCTCTCCTCAGTATGGAGAACATTGATATCTGTGCAGTGACAGAAACCTGGTTCAAGGCTCCAGAGAGCACCCCAGCACTACCAGGTTATACCTCATATCATGCTTTTCGGCCTCAAAACCCAGACCAAACCACAAAAGGAGGAGGAGTTTCCATATTTATCAAGGATATCCACACCTCCAGGTTAGTGGCATTGCATGAAGTATCAGAGACCATCCATGTGCAACTAACAGTGGGCAAAACTGCTTTTCAGTTTATAGCATCTTACAGACCACCCTCTCAGTCAGGAATCCCACTCGGCTTTCCTGAAAACATTGGAGAACATGAAGATCTCTCCAAACGCCATTATATTGGGTGACTTCAACTACCCAAACATAGACTGGGAGCACTACTCAAGCCCCAGCACCTTAGCCCAAAGGTTCCTGGAAATTATAAACTCAAATGCTATGGAACAACTAGTCACCACTCCCACAAGAGGGGATAACATACTAGACCTGATCATTACCAACATGGGGACTCTATGCTCCATACCAGAAGTATATCCTTTATTGGTAAGATCAGACCATAAATTAATTTCACTGGATATCCACATCCGACCCCACCCCCAGCCCAGAAAACCACAGTGAAAAACTTCTCAAAAGTGAACTTCTCACTTCTCAAAACCGAAGTGAAATCTTTCAAGGCCCCAGGGCCAGTGGAAACTACGGCCCAAACTGCAGAATCCTATATAAACGCATTCTATGGACATCTCCAGGAATGCATAGATCAAGCTATCCCAAACAAAACCAAGACCCAATCATCCAAAGGCAGGCGTCCAGTCTGGCTGACCCCAGCCATAAATAGACTGTACAGCAGAAGGAGGAAGATACTACATGTTAGAGCAAAATCCCTAATAGGGAAGGCATCTCTGATCAGTACTAGCAAAAAATTACGATCCCTCATAAAATCCTCCAAGGCCAGCTTTGAGAGAAAAATTGCACAGGACACTAAAGACAATCATAAGACTTTTTTCAGTTATGTTAGGAACCTGAGATGCAATACCCAGACTTGTTCTGAGTTGATTCTAAATGACAAAAAATACACTGAACCCACAGACATCGCCAATATCCTGGCAGACAGGTTCAGTGCAAACTTCTCCCCCCCCCCCCCCAAAAGAGCAAGTGTCTATCCCGGCAGGGGGCTGCCTCCCAAACATCTCTGATGCTCAGGTGAAGGCTGCCCTCTTCAAAGCAAAAAACACTGCTTCCATGGGACCAGATGGCATCCCAGGTTGCATCCTACATGAACTCCAAGAAGAACTAATCCCTCAAATAAAACAGCTGTACAATCTCAGCCTCACTACAGGATATGTGCCCACAGAATGGCGTACAGCAACAGTGGTCCCACTCCACAAAGGTGGAGCCTCCACGGACCCTGGAAACTATCACCCCATAAGCCTGACTAGCTTAGTCTGCAAGGCTATGGAGAGGATCATCATGGAGCTCATAAACAAAGACATCGGGGACCTACAGACACTAGATCCTACCCAATTCGGCTTCGTCAAGTGCAGATCCTGCCTTTTGAACCTGGTTGACTTCTTTGAAACAGTCACCAAAGCTATAGATGAAGGGAAGATAGTCCACACAGCCTATCTAGACCTAGCAAAGGCATTTGACACAATACCCCATGCAAGCATCATAGATAAGCTATCCAGCTTAAATATAAACCCCTATGTCACAAGATGGGTTGCAAACTGGCTCAAAGACAGAACCCACAGAGTGAGAGTTGCTGGAGCCATGTCAGACTCGAAACCAGTCACAAGTGGTGTCCCACAAGGTTCTGTCCTGGGACCGCTCTTGTTCGGTGTATACTTTTCCGAGGTACAGGCCAACGTGGGAGGACTATGGCTCACCAAGTTCGCAGATGACTGCAAACTGGGCGCCATAATCGACTCTCCAGCTGACACAAACATCCTTCAAAAAGGTCTCACAGAGATGGATAACTGGTGCCAGAGCCATGGTCTTAAGCTAAATGCCAAAAAGTGTATAGTCACACCCTTTGGCAAAAGCAATGTGCCCACAAACTACCACATAGGTGGTAAACCATTAAGCACAGATAAAGTAATTAGGGATCTGGGGACCCAAGTTGATAGCAATCTCTCCTTTGACAACCACATTGCCAAAGTGGTTAGAAAGACCTTCTACATGGCCCACCTCATCATGAAAGGATTCACATCAAGATCAAGAGAGGTAATCGTGCCCCTTTATTCATCCCTCATCAGGCCCATCATAGAATACAATGCCCCTTTTGGGATGTACCTTACCTGACACCTGCAGCAATTAGAAAGACCCCAAAAGTACCTCACCAAGAGGATCAAGGGACTCAAACAGATGCCATATGCTGCTCGGTTAAAAAAACTCCAGCTCTACTCAGTTGCATACCGCCTACTTCGAGGCGATCTATGCCTGACATATAAAGCTATGTCCAATCCAGAATTAATGGACATGCTTCACCTCAGTAAATCTAAATCCCTTAGAGCCACACGCTCGAGGGACTTGAACCTCAGCACAGAAATAAATAGGACTTGCTGGAGGGACAGATTCATAACCCAGAGGCTCCCTTCGCTCTGGAATAGAATTCCAATTCATGTTAGGCAGAGCACCTCATTGAATTTCTTCAAGAAGAATCTTGATGAGTGGATGGGGGATTGTAGGTTTGTTCCGGGGATTACTTCTGTGTCACTATTAGACAGAGGCACAGTAAACTAAACCGTAAAAAGGGCATAGTATACTCAAATCAAGGGGTGGCGTAAGCCAAACAACATTGGGCTAGGCTTATAATTGCCCCAGGGCAGATAGCCTAGTATGAACCTATGAACCTATGAACCTATGATAATGCCTTCTTTCACTATATTAGAAACCACAGAAATAATTGTCAGCACTGTGCAGAACTAATGCTAAATGATATCACATACTCAGGCCCAGAGGACATAGCAAATCTACTAGTGGATAAATTTAGCTCTAATTTCATACTCCTGTGTCACTCAAATACATTTCCAGATCACGTACCAGATTCCACACTCCTCTAACACCACATTTCTAAGGAACAAGTCTGTAAAGTACCATCCAAGCCCAAGAACACTGCTTCTATGAGGATGGTTAACATAGCAGGATAGCTACTGGCTAGTCTCATGCATGACCTGTAAAGACCCTTACAGAGGCAATTTAATATCAACTTCCAAACAGGCTTTCTGCAAGATGAATGGTGGATAGCAACAGTCACCTTCCCATGCAAAAGTGAGGAGCCAACACAGCCAGGAAATTATAGACCCATAAATCTGACCAGCCTCATCTCTAAGGTTATTGAAATAGTCATTATGGAATTAATAAGGGTATAGGAAACCTACAAACTCTTACCTAAGCCCATTCAGTTGTATCTAGGGCAGATGCTGCCTACTTAATCTGTTCAATTTCTTTGAGGAGAGTATTGAAACAATGGATGAGGGAAAATGTGTATGCACTGCATATCTAGATTTGGAAAGGCACTCAGCACCATCCTATGCTCCATGAATAGGTGATATGTATACCCAGCTAAAAGTACATCCCTGTATAACTTGTAGGAAACAATCAGTAAGATGGCTCTCTTCCACTTGTCCTTTTATACCTGTCCTAACAGGAGTTCCTCAGGGCTCCATCTTGGGACCCCTCCTCTTTAACATCTTTACTAATGACCTCCACACATCTTGTAAACAATTGTCCCTCATCCAATATGATGACAGTTCTACCCTCATCTGTATTTCTGACAGCATCTTCGAACTTCATACTCTTACCCAACAGACCTACCTCTCTACTGAACAGTAGCTAACCAAAAACCTACTGATCCTCAACCCCGAAAAGACCAAACTGTTACTTTTTCTTCCCCACTCTCTCTCTATCTTACCACAAATCCACCTTTCCTATCACTTCCTCAAATAACACTACTATCAAACCTGATACTCAAACTAAACTTCTAGGACTCATCATCGATGATAAACTGAAGTTTAATACACACTTACTACACAGTATAAAAAAGACTCACCAGAAACTAGGTCTCCTATATAAAAACAAAAGGTACCTAACACCCAATGCTAGACTGTCCCTTGCCCAAGCTTTTCTTCTTCCCTCCCTTCTTTATGCTGCCCCTATATTTACCCATATCCAAACTACTACCTTAAACAAACTTCAACAAACATACCATAAGAGAGCTAGATTTGTTACAAACTCATCACATAATGCACACCACTGCTTATCCCTTAACTCCCTACACTGGCTCGAATTTTCCCACTTATTGCAGCTATCTCAACTTCAAATGCTGCACTCCCTTCTCTACAAACCTTCATTCTGCCCTGCTCTCTCTTCTCTCATCTCAATCTATTCTCCTCCTTGTACACTTCATACCTCTAACCAACTACTACTACAAATCTACCAACCCCAAAAAAAAAATCGGCAAATACCTCTGTAAATCATCCATTGCCCAAGCCTGGAACAAACTTCCCAGGGACATCTGTTCCATCGTTCACCCATCGCATTTCAAACAAAAACTCAAGGCTCACCTACTAAAATCTAAAATCTGTCCATGCCAAGCCCCAACCTGATAATTTTCCCCAACCACTGTCATTACCCCCCTTTTTTCAACTGATTTGACCAAATCATGCCAGTTTTTTTTTTCTTCCCAAATCTCTGATACCTGCACTGACAAAACAAACCAGTAATGTAAATATGTAAATATGTAATTACACTGCTACCCTGTAATATAATACAGGTTTACTGCCTTTTAAATTTCTTCTTTTGATTTGTCTAACATATCTATTGTTAAACAATTTTGTTCATATTCAACACTGTATAACATTTCTTTAAGTAATATCATCTGTGTATGTAAAGGACCTACTTAGTGATTGTATAACTTCTATTTGTAAATTGCTGTGTTTCATGGAGCTTTTCTCCTCGTGTCTCCACTGAAAATGGGTCCCAAGCCCAGCTGGACTAACCCGGTTAACAAATGTCAATAACTGTCAATAAATAATAAATAAATAAAACTCACAGAACAGCAAACTGGCTCATTAACAGAACCCAAGAAATTAGAGTATGTGGCTGACCCTCCTACAAAAGATTTGCCACTATTGGCACACCGAAGATTCAGTCCTTGCTTCACACCTCCTGTTTGGCATTTACTTCTCAGAGCATAAAGCTAATGTTAAGAGTTTATGGTTGGCCAAGTTTACAGATGACTATAAACCTGGTGCCATCATGACCTCCACAGAAAATAATAAGATCCTCACAAGGGTCTCTCCAAAATAAATAAATAAATGGCATGAAAAGCATAGCTTAAAACTATTTGACAAAAATGTATAATATTCTTCTGCAAGCATGATCCAGTAGTGGATTACCTGGGAACCTATGTAAAAGATGAGCTGCTTTTTAATCACTATGAATCCACTATTGTAGGAAAGTATTTGGCACGTATTAGGTCAGTCATTGATTATAATGGCCCCTTTGCTATGTACCTGTCTAAACACTTAACACAACCTGAATAACTAAAATGTTTTCTCACCAAGTAAATCAATGGTCTAAGTCATAAAAGATACACTGTCTGTCTCATAGATCAGTACCTCTTTGCTTTATGTTACACTCTACTAAGAGACAATCTCTTCCTTGGTTGCAAAACCTCATCCAACCCCATCCTTTTGGAACTACTGCACATCCGCTAGTCCAATAGTGGCATAAACACAGAGTAAAGAACTCTTAATTCTTTTCTGCAACATAAATAGAACATGCTGGAGGGATAGATAAGTACCACAGAGAATACCACTTATCTGGAATTCTCTTCCTCTCTGGCTAAAGCAAAGTAAGCCTCTTACTTTATTTAAGCATAATCTGGATGAATAGATACAGCAAGTGCACCTCTGGTTTGCCATTTTTGTTGCTTATAAACAGGGGTAACATGTAAACGTCTACCTGGCTCTGTGCTGTTTCGGCTTAAAATACAAGGGCACTGGGTTATTTGTGCTTAAAAAATAAGAGATAAAAATATCTTAGGAATTCATAGCTGCACTTCTAAGGATCCTCGTGGATCAGTAGCCTAGTAAGTACCTGTGAACTTATAAAGATTTTGATGAAATGACAACAAAATATAATCTCTAATAATGTGATTGCTACATCAATAGTATACATGTTTATGTGCATGTTTTGATAGAAAAGTGCACTTACACACACTCTCGCAGATAGAAAAATAAATAGGGAGAGATAGAGAGATGATGGATATGTATTATAAGTGTACAAATATTGTGTATATTTGCTTTTACTTGGTCCATGTGTGCTAAGAGAGCTTCTGCTTTGAAGAGTGCAACCCAATCATTTTGGTTGCACTTGTTCACAAATCCTTGTAAGATGCTAGCTACACATTAAAAAAATAAGACTGCTTGGAACAAGTTTTGCTGCAAAGGAGGTTACCACCTGCGTGCCCCACATGAGAAGTAAATAACTCATACCATCCCAAACCAATAAATCACACTGCAGTCTGAGGCAGCTCATATATTTCTCTCTGTCATGACATAACAAATTATTTCTAGCATTTAGCACACAATGCACAGATGGGAAGCTGTTAAGTGACTATAGACGTTGGAGTGAGCAGCCAAGTTGAAGAATGGGGGTAATGCAGCCTGCTTCACTGTTGGTGTTTGTAGCGCATCATGTGTATTGTTCCTAGTCAGCCACTCTAGCTAGATAGCACACACATAAAAGTACTGAGCAGGTGCAAGAACAGTGCCATATTGTACAGTCAGCCAGAGTGAATGCAGTCATGAATGAAGATACACATGCAAGTGTGTTTGAAATAGTGAGCAAATCATTTAGGTTAAATACATGTTCTAATTACAGTTCCTGACATGTTTATGTACAATAAATATCTTGAACCCATACAATGCTTTATTGTCTCTTTTGAATGCATGAGACAAGCAACGTGGTACTAGAATGGGATCCGAAGGTGAAGCAACACACAAGCCATGAGGTATGCAGTTAAAAGTGTAGGAATATACCGGACTGAACTTGCAAACAGGTCAGTGGTTATTCAAAAATACTTACATTTATTTAAGTGATTTTTCAGTCACTGAATGTGTGGTGAAGCATTCAAAACATTTGAAATAATTACCAAGATAACTGAAATGTCCAAAATTATGACATTTTGATAAAAGTATTTGAAATAAATGCAGGAGTGTTTGAAACAATTTCTGAGATGTTTAAAATGTACATAAAAGGCTAAAACAGCATTTCTTTGCAATGTACTACTTTTTTGCATTAATTAACGATATTCAAAGTGTCCAAAGTTTCTGGAATATCTGCAGTGTTTGCAGTGTCAAAGTGAATCCTTTTCAAAGAGATTGTTGTGCTTTTCACCATAATTACAAGTACCTGGTCTATGCTTATGTTTAAATGTATTTTGTTGTGATGGCAGAGGGATTTTGCATACCTGAACCACTGGTGTTTGATAATAATATTGCTGAGAACTGGCGAGTGTTTGAATAAGAATATGATATGTTCATACAGGCTGCTTTTTCTGAAGGCTCATGTACAAATGCATTCAAACGTCTTAATTTAGCAGGCTCGGAAGCCATTAAGAGGGAATGCTCATTTGTGTATGCACCTGCCGTGTATGCAGGGAGGGGGAGAACCACCATATTGTGATTCAGGCAGAAACACGGGAAGACCCTGAATGCTTAAAACGTAAATTTAGAGAAATGTGTAACCCTCAAATGAATATTGCAATGGAAAGGCATATATTTTACAAAAGAAATCAAAAGCCTGGTGAAACTACAGCAGCATATATTGCTGACATGAGAAATAAAGACAAAACGTGCAAATCTGGTGATTTGTGAAACTAGTTGATAAAAAAACGACTTTGATGTGATGTTAGTAATGATGCAGTGAGAATGATTTTACTTTGAGATAGTGATCTAACTTTGAGCAAAGCCACAGAGATTTGTCAAATATATGAGCTTACAGAGAAGCACACAAATATGCTTACGAATGAGAGAAGCACATATACAGTGACTACCAGTGTGAATGCTGATAACGTACAGCAGAGAGCTAAGATAAAAAGGAGATATAAGCCAAAGGGCAAGGCAGTACCCAATTTCATCCATAAACAGAATGGGGCCACAGCACCTAATCTTATTGTTAACTGTCGTAATTGTAACTATGAACCTAAGCGAGGAAAGTTCTTAGCTTTTGGTTAGCAGTGTCATAAATGTAAAAAGTGGAATCATTTCAAAAGCCTTTGTAAGTCTAAAGTGGGAAATCTTTTAATTAAAGAGAACATCCAAAGAAGCAAGTAGAACAGATAGGAAGCCATGAGCAAACTTTCTATGTTAATGGTGTCTCTGTAATTGATAGAACTGTTAAAACAGTAGACTATCAGTCGGCAGCAAAGGGTGAAATATTTTGTATTGTTCAGATTAATATGAAACCTGTAGATCTTAAATTAGATACGGGATCCAAGGGCAATGTTATATCAGCACAAATGTTTGCCAAAGTAACAGCTGGTGAGAAACTTGACTCAGCAAAGTGTGCAAAACATGTTGCTTATGGTGGTGAAGAGATTAAAACTGATGGTGCAGTAGTTCTCATATGCCACTCTGCTGGGAACAGCTATGACTTGCAGTTTTACTTAATAAAAAGACATGTGCAGTCATTGTTAGGCCTTAAAGACTTAAAGTTTGCGAATGGGGCTGATTTCATTTAATAAGGAGGTCCACAATATAAGTCTGAACAACAATGATAATTTTACATATAATATTTTTAGTGAATATGCTGATATTTTCAAAGACAAGCTTAGCAAACTGCCAGTCAGATATTCCTTGAATGAAGTAAGCCCAGTTGTCAGACCAGCAAGGAAGGTTATGGTAGCGATGCAAAGCAAAGTAAAGCCAGAACTAGACAAAATGGTGAATTTAGGTGTGATAACTCCAGTAAAAGAACCATCTGAACGGGTATCCTCCATAGTCGTAGCTCATAAGGAAAGCTCAGATGATATTCAAATATGTATTGATCTCACAGATTTAAACAAAGTGCTTAAATGTCATCATCATCCAATATGCACAGTAGAATAAGTAGCAGCTCTGACGCCAAATGCCACTATGTTTTCAGTCTTAGATGCAAAAAGTTTGTTTTGGCAAATTTCGCTGGATCATAACTCTTCATTAACTACTTTCAGTACACCATTTGGAAGGTACAGATTTTTGAGAATACCATTTGGGATAAATTCTGACAGTGAAGTCTTCCAAGGTGTGATGGAACAAAGTTTTTTAGGTTATCCATGTGCTATCATAGTAGATAACATTATTGTGGGGGTAATGGTAAAGATAAATATGATAGAAATCTTAAAACATTTCTAGACCATACACATGAAGTCAATCTTAAACTGAATCCTCAGAAATGTAAATTCAAGCTGAAAGAAGTTACTTATGTGAGTCATTTGTTTACTAGTTCTGGCTTACAATCAGATCCATCTAAGCCAGCAGCAATTCTTGAGATGCCAGTTCCAGACAATGTCACATCTTTGCAACATTTTCTTGGTATGGTCATCTATTTAGGAAAGTTCTCCCCAGACTTGAGTGAGCTTTCAGCACCGTTACGTGAGTAGACACACAAGAATGTAAACGGGTCCTAGTTGGAACAACACCAAAGAGCATTTGATATTCTGAAGCAGAAAAATGCCAGCCCACCCACATTGAGATATTATGATGTTCACAAACCAGTAACTCTTTCATGTGATGGTTCAAAGTATACTCTGGGTGCAGCATGTTTTGAAGAAGGCATACTAGTAGCTTGTGCATCCAGACCTTTAATCCAAATTGAAATGCAGCATCCACAAATTGAAAAAGAGCTTTTGGCAGTAGTGTTCACATGTACAATTTCAATATTGTTTATACAAAGGGCAAGTATTTATACCTTGCAGATGCTTTGTCAAGAGCACCCAGACAAACAACAGAACAGCATGACAATGAGAAAACAGACCTTGAAGTCATAGAAATCAAAATTATTCATCATCATGTCTTGCTGAACTCAGAAATCACACAACTCTAGACCCTATTCTTCAGAAGCTGAAACGCGTTATCAGTCAAGGATGGACAGTATGACAAATCAGTCTACCATTTGACATACAGAAGTATTTTTCTTACTGAGGTGAGATCATGATGGAAGATAGAATCATCATGAAAGGTCTTATAGTGGTAATTCCTAGAGCATTACAATGGGAATATATCAACATTTTGCATCGTGGGCACCTGGGTACTGATTCAACCAAAATAAGGTCAAGAGGCATAGTATTTTGGTCTTCTATGTTAAAACATCTAAAGAAGGAAACTCTAGCATGTTTTATTTGCAATAGTACTAAATCACACCAACAAAAAGAATGACTTCAGCGTAACCAGATTCCTGAACTACCATAGTCGACAGCTGTTACTGATATTTTTGAATGGAATGGTCAACACTACTTAGTGTTAGTAGACTCTTACTTGAATTGGTTTGAAATTGACCTTCTTCCTAATATAACATCCATCACTGTCCTTACAAAACTGAAGAGACATTTTTCTGTACATGGTAGTCCACACAAAATTGTATTTGATAATGATACACAGTTTACAAGTTAACAATTCTGGACATTTGCTAAGGCTTGGGACTTTGTCCATATTACTAGTAATCCTGAGTATCCACAGTCCAATGGATTAGCTGTGCATACAGTCTAATGTGCAAAATGTTTGCTAGAAAATCTAAGAGAGATGGTACCGATGTTTTCTTAACCTACTCAATCTTAGAAACATTCCTCGATATAATTTGCTTAGTTCACCTGCTCCGAAATTAATGTCTAGATAAACAAGAACAACCTTGCCAATCAGTAAACAACTATTGACTCCAAACGCAAAGAACAAGAGAGTGGTGAAAACCCAACTTTTGAAGAAATGTCAGTCACAAAAGTTGTACTATGATAAATCTGGCAAACCTCTTAGACCACTAACAAAAGGAGAGATTGTAAGGATGCAAACATCTAAAGGATACGACCAAGTGGGAATTATAAAAATATTTGTAAAGAAATGAGATCTTATATTCTACAATCAGAAGGGATGGATTTCAGAAGGAATGGAAGACATATATATCCAGTCTCCGAACCAGTGACATAGAAGATAGCCTGTGCCAAAGACACTAATTCTCAAAGTGATCCTATATTTGTTCCAGTTTTAGAGGACAGTGTATTTTCCTCAAATAATCCTGGTGCAATCCTAGAAGTTTCTATTAAGAAGAATTCCCCAGAGACTGTCCCTGTTGCTAAGCTCAGTTAAAGCTTTTATGTGACCAGATCGGATAGAATTTCCCGACCCAATCTAAAATACACAGTGACTTGGACTTGACTTCTGATTTGTTGTTAATACTGAAGTGATATCTAATATATACATTGTCTTGTTCTCCTATTGCATGTCAAATAAATCAAAGAAAGAGGATGTAGATAATTTTTTGTATTGTTCCTAGTCAGCCACTGTAGATAGATAGCACGTGCATATAAGTACTGAGCATGTGCAAATAAGCACTGAGCACGTGCAAGAACAGTACCAGATTGAATGCAGGCATGAATGGAGATGCACATGCAAGTACGTTTGAAATGAAGAGAGAATCATTTACCTTATATACATGTTCCAATTGCAGTTCGTGACATGTTTATGTACAATTATTATCTTGAACTCATACGACTCTTTATCGTCTCTTTTGAATGCATGAGACACAAAACAGTGCCTATTGAAGAGAAAATATACTGCATGCTACATATGAGCTGAGGATGTGCTCTTGGTTATGCATCCACATGGCATCTTTATGCAGCTTATGTAGGAATATATGCATTCATAGGAGAAGAGAATGCAGTCTCTGAGCCTGCAAGCGAGAACATCAGCTATCTCAGTAGGGAAAGAAACAGAAAATCCTTCATGATGCTTGTATAACTGCCACTCCTGTCATTGCATGTATTCCTGGTGACAAGTTATAGGATTCACCAGGGGAATTACCATTCAGTGGAAATCTGACAGCACCCATCCATTCATCTTGGATCCTTCTGAAAGAAGGTATTAAGTCTTATTATATAACCTGTGGAGAAAATGTATTCCAGAGAAGAAGGAAGTGCTGGGCAATGAATCTATGCCTCAATCATGTTTCCATTATTCGCTGAGCTGTTTGATTTACTGGACTATAGGAGGTCAAGGTCCCCTGGGTCTCTAATAAGATGGTAAGCAAGGCATAGCTCATCTCTCAGGAGTCTAAAGATGCAGAGTACAGAGACAGAACTTACAGTCTCTTCTAGTAATTAAGGTTGTTGTGACTAGAGATCTTTTTTCATTGAATGTCTGAGACTTTTCAAATTAGTTGATATGTTATGTGAGGTACATGCCTAAGAGAGTGTGGTCCTTTATAATGGATGAGGAATTATAACATGTTTTGATTTAATGGATGGAGGAGTATATCATCTTTTGATTTGGATGAAATACATTTGGCTAGTAGTAAAGGATTTTCTGAATATAGTTGCTATGTGATGACCTATGGAGAGAGAATTATTAATCCAATTGCCTGGGTCCCTGTTTATTTTTTCTTTTAGTAAAGGTATGCTATCAGTATTGTATGTTGTGGGTAATTTTTGTATTCTGAAAGAAACAATACTATATTTTTTAGCACACAGTTTAAGCCCGTTATCTGTATACCAGGTATTAACCAGGTAAGTGCTTTCTGAAGAGTGCAGAAGTCTCTGTGGGAAATGGGTTAACAGCTAAACACAATTTTAGTTGTTTGCAAATTTTGTTAACCAGATGTCCTGTTTATCAGTTTTGAGATCAAAGAAGTAGATACTGAACAGGACAGAACCCAGTGCAGACTGAAGGAAACTATACGGGTTGCCTTAATACTATTTTAAGAGGCAGTTGCCACCCAAGCTGTGTGGGTTCTATCAGCCTGTTTGCCATCCATCATACCACATTAAACACATTTACGGCTGATAGTTCTCTTACACTTCTTGTATGAGGCTTTGTATCAATTGCTTTGGCCAGTTCGGATAAGCAGCAGGAACAGCATCATGAATATTTCTGACAATTTGTATTACCTTCTCAAAGAAATTAACAAGATTTAACTGTCATGATCCCCCCACCCACAATGGCCTCTCAAATTGCTTGTCATGTCTAGTGAAATTTGTGACATTGTGATGGTTATGATATACTCCATAGCTTCACAGATCAGACTCATCAGGCTGATTGGTGCATAATTTCCTGAGTCTAATGCAAGGGCACCCTTAATGGAAGTGACTCACCATAGCAAGTCCATCAGGATTTGAGAACATAGCCTGTTGTTAGGCGTAGGTTTAACATTTTAATGATCAGTTTGGTAAGAACCTGTTTTATACTACTTAATGAGTATCCAGGTATGCTGTCAAGACCCATGCAGAAAGCATTTTTGTTTTTGAATAACAACTTAAGAGCATGTTCTTTAGTGATGGAAGGCAGTATAATACATTTTAGGATTTGAATGTGGGATTTGGGGGTGATGTTAGCAGAGAACGTTTTTGCTAATATATTTGTGAGCAAGAAATCCAAGCAGGTAAAGGACACGCACAGCATAAAACTAAATGATTTATTTAGTAAGAACCATGTAAGTGCTTTCGTGTAGTACTCTTACACTTCATCAGACATAAAATTCTATCACAAGCCTAAACATTTTAAACACTGTTAAACCAATCACCGCTAGCAACCTTTTTCCCCTCCAATTAAACAGTTAGTGGAAACCAAGTCATTTAAAGTAACCTGACACTTATCTAAACAATATAATATGCATCATACATAAACCCTTTCATCATGCTGTTGCAAATATACTGATATTTTGGAAAATTTAATGCAGAACTGTGTCAACAAAAAGTGAAAAAGTCCTGCCATCCACATAGTTAACTAAGTATACACCTTATATGAAGTTTACGATAAAAAACTTGGGCTGCTACATGAATGCTCTTCAATCTATTAAGATGTTCAAAAGACAAACACATAAACAAACAAAGAAAAATATAAAAATAAGTATAAATTAAGTGTCTTAGCTGAATACTGCTGACATAAAAATATGTGTACATATAAAAAACACAATAAAAACAGAAAATATATGCATGAATAAATAAATAAATAAATAATATATAAGGAGTATGTGCATATATATAAGCAGACACACCTATAACTACTATAAAAAGATGTATATCTCACAGGTAAGGCAAACAGAGTGTGTTAAAAAGGGGGGGGGGGGTAGCACATATAACTATGCCTTCTATCCCTTAAAAAGGGTTTGAATGACAAAGCTTCATTCAAACCCATGCCCTTGTCAGCTTGTAGCAAAACAATCCATTTTTGCTCAGTCTTTTCATGTGTGTTCCTATTATTCCCTAGCCTATTAGTGCTTGGCAAGATCTGTATGATAAAAAATACAAATCTATGGATGGTACCTTCTTCAACAATATGTTTGGCCACAGCACTTCTGGTATCTGTTGCTGTAATATACATGTTCCCTAATCCTGTCCCTCAATGGTCTAGTAGTCATGCCAACATAGAACTTAAAACATTGAACACATTGGGCTAAATATATAACATTAGCAGTTGAACAATCAGCATAATGCCTAAAAATATATTCTTTATTTGTATCAGGATGCATAAAAACATTCTTATTGGCAACATACTTGCAAAAATGGTAATGTCTACAACCAAATGTTTCTTGTCTCTTAGAAGTGGTTTTACTGGTTGCCATGCTAGTTCTGTAAGGTATAAGGTAGACATAATCTACATTATTTTTTTACAATAACCATACATCCTATTAACCAGTGGCATATTCCTTTCTGAGAAATACCTTCCCTTTCCCTACGGGTCATTTGTAAATGTTCATCACATTCAGCCTCAGTATATCCTCTATCCCTAAACTCTTTCTTTAATAAGGCTACTTGCTTTAACATTGTAAAAGAATATGCCATTGGTTAACAGGATGAATGGTTATTGTAAAAAAGAATGTAGATTATGTCTACCTTATACCCCTGACAATAAGAAAGTTATGGATATTATACATAAGAATTGGCATGTCCTAACAGCAAATAGTGGGATAGAGCAAGTTGAGGGGACATATCCAAAAGTTACTTATAAAACTTTGAAGTCATTAAAATGTAGGCTTTGTCATAGAACTGTCATGGCAACCAGTAAAACTAATTCTAAGAGACAAGGTACATTTGGTGGTAGACATTGCCATTTTTGTTAGTTCATTGTCAATAAGAATGTTTTTATGCATCCTGATACAAATAAAGAATATATTTTAGGCATTATGCTGATTGTTCAATGGCTAATGTTATATATTTAGCCCAATGTGCTAAATGTTTTAAGTTCTATGTTGACAGGACTACTAGACCATTGAGGGATAGGATTAGGGAACATAATACAGCAGCACTGGAGACACCAGAAGTGTTGTGGCCAAACATATTGTTGAAAAAGGTACCATCCATAGATTTGCATTTTTTTATCATAGAGATCTTGCCAAGCACTGTAAGGCTAGGGAATAATAGGAACACATTTGAAAAGACAGAGCAAGAATGGATTGTTATGCTACAAGCTGACAAGGGCATGGATTTGAATGAAGCTTTGTCATGAAACCCTTTTTAAGGGATAGAAGGCTTAGTTATACATGCTACCCCCTCTCTTAACACACTCTGTTTGGCTTATCTGTTAGATATACATCTTTTTATAGTAGCTACAGGTGTGTCTGCTTTTATATATATATATATATATATATATATATATATATATATATATATATATATATACGCATACTACTTGTATATTATTTATTTATTTATTCATGCATATATGTTTCTGTTTTTATTGTGTTTTTTATATATACACATATTTTTACATCAGCAGTATTTAGCTATGATGCTTGCTTATATTTATACTTATTTTTATATATTTTTTGTTGGTTAATGTGTTTGTTTTTTGAACATTTTAATAGATTGAAGAGCATTCATGTAGCAGCTCAAGTTTTTGTTTTATTGTAAACTTCATATAAGGTGTATTCTTAGTTAATTATGTGGATGGCAGGACTGTTTCATCTTTTGTTGACACAGTTCTGCATTAAATTTTCCAAAATATCACTGTATTTGTAACAGCATGATGAAATGGTTTATGTATGATGCATCTTACATTGTTTAGATATTTGTAGTATATGTCTTATTTATTATATCTGAAATCTATTATATATAAGTTGTGGTTGGAACATACTAAAAATGTACTTATTTTGCTAAAGTGGCTAAGTGTTAGCTTACTTTAAACCACTTGGCTTCCACTAATTATTTAATTGGAGGGGGAAAAGGTTGCTAGCAGTGATTGGTTTAACAATGTTTAAAATGTTTAGGCTTGTGATAGAATTTTATGTCTGATGAAGAACTATGCAAAAGCGCTTACATGTTTCTTTCTAAATAAATCATTTGGTTTTATGCTGTGCATGTCTTTTGCTACTTGGATTTTTTGCATTATATTTTTGGAGCCTGGTCTGTACTTTATTTGGTGCAGTGTTTTTTCTTTTGCCCCTAATATATTTCTGAGGTTGATGGGGTTATTGTGAGTGATCCCATTAAGGAAAAATGTAGACCAATGTTGAGTATTATTTCTTAGTTCTCTAACATAGCTAAAGTATGAAAAAGTTTAATGGAGTAAATAACCAAGAGTACTGCACCAAAAATAAAAATCCAACAGTTTTATTCCACCACGATAAGAGTTTAGCGCTTTCGTCAAAAGTACATACAATTTACTTCTTCAGAACTACATGACACACATAATGCTGATTTAAATAGCCTGCCCTACTCAACAATTAGTCAAACAAGAAAGATGTCATTTTCTGCTAAAAAAAAATATGTCATTTCCTGTTAGAAAAATATATCATTCCATGCATAAAAAAGTACCACCCCACTAAAATAATACAACTGAATTATTGATCCATTGATTCCCCCAAAAATAGAGCTTATGTTAAAAACATTACATAAAAAAGTTCACCATGACCAAGGACCATGATATTTTGAACTACCTTGACGTGACCATCAGGAAGGATTCTTCCAAGGGGAGATTCACCTCATATCTTTATAGGAAACCCACATACTCAACTCTCTTTTGCACTTTGAGAGTTGGCACCCCTTGCACCAGAAGAAATCCCTTGTGAAGGGACAATGTGTTAGATTGGCCAGAATGGTATCTGAGGATATTGATTTTCTTAGAGATTGCGAACACCTACTAGGTATGTAACAGAAAAGAGGTTACCTCCCTCAATTTGGTAAGGACATAATAGGTGAGGTCCAACAAAAAAGAACTAATGGGGTTTATAGAACATTATTGGACAACCTTCTGGGTCTAATCTGGCCCCTAGCAACTGAGATAATGAACAACTATAGCAGGGCATTAGTGTTACCTTTCACTACTGATTTTTTTGACATCAAAAGCATTATTTGTGATTATTGGAACATGTTTCATATTGATGAGAATATCATTAATAAACTAGGTGAAAAACCCCTAGTGGTGTACAAAAAGTGTACATCTTTCAAAGGTTTAGTTGAAAGAAAAAAGGTGGCATCTGGATTAGGTGGTACTTTCAAATGTGGAAGATGCACCCAATGTTCTTTTGTGATTGATGCCGAATTTATTAAACATAGGAATTTTGGTAAAATCACTACACATAAAAAGTACTATTGTTACACCAAGGGGGTTGTATATGTTGCATCCTGTACAGGTTGCGACTGTTACTATGTGGGGTAAGACTGTCCGAGCTTTAAGACAATGGATCTACACAGTTATGATATTAACAAACATAGAGAGACCAATGTCTTATTTAAGCATATTAAATTATATCCCACACATTGTTTCAAGTTTTTTGCATTAGAGCTCGTCGACTTGGGTACAAGGGGTGGACCTGCCGATGATTTTCTTGAATTTTTAGAGCTCAAGTGGCAATTAAGGTTAAATGAATGTGTGCCACCTGGGCTCAATGATAACATTTCTATTAGTTCTATGTTAAAACTAAAAGCTGTTTTTTTATGTAATGTTTTTAACATAAGCTCTATTTTTGGGGATCAATGGATCAATTGTTCATTTGTATCATTTTAGTGGGGTGGTACTTTTTTGTATGGAATTATATCTTTTTCTAACAGGAAATTACATAATTTTTTAGCAGAAAATGACATTTTTAGCAGGAAATGACATCTTTCTTGTTTGACTAATTGTTGGGTAGGGCAGGCTATTTAAATCAGCATTATGTGTGTCATGTAGTTCTGAAGAAATCAATTTTATGTACTTTTGTCGAAAGCGCTAAACTCTTATCGTGGTAGAATAAAACTGTTGGATTTTTATTTTTGGTGCAGTGCTCTTGGTTATTTACTCCATTCAGCTTTTTCTGGGTTTGGATATTTTCATTTTTCATAGCTAAAGTATGACTTATAGTTATTCCTTTCTTCAGAGGCTAATCTCTGTTCGCGATTTGCTTTAAACGTTTTTATAGTGCTTTCCAGTTTCTTAGTTATTTGTTTATGCTGTCCTCATTCTATGGAGATCTGTCCTCAATGGACAGCTTAAGGAGTTTTCTTCTCTTATTATACATTTTGTTTATATCAGCTGACCCCCAGGGGATTCTGACTTTTTACTTCCCCATTGTACTTGGCTCTAGTTGAGACTGCTCCATTATTACATTTGCTCATATGGACATAAAACTTAGTGAAGACGGCTGCTCTATCAGGGAGAGCAGCAGTGATGCTATGGGACAATTTAAAGATTTCATCCTGCAATGAATGAACATAGGTGCAGCAGGGAGTAGACGGCCTGTTAGATCAGTGATTAGAAAAAGAAAAATCTTAAAGTCAATAATGCTCAACAGTGCTATTATAAGGGAATAACAGAATCCACAATGGATGTTGTGAGGCCTAATCTTGAATGTGGAGTATGTCTAGCAATGGCTGCTCTTTTATTTATCTAGTACTCTTACTCTAGCATATTTTATGTGTTTATCCTGAAATGCTATTTTCCTGAAAGTCAATGTTCGAAAAGAACAAAAAAAAAAAAGGCATGAAATCCAAATGGCAAAAATATGTTTTTTCTTGTTTTTGCAGGATGGGCAAGTCCCCCTGCACCTGCCCCCCCCCCAATATTAAAGGCAAGCCCCCACACCCCCTGAACTTATATTTGCCAGCTTCACAGTCACTCCAACTCAAAGAAGGGAGAAATCTCACTAAAGAAGTGAATCATTGTATGTGCATAATTAGAAATCGAACCAGCAATAATTTCCCATGGGAAAAAAGCTCTTGGCATTTTGCCATTTATCTTTTTTTCACTGAGCTACTGATGCTCAAGCAATTTCAACTTGAGCATGTACATAGGAGCTGGTTTTTACTCTATCTTTAAAATCACATCAATATTGGTTTAATGGTTTAAGGAAGTTTTTTTTTTTTTAAGTTTTGAAAATGGTTTGCTTTTCTACAAATTATTTTCAAGTGTAGAAAAAATGTACTCCCTAGATGCACTCCCTAGTAAATCATAATTAATGGGGCAATGGGATATTTCTACTACCCTGTTTTCCAAAGTATCACACACTGAGTATTGAAGTATATTTCATTTGTATAATTGCCTTTAATAACAGAATTTTTGTCATTCAACATTTTTTTAAGAAAAGGTAAATTCTGTATATTGTTGGAGCTGAAGGTACTTTTTCTGTTTCTTGATAAGGTAGTATTGAAATAAACAACATTTTGCTGACATGCTAACATAAGTAAAGATCAAAGTTATACAGATAATCAGCTATTTATTGGTATAAATAGGAATCATATATTTAAAAAATGTTTAATCCCTTTTGGATAATGAGCAAAGAAACCAGCAAAATGTCATTTGTTTTATTAAAAATATTTATGTGTTCAAGGAACAATTCCAAGTAGACTAGGTGTTTAGACAGTCAACATAAATATTATAAGGACGGTTCATTCTGAGGCAGGTATAAAAAGCATAAAACAAATATTTGCAACAAAATAAATAATGCCATATCCCTTTTCAGAACAACATGAAACAAAAGTCACACAAATACTCTTGTGTGTGAGAGCCAGCACACCACCACGCACGAGCGCGAGCACACACACACACACACACACACACACACACACACACACACACACACACACACACACACACACACACACAAACAAACATAAGCAGGCTTATGGTGTATTTAGAGAGAAAACCAGGAAAAGAAATTGAGAGAAGTAAGGAATGAATGAAGTAGGGAGAGTAAGGAGATGTAAGGCATGAATAGTTATTTGTTCATATTTAGGGATATAGCTTACCTGGTGTTGAGCAAGAACAGAGACAGCTTTTAGCTAGGAAGTCTTTCAGAATGGTTTTGAAGGATGGGAAGGAGGGAATTAACCTGGTGGATACAGGTAAGGAGTACCAGGTCTTAGCAGCATGGTACAAGTATGGACAATGCCAGCAGATTTGACAAGTTTGTGGACAGATAAGAGTTTTTGGTCACTGGATTATAATGACCAAATGGAAACATAGTTGTGTGGAATTTTATTTAGTGCTGGCCAAGCAGATGGATTCTGAATAATTTTATATGCTGTAAAAAGCTTTGTAAATGTTACTTGATGTGGTAGTTCTGACTAATTTAGACTTTTTATTGCTATAGAGTGGTGGGTTCTGAAAGGGGTTTTGCTGAATTCATACTAGGACAGGACATGGCCAGCAAGTGAAGGCCATCAATATGTGACCCAAAATATACGTGTGTAGGACAGGCACTTGGATGCCATAAGTACCACCTTGAGTCTCACTGCCTCCACATCAGGAACAATGCTGTTTTCATGCTTGCCACTCATCTGCCTTCACTGCTTCACTGTCAGTACACTACATGGAGGGCAGTTTGCATTCATATTGTACTAGCAGAATCACACAACTCACCAGTTGTGTGCCTGGAGAAACATGGTATGACCAGCGCACACAGACTCAGTGAACATTGTAGTCCGATAAATGCTATAACCAGGTCGTCACAATCTCATGGTTCACAGATACCTTTGCCTCCAGGTGCTGGTTTCACTGTTATTATTTGGTGTGCCTGCACCCACAGCTGGGGCAATTCCACAGTCTGCATCATTTCCACCTGAGGGCCAACAACACCTGTAACACCTGCAATATGTACTGTGCAACCACCTCTGATGGACATACTGAACACATACCTAGTACTGTTGTACACCCCCCCACAGAAAGTGCAAACACCTGCTAGCAAGTTATACACACTCTTCTCTCAATCCTTTTGACTACATCACACACTCATTTCCAGATCCTTATGTAGCACCCCCAATACTGTGCTGTGTCTGTCACTAATTCCTGTCACTGTACTACTCTTCACCTGTGCTGTTTATGACTACTGAGATAAGTCCTCCCAGCATAGCCTGGGCTAGTATTGTATGAATCAGTTTCAATGTTTGTAGTGTCTAATCTGGACAATAGTTGAAGGTCAGACATTGTCTCTTTGCCAGTGCAGCAGCATATTTTGCCTACCTCTACCTGACACTGTGTTCCTCTGCAGTTGGTTCCTCCAATGGATCCTCATCTGACACTGCATCAGCTGCTGACTCTAGTTTGTTTGCACCTCTGGTGGCAATAGCCTGCTCTAGTTTTCTGCGTACATTCATGTTGTGTGCAATGAAACACATATCTTGCTACAGGTTTCCACAAAATACTGTATAGTGCCACTGGAGGAATCTAGACAGTGGATCTTTTTTTAATCCAAACATGTTTCACTGTTTCGTCTGCAATGACGTGGTGTTGTATTGCAATTTGGCCATGTTCTGTGGGTTGTGTGTTGGACTCATGACCAATGTATGCAGAGCATATCTGGCATAGCCAATAATATGTCTCTGTGAGAAGTCATCCCACATAAATTGTTGCTATAGACTGGATATGTATTTCAAATGTTAATCTTGAGAACTCACTGGATAGTGCACAGATGTGTTGTATATGATACCATGTGTGTGGCACACCACCTGGAAGTTGATGTTGTGGAAACTCTTATGTTGTCAACATGGGACAGACAGGGTATTAATAGTAATGTGGGTGCAATTAATGGCCCTTAGAACCTCAGTGAAAAAGTCTATTTCATAGAATCCCTGCATAGTGTTTCTTCTCTTCACTGTCATCCTTGGAAACCATGTAGACTCCACAGTATGCTACAGAATAAGATAAAGAAACTGGTGTAATGCTCATGAGGCAGATGCATCTGATACCTCAGTCATATCCCCTGATGTTCAGTGGAACATACCTATAGCAAGAATTGTCAAAGCTTTACATACCCCAGAGTCCACAGTGATTGGCTTTCCATGCATCCTATGAAATTCTGTGTCAGAACAACACATCGTCCTGCTGTCATGTGGTGTCTCTTTCCTCAGGGTAGTTGTAGATTATGGTCCTGCTGAATCTTTCTGTGATGCAGAGGATAACAGGACACCTCACAATGGGCAGTTGCTGCAAGAGCAACTCCTAATATGTACCCTTTAGTTATAATGGCTACTACACCTAGCATTGTATTACAGTCTCTCTCCCTGTTCACTGAGAAATTACATTGCAAAAACCCATTAGCCATTGTGTTTGACCAAAACATTTTTATAATTTCCCGAATCATTTTCTCATATTGGTTAACACTGCTTATTTCCATATAAATATACAATTATTAGGATATGATTCCAATGGCGCAAGTTTTCCTGCTTGCATAATGGTGTCTCAAAATCAGCCATGCCCTGTGTACCACCAGACTTCCTGTAACTTTGCCTAAATCATTTCATTATTTGTTTCTGAATTCTGGCCCATATGTCTGTTCTTCACCTTGAAAAGATAAATATGATTATGTCTTCACTTTGTTTCTAAAAAGCCCACACATAAACACACACACACACACACACACACACACACACACACACACACACACACACACACACACACACACACACACACACACGGTTTACTTTCAGCTCTTCTCATGCATTACTCTAAAAGTAGATTTTGTCCTTTCTTTATGGTACACGTCTGCTGAATGGCAATCACAATTACTTATATAATTTGTCCACAAATAAAAGCTGTGGTAATTATTTTCTTTTTTACATGCAGATTCAGTACATTCTTATACATTGATACTTCTTCTGTGATGAAAAACTTTCAACACTAGTCAGTCACTTTGATATGTTGTCTGCATATACCTGATGGACAGCTCTTTACTTCATAATTCTCTGATATTTTATTATTAGTAAATTGAAATAAATAATGTCTATATATTTATTTATTTACATTTGTTGACCGGGAATGTCCGACTGGATGCAGGTCCATTTTCACCGGAGGCCCGGGGAGAAAAGCTCCACAAATTAAAATATTACAGACATAGTTACAGATGAAGAATCCTAGCAATTAAAATATTACAAACATAGTTACAGATGAAGAACATAGTACATTCAGTAGATAACTAGCATCTGTTATATCCACAAGTCATAGCAGATATTAACAATTGTTACAATAAGAAATTACTGCCATATAATAAGTAGATAGGTATGGAAGTATCAGAGCTTGCTGTAATCAAAGGTAGTTTGTGAGATGGAAGAGAGGTAGAGGGTAGATGGAGTGGGAGAAGATAGAGGGGAGAGTTGCAAGGGCATAGCCAGCATGTTTTTAGGTGCGCTTTAAGTAAAGCTTTGAAATGGATGCATGATGGTAGAGAGGTTATTGTGGGGGGGAGGGTGTTCCATAATTTGGCTATAGCACTGGAGAATAGTGCTTCTCCAGCAGTGTTATTGGCTCTAGTAACCTGTCATTGATTTTTGTTGCTGGATCATAGTGGTCTGGTGGTGAGATAGAGTTGGAGTAGATACTGGAGCGATGGGACCTTTAGAGGATGGTTAATCAGTTTGTGGGCGAGTGCGAGCTGATACCATTGAAGGAGGTGAGGGAGTTCTAGCCAGCCTAGTTCAGTAAGTGAGAGACAGTGATGACTGTGGTAGGATGCCCCAGTGGTGAATTTGGCGATTTTGTTGTAGCAGGTCTCGAGTTTATTTAGATCGCATTGCCTTAGGTTGGGATATATTGGAGAGGCATAAAGTAGGGTGGAGATAAGGTGCGAATTTGGAACTGAAATCCTAGCTGCTTTGGTGAGGAGTTGCTTACTTCTGTATAAGGCTCCTAGTTTTTGGTGGACTTTGTTTATGGTTATGGATATGTGAATGTCAAATTTGAAATTGTTGTCTATTTCAACTCCTAGCAATTTGGTGTGATCTGTTGGGTGGATAGTGGTGTTGTCTTTTGCTGTGATGTTAAAGTGAGAGTTGTTTTGAGTATGTTTGGTGGGTTCAAAAATGAGGAGTTTAGTTTTGTTTGGGTTGAGTATTAACCGGGCATCGGATAGCCAAGTTTCAACAGAGGAAAAGGCATCCTGTGTGACCATTTGCAGTTCGGGTAGGGACTGGGCTGAGCAGATGATGGTTGAGTCATCTGCATATTGTATGAGTGTGCCATGTTTGGTGGCAGAGGCTAGATTATTGGTAAAAATAGAGAAGAGTAGGGGTCCAAGGGTTGATCCTTGGGGAACACCAATAGAGACAGGTAGTTGGAGAGATGTGTCATTATGCCATACAACAGATTATTGGTGGTCAGACAGGTAACTTTGAAACCAGTTGGTGACTGATTGAGAAAAGGATAGGTTATTGAGTACAGAGAGGAGTTGTTTGTGTGGGACCATGTCAAATGCTTTAGATAGGTCTAGGAAAGTAGCAGAGGAGAGATGGCCATTGTTTTTATGGTGAAGGATAGTGTTAGTAAAAGAGAGTAAGGCAGTGGTGGTGCTATGGTTTGGTCGGAAGCCATGCTGAGTATTAGAAAGGAGGTTGTTAGTAAGGAGGTAGTCTGAGATTTGAGAGTGAATGCATCTCTCTAGTATTTTTGAGAGTGGAGATAGAATCACTATAGGGCGGTAGTTGGTTAGTTCTGTGGAGAAGCCGCCTTTGTGAAGGGGAGTGATGTGTGATATTTTCCGTAGTGTAGGGATGTAGCATTCTGACAGAGATCAGTTAATCAAGATGGATACTGGGTAGGCTAGGGCGTCAGCTGCAGTTTGTAGGAATTCACTTGGGAGGTTGTCTACTGCTAATTTTGTGGGTTTAAGTTTAGTTAAGAGTTTTCTTATGTTGGAGGTAGAATGGGAGAAAATGAGAAGAGAGTGGGGGGATTACTGGGTGAAGGTGTGGGGTGTAGGGGAGGGGGGGGTTGTGTTGTCTAGCTAGCGATAGTACGGCTTGTGTGAAGTGTGTGTTGAATGAGGTAGCAATATTTTGCATTTCTCATTTTGATCTCGTGTATACACACATCATTTCCTGGAAGTTATTGCTGATAATCTAATCTTGATCATGTAATTACACTTTGCATTCATATAGTATCCCTCTCTGCCTTCTACAGTTACTTTCAGCATGTAACTCTTGACACTTTATTTATAGTAATGAAAGTAAAATTGTTACAGTAATGTATTTCTGTTAGACGCTACCTGTCAGAAATGGTACTACCCCTTGACAAGACTTGTCAAATGTCAGTAGTCATTTACTTTTCCTTTCCTTTTACAAACAGAGTGCCCTTTGAAAACACAGCCAGTTTCTGTGTACATCTCAGACATCTGATTCTAAAAATAGTGAAAGAAATAATGGCACAGTAATGTTTTTCAGTTTGCTGATCTCAGATGCAAGTATTCTGCCAATCACAATCCATCTCAATTATCATCTAAGAGTCGTTATGTATCTGCCCATTGCTTTCACATATAGCTTACCACTCCACAAAAGAAAGTAACTTTCAGTGCTCACCACTGTTGTCCATTTGTAATGAAACTTAAAGACATGGCAGGGATAAACATATGTTTAGCTTGTTTCTCTTTCAGAAATGCACAATTCCCTCAATGACCAATATATGGTCTTTGAACAGCGATCGTGTAATTGCCATTTGTTTTTGCACACAGCTTGCCTTCCCAAAGCGAGCTGCTTTACATATATACTTCTGACACTTTATTCTGAAGAAAGTAAATAACAGGATGGCCATAATAATGTATTATAACATGTTGATCTCAAAGACATAAACTGCCTCATAACAAGCCATATCAATTTTCATCCAACAGTGATGATGCAGCTGCCCTTTACTTTTATGAATTGCCCTCTAATCTAAAAGTAGCTATTTTAAACAAAACTGAAGTCTAATTGTGATTAAAGTAAAATAAGTATTGGTGACAGAAATGTATTTTCACTTACTCTTTTGCTTTCATGTATATCCTGTTCTAAAGAAAACCATGCTTTGTTCTCCTCTGGAACTTGCATAAAATGTAATGTAAATACATAAATATGTATGTTTAGGCTCAGGATTATACACGTGCTATATTTTCATGGGTTTATTTATTTTATAATTTTTTGCTCAGAACAGAAATGAAAGGCACTGTTATGTTTTTTACCTGACAGTTCTGTAAGTATTGCAGAGTGTCAAACATAGGGGCCCAGCTGGTCTGAATTTAATACTAACTACAAATGACAATATCTGTACAGTGTTGGTATATTCCAAAAACCCAAAACAGAATGCCAAGATGATTAGCCTTAGCGTATACATTGTGTGACATGATAACAATTATAGAAAGCAGGAAGCAGTATCTGAAATATGAACATATCTATCATAGAAACTAAAACAATGCATTTTATTTCATATAAAGTTGCCAAACATTTCATTTTTCAAAGAATTGTGCAAATATACACCAGACTGATAAAGTCAGATGGATATGCTTGCGACAAAGCTCCTAAATATCTGTACAGGATAATTGATTGCATCTACAAATCCAAGATGACACCTCTGAAAGTATTTTAAAAATTCTTGCAAATTTTTCAGCGTTATATGTCATAAACCTCAATGACACAATGCAGTTTCTTATTTAATGTAAAAAGACAGATAAGCTTTAATTTTATGTATGCTACCTTATTACATATGAATCTATGTTTCGGGGTCTCATAAATACAGTGACAAAAATTTCTTCTCTAGTCAAAATAAATATGCAGGAGTTTACTTCACTGGTAATGACAGCTTAGTGAAGGTATCAGTTTTATACCTCCTGCATAGCCAGTTTGAACAGATGTCATATCCATCCCAAAGGGAGCATAATTATAACCCAGCATGCCAGATTACATTACTGCGATGCTTGTGATACCCTAAAGTGGCTGCCAATGTATCACAATGTCATTTGAGTCTCACATCGAGACTCTTTCTAAGTCATGGAACGAGCAAAATGATGGTCAGCTACAAGATTTGCAGAAAAATGCGCATTCTACATTCAAGGATTTTATTGCTTAGTGCTGAATTTGACTACATTATTTTGTTCTTTCAGCAATTAAAGTGTTTGCTAATGCCATGTTTGTCCTGAGAAAATTTTGCACTATCCAGTAAAAGTATGAGATCTTTAACATCTGATGTAATTATAACTCAGTAGAAAAAAATGTCATCTGTCACTCATCCTTTTATACATAAAATATCATGTAACTAACGGGGTAGTCTGCTACAAATGCCTCTCGGAGATCAATTCTACCTTTAGGAATTTCAGTGAAACCAAATTCTAAGTCGGATATCAACAAAGGCTTCCACTCAGGACAAGGAGATTTATTAATGCCAAGTTTGCAGTGACAATAAAAGTTGCTTTGCTAGCTGAAGTAGAGTTTTTACCTCTTTTCCTGTGCTATTAAAGATAGTTTTTCAGAACAAGCAATGCATACCAGGCCTGAGAAAAAAGCCATATGCACATCCCTACTGCCAAATAAGGATAATGCAGCACACTGAACCACAATAATGAAATGTCACAGAATCCATGTTTTGGTATACATGTATAAGGATGCTATATGCCCAGCCATATTTAAAACTTCTTAAAAAGATCTTCAGAAAATGATTGCAATATGTGTAGTGAAGAGATGCACCTAAAAGAGCCATTATACCATTATGGGTTTATCTGCAGCTTGTTGATCATTGATAAATTATACATCAGTGAATTGTCCTACTCAGCAAATGGAGATTTTTTTTGGAGCTGCCATGTTTGCAATTAGAAAATGGCTAAACATTCAGGATTTGTATTTCTGAAATTGTAGTAATAACTGTAAAGATATACTCTGGGCAGGCATTATATTCTTTATACTAAGCAAACGTTAGATGCTTACTAAGTGGAAACTATTAATGTGGTACTATAGTCTGTGAATGCAAAATTCCTTTAAAACCCTGATTTCTCTCTCTCTCTCTCTCTCTATCTATCGTTCTGTCTCTCTCTATACATAAATGAATACAGACAGATATGCAAATACATATATAGATAAATATACAAATGTATATATATGTAGTTAATCTGGAATCTAGTGCAGAAGATTATTGAGGCAATGGGCTGTTAATGAATTACTTCGTGTGGTAGAAGTTGTGAATTTCTCAGCCATTATTTGTCTATTGTGTGACCTTGATTAAGTCATTTAACTAGTCAGTGTTTTGGGGCTCTTGGGAATTTGGGCTAGCCTCCTCAGTTGTCTCATTGACTGCTTGTTTAGTAATTACCTATGAACCTATGAATTTATATATAGGTATTGTAATCTAGTGACAATGAGCCTGGGGAACATACTGCCCCTTGCTATGGGCTGCTTCTGCTACTTACCCACCAGTTGAAGTTCACTTTTCCATATAGTATGTCATAGAAGGCAAGTATAAATTCATGAATCTGAGGCAGAAGGGCAAACTAGAGAGAGAGTGAAACAAGAGAGATAAAGAAATTCAGATCAAATATTCAAACCAATGAAAGGTAACTCTCCTTGATGAATAAGGAGGATCAGATGCCCATGAACATATGTAATAACCACTAACTATTGTGGAAGTCAAATTTTGTTCTTTTCTGTCTAGAGAGGTTTCTGAAAAGGAGTCTCCAGAGAGTTATGTAGGAAGTATTAAAGCATTACTGCAAGTGTCTTCTCCTGTAATCAGATTTAAGAAGAGATAGAGAAGTGTCTAATGCATTGGGACAGGAGTGGGAGAAATGTACCCACTATGTGTATGTTTTGAAAAGAGGAAGACATCGCTATAGTATGTGCAAGTTATGAAGTCAGAAAAAGTCCCCACTAACACTGTAAATTCTCTGAAAAGCCTCCTACAACAAGAGTGGATTTATGACACTGCAGAAGAAATATGAAAAGGTTATCATCCCTAACTTCCTTTTTGGACTAAGTTATACATTAGGTACTGATTAAGACAGTAGTATATCTAGGGTGTGGTCGGAGAGACAGCTGCCCCGGGTGCAATGTATACGTGTGCAATCAGCTGATCCCGATCTCTCTTTAATGCAATACCGGCTTTTAAAAGCCGGTATTGGATTTGTGGTCAAACTTGACTGCTGTAGCTCTCTGTTTGTGGTCTAAACTGTGGCAACTGCCTGCTAAATTATAGCAGTTTGCTACAGTTTTTTTAACTAAAATCTGAGTGCTGTAGAGCTCCGTGCAGGCAGGGCATAAACCGCAGCAACTGTTTGCTGCATTTATAACAAATAGTTTGCTACAGTTTAAGAGAAGACTTTTTTAATAAAATAAGTTGAAGGAGGGTTGGGGCAGGGTACAGAAACAGGGCCTGAATGGCTAGGGCAGGAGGGAGGGTGTGTGTGTGTGTGTGTGTGTGTGTGTGTGTGTGTGTGTGTGTGTGTGTGTGTGTGTATGTCATGCCTCTTGCCACCTAGTTGGTGTGCCACTAAAAGAAATGTCCTTTTTATTTATTTATTATTTATTTATTTTTTGCTCTTCACTTGAAAAGCTGAGCAGGTGGGGGTGCAGGTTTATAACTGGCCTATTTTGCTGGTTGAACCAGCTATTCTTCTGGTTTAGGATTTTGTTGCAATAAGCATGCAAAGAGGCAAAGGTTTTGGTTTGTGCAAACAACTGTCTTTTATTCTTGGACTAAAACACGAAGCCAATCTTTGCCGTTCTTCTGCATTTCAAAAGTACTGCTTTTTTCTAGAGTAGGAAGTCACCAAAAATTTCTTACTGGCTACTGCTCAACATTCAATGCATGAACTTTTGTCAGTTTTTTTTAAGTCAAACAGCTAAGGATGTTTGTATGCAACCCTCAGGTAGGTGGTTTGGTTGAGCACATTAATAAAACGTTGATGTCTGTTTTACAAAACACCATAGAAGTGGATTGTAGAAAGTGGGATCAAGTGTTTTCATAGTTTATCTTTGTAAGAGAAGTAATCCAAGTCTCATCTGGATTCACTCTATTGAAATACTGCCTAGAATATGTCCCTGGAGCTGACTACGCATAGCAAAAGAAAAATGAGAGGATGAGGACCACACCAATGAAAGTGTGAGCGAGCATTTTACAGACCTGCAGGACAAGTTAACTATAAAGCCTATAGTAAAAAAAACATATATAGAGAGAGGGTGCATGAAGCACACCAGAAAGTACACAACATGTGCATTTCAGATAGTTCAAACCATGGGATATAGTAGTTGTATTAGTACTGCAAAGTGTAAAATGCTTTTTAAAATTGAAGAAAAAGTATGTGAAGTAAATTATAAAGTGAGGGAACCAAGAAAAGGGACATGATAATAGGTTAACCACATTAATGTTTTTTTTTTCCCTTGAAGGAAAAGGGTCTATTTCACATAGTCGAAGTCTTATAACTTCGAACATGTAATGTTTGAACCATTATGTTTGAAGTTACAAAACTTTGACTATGGATAAAAAAACCCAAAACAACGGAAAACAAAATAAACTGTTTTAAGCACGGAGACAAGCTCCCCTGCACCCCCCCCCATGTGGGTGGCTGTGTTCCCCACACCCCCTGCTACTTAAATATACAAACTCTGAGATTGCACCCTATTGAACAAAATTGAAACCTCCGCTTATGGAGATTTCCATTCAAATGCCCAAACTTTTACAAATTTGAACTTATGATCTCGACCATATGAGGTTCAAACTTGTAAAGGTTTGACTACATGATAGGAACCCTAAAATTCAAGCTATTTTTGATTCCCTTCTTCAAAATGAGTGGACTGATGACTTAGTTAAGTGAAATTTATGTATGGCAAAAGCCCACTATTTGGTCTATGTAATAGGAATAAAGATAGTGACCTCACAGATCAAGAAAACTGAAACAGAACAAAACTGCCTCAAACCGACGATTATGAAACAGGTCAAGGCTTTTTTATGCCTGGCTATCTGTTATTGTAAATGCACTTCTAACATTATTACCATTTATTGTGCTCTGATTGATATGACCAAATCATACAATCACACAGCACCCTTTAAGGTTTAAGGGATAGTTGAAACAGACAAGCATTTGGCTACTGAAATATATGCTGTGCTCAGAACCAATACTTTTAGCTCCGGACTTCTCCAAGCAATTTTTAATGCATACAAATGTCCTGTATGTAGATGTAGGTGCTGTCTTGTCTTGTCCCATAGATGACTAGAAAACTCAACAATTTCGAATGACATAGTTCAGCTCTATAATGAGAATGTTTTAATATGAAATGATAAATCAACCCCTCTCCCCTAAAGTACTTCTTATTGGGCATTGCATTTGTATAAATCACTGATGACGCGCCTCTACAATGGCTTTACTGTCTAGAGGACTGTAACCCCAAATTATCCAGGTAGGGTTTGACTTTCACGACTTATAGTTTTAAAATTAAACTTATTCTAGTCCACAGGAACCTGAAACTGAATGGGTTGTCATAGATTAATGCCTCTTTGAAGTTTACCTACTAAATAAAGTCATTTTTTGACTTCATTACAAGGGCCATATTAACAAACAATTACTAATCTTTGGGTAAACAACCATCTTTGCTCTTCAGCTAAAACATTAACCCAAGCTGTGGTTTGCTTCCTTTTGCTTTTGTTCTTCAAAATTGAATTTATGTTGGCTGACTGAAGTACTTTTAACTAGTTTATTTTTTTTTTAGAAGAAAATGCACATCTGTTTCCTGGCACATTTTGCAGCCCAAAATTCTTTCTGTTTTCTTGGATGCTTAAAAGAATAAATTGTTCAGTTAATTCTTCTTCACTTTTCAGTATACATATGTATATGTGAATATGCTGGCAATGATGTGTAGGACTCAGAGTAGATTGTGTGATAGAACGTGCCCATAGTGGAGGTAGAATAGCATCAGCCATATCAAAAAGAGAGTCCACAGTCTGGGATGGAGAAAGCCATGGGCAGTTTCAACAGTGCTGTCTTACCAGAAAAGTGTGCAGCATCAGTGTTAGCCCAGTGCACAATTCTGCAGTGTGCACAGGCATCCCATAGCATGACTATGATGGATGATTTCACACAGCTGCAAGGATACAACAATAGATGATGACTAGACCACTTATGTCTGCTCCAGATCCCTATATGCCATGTTACTCTGCATGCATTGCAAAGTATCCTGCAATCCATGCAGTGGTTATATGTCTTCTTGCAAGCTACACAGCTTAGTGTGTATACCTGATATGGTCTGAGTAATGACGGTCTGTACCTGGATTACAGGACTGCACATCTGCTACAGTCATGAGATATTCTAGAGTTGGAACAGCATGACCATCAACACATCTCTGTTCAATCTCATGTGCAAACACCACTGAAACAGTGAAGCTCTCTAATATTGTGTGTGGTCATGCTGTATATTAGGAATGGGGCTGATATGACTTTCCCAAACATCTTTTTTGCTGGACGCTCATCCTGGACAGTCATATTCTCCTCAGCTGTAGCCATTGTGAGTGTGCCCTTCACTGCTTATTTTGCTGAGAGTGCATCATCAGCCTCCAGAGACCTGCTAACATCAAACAAGTGAAGACCCATTATGCTGGATCTTAACCCTGTGGAACCTGTGAACGCATACGTATAGCATATCTGAAGCAATGCTGGTATATATTTTTGACTCTCACAATGATCAATATGTGGAGTGTTATCTGTCAGTTCTAGAAATAGATTAGGGGCACGCACATACATACATACATACATGCATACATACATACCTTGTGGTGAAGATTATCTCTGTTGTAAGTCTGATGGCCCTGGTTGACAGAAATGCTGAGGTGTTTGTCTGAGTACACCATATACAGGTGTTTTTAAACGTTCTACAGAAATAACATGTGCCACTACTCACCTGTGGCATCCCCTACAGATGCTAAAGAAGTGGCCATCAGCCATCTCCCACATTCAATCCACCATCATGTATGAGGATACTCACACTTTTCCCACTGAGAGACACTTGGAATTCCTTCATATCAGTGAGATGTCTCTGTATTGGTGGTTGATCACAGTGGCTGTCCTGTCCATGGTTAAGTCTTGTTTCTTAGTCTTGGCAGTAATTACATGCCAATAATTTTGCAATTCACCTGCACTGATGTCTTACATCAGTCTTTGCCACATCTTGTCCCAGGAGGCCTTATCTACATTACTCTTATCAAGGAAATGACTGCCATGTGTGCAAGGGATCTGTAGTAGTACCACTGTCTCCTGTGTAGTGAACTTCTGAAGCTATTACCATCCTTTTGGTCCCATCCTAGGACATGTACACCTGACATTTACACATGTAGATAAATATGTGAATGCATGACAGTCCATGCCAGCTAACAGTTGTCTCTAAACTGTTCCCAGCACAAGAGGTGGCTACAGCCCAGTGTGCTGCTAGATGGTGACTGCTCTGTCACTGTGTCATAGTTAGTCAGTTGTGGGCATGTGTGCCATGCATGTTGTCTCACATAAATTTGCCAGTAGCCCAGCATATCCCTGAGTACTGATGGCTCATCATCCACTGAGGTCTGTTGTGCTGTCTGTATGCATATGGCACAGTGTGTAGACACCTAAATGTTAGAACTGTGAGAAAGCCTGTTTATTTCCCATGTCCTGTCTAAACTCACCGTCTTTCCCACAGGATTGCAACCTGTACTGCCTACTCCCTGTACCCTGCTTTAATGACAACCCCAAAAAAATGTAGGATGATCTGTTTTGGCCCATTCCCTGTACCCCTTTTGGATGATCCAACAGTAAGACTGCAGTCTATCCTGCCTGTTCCCTGTGCACTGTCAACCCCCCATCCTGCCAGTGCCCCTGTCATGACTTGTGTGTATGTATGTATATATGCGTGCATGTGTGTGTGTGTGCGTGCAACTGTGTGTGTGTGTTTTGTGTGTGTGTGTGTGCGTGTGTGTGTGTGTGTGTGTGTGTGTGTGTGTGTGTGTGTGTGTGTGTGTGTGTGTGTGTGTGTGTGTGTGTGTGTGTGTCACCACCAACACTGCACTGCAGTGTCACAGTGTCTGTTGCTACCATGTTCACCTTAGGTGTTGACTGTAATCCTAAGATCCATTATCAGATATCTTAGCTGCTTATGTCAGTTTCCCTATGTAGCACCACAGTCTAAGATCCATTTTATTTCTTTGTCATGCAGTACTTGTTGTAATACTGTCTCCTACAATATGGTGACCAAGGATTTCATTGTAATAAAGTAGGGTTTGTAGCACAGCTATTTAGATAAAGAGGTAATTTGATGACTGCCTCTGAACTATGCCAGAAAGCAGAAGAATTATCACCCATATTCTATGCTACGGTGAGCAGTTCTGCTCAGAAATGGGTCTGAGGTTGTGTATGGTGTAGACAGTTATGGATCCTTAATGCATCAATTACAGTTTGTGTGATACTAATGACCACAGCAATCATGTTTTTTAGCTCTTCTTCATCCTATGTATGGGTTTTGCGGTCACATAAGGAATGTTTGTCAGTTGGGTCTGGCATGCTAATGTGTTATCTTATGTATTATGTCAGTTACTGACTACACTTTTGGATCATTGGTGGTTTTTGCATTTCTGCTTGCGACTGATTACTATAGTATTATGTATTTTAAGCTACTGTTCAACTGTACGACTTACTGTTACAACATTTGAAACTACTCATTTAGATTATCTGTAGCTATTACAAATATTGCATCTGTTTTCATTGAGGTTTACAACCCATTGTTCATTGTTTTCACTGGCTAGGTAGAAACTTCTTTAACCTATAAAGTAAAGCTTTTTACGAACTGTGCAATGTAACCATTACAAGTTGCTTTCTCTGGCTTAGTCATTGTGTTTTTGTAAGTTGTCCTAAACCAATGGCTTGTATCAGAAGCTAATCTTACTACATGTTTAAGTGACTGGGTCTGTTACCACTTTAAACATTTGACTGGTTACAGAGGCTCTTGATACATTGTTATTTGAACCAATTTAGAGCAGACATAGTACCAGAGGCTATTTTTGTCTACATGTTTAAGCAGCTGTGTTGGATTCAACTTTAAACCTATGGCCAATGCTGGAGGCTAATCCTTTACAATGCAAAACAATCTATTTGTTTTACATGCATGTAAATAGCTATCTTTTCGTGGCTACATGACTGCCTTTGATGTATACTTAAACTTATGGCTGGAACCAGAGACTATTTATTACAGTGCTAAACATACTCCCCAGGATTCACGAATCCTCATTGTAAGACTAAAGTAGTCTTACACGGAAATGCCAGTCTAAGAGTAAGATGGCAGCACACCATGCATATTAAGGAGGGCGTGCTGCCTCAACTCAAAGACTAACATGGAGCATGCACGAGTGCAGGGGGCGTGTTGGACTGCCGAGCAGTCCAAAAATCCATGCCCCTGCAAGTCTCTCAATTGGGAAATGTCAGCTGACATGAGCGAGTCCGCTCAAATGTGTACATACCCAACACTACACTCTCCCACATTCTAAACCCCAGTACAATTATAAAATGTAAAACTTTTAATTTTTTTTTATTATTCCCGATATAGCTGCCCATATTTGCATGTGTTTGCGCGGGTTTGCGCATCGCTTAGCTACAGTTAGCAGTCAAGACATCGAAGAGGATAATAAGATACTTATATGCAAATTAAGCAAAACAGCAATAGTGTAGTGGTAGAACCTTCACACAAAGAGGAGGCATTCCTGGTTCTAGTCCCACCACTCCCCTTTTTATTTTCTGTTGGAAATCTGTATATGAAAAGAATTCCTGACATTTATCATTGAAATTGTAGTAAAAAGCATTGAAATGGCCTATGTAGTAGTGAACGAATTTTACATATATATATATATATATATATATATATATATATATATATATAAGAAAGTGAAATGGTAATGCATACTGATGAATGCATAAGTAATGAATCTTAAGCAATGTGAAACACTGCTAATCAAAGTTTACCAGTATTAAGCACATTTTAGTATAATTGCGCACAGATTAGCACTGCTTTAACCAGCGCAATAGCTTTGTGCAGAGTCGTGCATCATGCCAAATAGCGCAAACAGAACACGTTATGCACGTAGCTGTGTACCGCGCTAACCAGCGCAATGGCAGGCAACATCGAGCAACGTCGAGCAATGTAGAGCAATGTTGGGCAAAGTTGAGCAAAGTCGGCTAAACACAGCCATACCTCCTAGCCGGTCTGGCCAGTAGTAAAATAAAAGGCAATGACAGGCCTCAAACCCGGGATATTGTGCACCATAATCACAGAACTGAACCACTTAGCCATGACAGCTTTTCATATGCATGCACTTTCAACACACACATACATATCAATAGAAGTTTAACCATTGCTAAGCAGGTGCACTTTAGCTGAGTTTCCTCAAAACCGGCCAATCACAGATAAGTGCGGGAAATGAGGCATATTTAAGCTCCATAGGTGGGAATACTTGTCGTAACTGGTTGTAGCTCCCATCTGCAGTCAGCATGGCTGGTGTTGGAGACGGCTCTCGATTTCAAGTGCAACGTTGGGGCATTGAGGAGTCGAAAGTAATGGTTTGGCTCCTCATCCATAATCATGAGGAGAGACTCCTGCAGGGCCAGTTCCAAGGCACCCAATACAAAGCGGAGGCCTGGAACCATCTAGCTCATGATCTCACCAGTGCCACAGGCGTCCCTCAGACTGGTGAGCAGGTCAGACACCACTACTCAGACCTGAAGAGACGCAAGGAGGACCAACTGAACCAGTGGATACAGGAGGCCAGTGGGATGGAAAATGCCCCACTACTGAGTAGGTAGGCATGGAATGAAGTATGTAAGCATTGCTATTGTAGTCTATATTATGAATAGGCATGTCTCAATATCACTTCATTTACTTCACAGCTGCAGGTGTCCGTGCTGCGAATCAGCAAGCCTATGCAGATAGGCTGCGCCATCAGGCAGGTTAGTAATTATTCTGCATGTATTGTTATATAAAATAAGTGAGAGAGCCTGAAAAAAAGTGTTGTAGCCCAATAATAAAGGTATAATAAGTCTTGAATAATTTCTCTGCATGTACTGTTATGTAAAATAAGTGAGAGAGCCTGAAAAAGAGTGTTGTAACCCATTAATAAAGGTATAATAAGTCTAGAATAATTTCTCTGCATGTACTGTTAAATAAAATAAATGAGAGAGCCTGAAAAAGAGTGTTGTAACCCATTAATAAAGGTGTAATACATCTTGAATAAGTCTTCTGCATGCACTGTTATATCAAATAAATGAGAGAGCCTCTAGAAAAGTGTGTTATGTAATTAATAAAGGTATAATTCCTGGAGTGCATCCGTGTCACTTACTTTGATATGTTGTTGTACTCTTGCATTATAGAAATAGTACTGTTGTATTAAGCGCTGTCAACCCACACTTGGGTAGGCCCATATAAAGTGGATGAAGGGAGTGCCAGTAGCTGTTAAGCATATATACAGTCCTCAACTGTTGGTTCATGGCCGGCATGTACAGGTTAATCTGGCACATGAGTAGCTTGTTATTGCTTTCCCCAGAAATGTCAGTGTGCTACTAGAAATGTAGGGGGCTGTTAAAATATAACTGATAATGTCACCTGAACACATCTAGATATGTAGATATATAAATATAAATATAAATATAATATATAAATACGTAGCAGTAACATCTGCATCCTGGACAGTTTGTATGTCAGATACAGGTCAGGTATATAAAGAACTACCAAACCCATTTCACAATCTAATGGACATTGCCTAGTGTAATAATACATGTAGGGGATATATACCTGCAGTCAATAGGAATGTAGTGTAAACTATAAGTATATATAAGTTGCTAATGGAGGTATCTTTTTACACCCTACTGTATGTGCATAAACAATGCAATTCCACACCTCAATGGTTATGTCTAATCTCAAAACATTTGTTGGGACATATGTCCTATTGGTTTATAAATATCTACATTTACTTTGATGCATGTGCCCTGTTCAAATACAACAATCTTGGTGGCCTGTTGCCACCAATTAATCCTGCATGCTGTTGGAATGTCCACTGTTCTTCTATATATGCATGTGTTATGCTTGCTATTCAACTGTTGGAACTCTGGTGTGTTGGGTTAATGGGAATACTACTGCATGCTGTTACAACTAATTTGGAAATCTGTTGGCTGTTACCAGCCCATATTGTCATTAAATCCTCCTAAACATAGAGCATATGGGAAGGCCAGTCCCAGCAGACCCACCTGTCCCACCTCAGCTGGCGATGGCACCTGGCAGCAGCAGGTCTGCTGCCCAGCCCGGGACCTCCTCCTCTGTTGGGCCTGTGCCACCTTCAGGTGGAAGCGCTGTAGGGGATGGGGCTCGCCCCTCCGTGCAAGTGTGGGTGGAGGAGGGCCTCCTCTCACCCTCCGAACGGTCCGGGCTGTGGTGTGTAGGGAGATCCAGCGTTCAGTCACTGATCCACTACGCCAGCTTGAGGCATGAGTGGCGCGACTCACGGGTGAGCCTGCCCCTCCTATGCAGTCCCCAGTACAGCCACCCTCTGGTCTGTGAAGGTGCAGTGGTGACTGCCCATGGGTGGGGATCTCAGTTCCAGTGTCGTCATCTGTGGGCTCATGGGCTTGCGGTTTCCAAACATCCTTCCCCGTCAATTTTGTTCACCCCCACATGTGTCATATTCCACCCCTGTATGCGTTTTGTTTGTCCTGTCTGTTTACCTCCCCAATCTACCTCCCCAAATATACCTACATCCCCTACCCCACATTCCAATCTCACCTGGAAAAAGAAAAAAAAGGGCAATCTGCTCCAAAAAAAATTATGACCCATACATAGCTGCCCATTTTGCACACATGTCTGCTGGACATATAAAATGTAATTCAATTGGCAGTATAACATACTTTGTTGTCCTCACCCCTCTCTCAGGGGTGGAAGGTTTCATATTTCCCTCCAAAATGATTGCATATGCACAGCCGTTGCTGTAAAAGAAATGGGCAGCTATGGTCCTTCCCTACACCCGTCCTGCACATCCAGAGCTGTTTTCCCTACTGTCTTTCCCTCTTTGTACCCCTTTTTCACCACTGTCCTATCTCCCCATTTTTTTTCTTTCAAAGAAATGAGCGCGAGGGTTAGCGGGAGTAAGCACTTTTAAGCAGTAGTTAGTGGGTTTGCGCGAGTGTGCACTTAGCTAAGCATTGCTAAGCTTCACGCAAATCCACGCAAACCTGCTTACAACTGCTTAAAAGTGCCTTAGTCACCCTGCATGTGAGGACCCTTGTTCTGCTCAGCAGCAAAATAAAACACCACTGTCAGTCTCGAACCCCAGACCTTGGATAGACTAGACTGCAGGAAGTACCACTAAACCACAGTAGATATACAGCAGGTTGTTGCTGAAATAGACATATCATGCATCAGAATGAGTGAATGTAAAGGAAAAATAGGAAAGCCATAACACAAAACCTGTTCTGTGGAACTTTACCAGCAGTTGTTGTGGAATTGCATTACATGACTGTGATAAGAGAACCAGCCATTCTAGCAGTAAATGGTGTTACAGCAGCACTTTACAACCCCCACACAGTATCATAGCAGGACAAACACTGGCATATCTGACTAGGGCAGAGGACATACATCCCAACTGTGACTACATATCAGGGATGTCCCTGATTTTGAAACATATGTTAGCTGTGTCCCTCTGAATCCCCTGAAAAGTACTGACGTTAGGCAGAAAGGTGGGGTATTACACGTAATGAATAATGACAATATGTAGGAGTTAGACACCACTTGTACTTCAGAAAAGGTGTAGTAATTCATATGCTCTGGTTCTCCCGAGGTCTCCAATTACTGTCCCTAATATTTTTAAGGTGTACCTCACTTGTACCTACCTTTACCTCACTCTGTTCAAATATGTACCTGAGTGTTTCAGAGGCCTGGCTGAGGCAGAAACACACAGGCATATCAGCTTTTCTGCTGTTACACACTGTGCAAATAGCTTTGGAAGGAGTTCCACAAGCATACCCTTATGTAGGAGTACAACACTGAAATACCAAAGGATGTAGCCATGTACTGGTAGCAAAAGACTGTAACAATGTCATTGTACCAGTGCTGAAAAGACCTGTGCGTTGCATAGACAAAGAATGACAGCCTACCATCTGGCTACCATCTGGATAGGTCCACAGTTGGGAGCTATGCAGACAGACTACTTGCCTTGCTAAACTAACAGGTACACAGCAACCATTTAAGTCCAGCAAGATAGCATTCACACAATAATACATAATGCTCTCTGTATGTCTGCATCCCCACCCAAATGTACAATATACCTGTGTGTTCAGGGTCTACCAAGGTTGTAGGCAGGCATACTCAGTACTGGAATTGTCCAGTTTTTTTGAGCATCCTGTGCTAATGTCAACAATAAAAAAACACAAACTGTGTAGACGTGAGTACACTAATATTCACAGTATAGCAGTTCACAAACAGTTCATGTGCCAAATGAATACATCTCAATAACTACTGTTGTATGGCAGTTAATTGTATAAGTAGAAAATAAACTACATACTCCCATGTATCTTGTGTTAGCATTTGTAGGGGTGAGTACAATTCTACACTGACACCTGTGTACTGGAAGTGGCAACATTCAGGTCTGAGTACAACATTTAAATCACTGGCTACACCCCTAGCTTCAGATATAAGAACTATACCAACCTTCTAACTTACACAACAGTGTCCACAGCAAACAAGTATGGGCACCACTTTGGAAAGCTGAAAGGGCTATACCTACCTGACATAGCAATTTATAGCATTGGGTTGCTATGACAGTGAGTACTGCAATTACCACACAGCAGGCTGCATGCAATTACCAAATGGTGACCACCAATTGGTGCAGAGGCCATCAAATGCACATGTGCAGATACCTATAAAAGCAGGCTGTACTTGCTGGCCACACATGCAATCATTCCATTGTAGATATTGAGAGAGAGAGAGAGAGAGAGAGACAGAGACAGAAACAGAGACAGAGAGAGAGAGAGATACACACCCACCCACATCAACCGAAAAAATAAAAAAGCCAAAGACACACGGAACTTAATACTACCAACACATACAAAGGAAAGGTATGTAACAGATATGTATTTACTGGCATGTAGTAGATGTATTTGAAGAGTACTCTACATACTTTGAAACATCAATATGTGGCAGCAGTACGTATCTATGCACAGATGCCCTGCATAACTACTGCCATGGACAAATCAGTGTGTAGCTGTGTGCAGTGGGACATAACTGTGACATATGTAGCTTAGCATTAAATGTCAAACATCTGATCCATGTTATCTGTGTTCTGTACAGTAGTGTGGACAATGGCTGTTTGGGGGAGTAGCACATACAGCTACATAAACATGGATGTGACAGAGTAACACATGCATGATAGTCATATTAACGTGTAGCTTAGCATTGGCAACTGCTGTACCAGGCTAGTATGCTAGTCTAGCATTTGCAGCTATATATACACCCTCTAATATTACTGTGTGCTCACATGTGACACCTGTTCATGTTGCAGCAAGGCCAAACAGGTCAGCCGTGAGGTCCAGGGACTTACAACAGTGTGGACCTTGTGTGTGTATGGCACACACATATGGAGAGATATATTTGTGTCAGATATATTAGCATCTGTACATGTGCATAGAGCAAGGGACATACTGCAACTGTTTGTGAAGGGAGGTCATATATATGTTGGTGACAGTTGTTATGTGCATATTTGTATTTAGGTAGTAGTGTGTGGCAAACAAGACAGCATACAGTGCTGGTATAAGACATGTGATGGTTAAACTCTGTGGGTGTGATTTGTTAGGTTTGCAGTGTTGCAGCCACTGAGGCCTGCTAAAGCCACATGGGCTGAGAACACCTTCAATGCATTTCGCACAAGACTGTGCAATATCATTACATAACTGAATACCTCACATCCTTCGCATAATTGATATTCCACCATGAAAGGTGGACTGTATATGTGCCTATATGTATATCTATATATACACCAATGGATGTTTATATGTATGTGTGTGTGTGTGTATGTATATATATATATATATATATATATATATATATATATATATATATATATATATATATATAGAGAGAGAGAGAGTCATATTTACTGCGGCAGATGCCTGGTGACAAAGTCATGGCCTCAAGCTCAATGTCGAAAATGCATTGGCATCCCTTTTGCTAAAAATTCTGTACCCATGAACTACCACATAGGTGGTAGTTGACTTAACACTGAAAGTGTGATAAGAGACCATGGGACACAGGTGGACAGTAGTCTCCCCTTTGATAATCACAGTGCCACACTAGTCATGTAATCTGTCTATGTGGCACACCTTATCACAAAAGCTGTGTCATCCAGGGAAAAGAAGTCAGTGTTCCCCTCTACTCATCACTCACAAAACCCATTATAGAGTACAATGCCCCTTCTGGTATATACCTCACAAGACATCTACAGCAACTGGAAAGGCCACAGACATACCTCACAAAGAGTATTACTGTCCTCAAACAGATCCCCTATGCAGACCGCCTCACAAAACCACAGCTAAACTGTGTCGCATACCGCCAACCCAGAGGTGACCTCTGCCTAACATACAAATCTATGTCAAACCCAGAGCTGTTGGACATGCTCCACGTAAACAGATCACAATCCCTATGAGCTACACATTCTAGGGACCTAAACCTTGTCACCTCAATAAACAGAACATGTTGGAGGGATAGATTCCTATCTCAGAGACATCCCATACTCTGGAACAAACTACCTATCAATAGCAAACAAAGCTCCTCAGTAGCACTCACCATGAATAGTCTTGATGATTGGATGGGAGATAGGAAATACACCCCGGGAATCACCTCTGTGGCTCTGCTTGACAGGGGCACATGAAATTAAATTACTTGGGTTTCAAAGGCCAGGGTACCATCTGGCTAGGCTTCTATAGGCCCTAGGGCCAATAGCCTATTACCTACCTATGAACCAATACACACCCACATGTACTTGTTTCAATAATTACTATGTGAGGTTGACTGAGTGTGATGGTGAATGTGTTGGTGAATGTGTCACAGTTGTGTATATGTGGGATAGCTTAGTGGGAAACTGTTTCTGTCATGGTATTATGTGTCCTAGCTCTGATCCCAGCAAAATATGTGTATGCTATTGCTAGCCAGAAAAAGCAGTATGGCATACGGTCTGACGTGGTCCCTTGGTGTTAACTGGGGTGTGCCATTGGAGGCTAAAGCAGTACATGTATGCTCATTGATTGGTACTGCTGGTGAATCCAAATCCTGTATGAACTGTAGTACTACCTGAAGCTGTAGACCTAAACAGCACAGTATGGTGTATGTCCACATTGCTTGGAAACACTGTTTTGTGTGTTCCCTGTAGTCATCACAGATTACATACCTCAGGCATAAGGGTTTGTAAGTACTGACACACAGTACTGTATGGTACACATGTAAAGCTGATCTGGGTTGCCATACCTCTGTGTCCTGTACGTATGTCTGATGCGTGTGTAGTAATGCCTGTAACATGCCCTCGGTCATATGTGTGTTACAGAATATAAGTGCGTATCTAGCAACATGTATAGTCTAGTACAGCAGTATGCCACCTATATTCACGAATGTGCACATATGTTAGGCAGGGTTTTTTCATCAACAACTAGTGTGGTATACTGGTAATACTGTAACTGGACTTTACAATCATTGCAATGGATGACATATTTCTTTATGCATTAGCTTGATATATACCTCCTGTGGCTAGGTGGTGCATTGTGTTGCATACAGTGTGTCATATACTGTTGTATAGTCTTACATAGTGGTTTCTCTTTGTTGCTGTGCAGAAAATGGTTTAATATATAGAGTGTGCCAGGCACTGTCAGGCAGTAGTGGGTTGAGCACTGATATGTGGTATTGAAAGTGTGTATCCTCTGACAGACAATAGGTTGCTATTTATGGCAGTTCAGTGATATCTGTACTGTAGAATGTTAAGTGTGCCACATGACTTGCTCACACATATTGTTTCATTGTCTTCCAGGGTCATGGCCCACCATCGCAACCCTACCTATAGTCCAGCAGAGCATGAAATCCTAACCACCACTCTAGTTCAAAACTACACCCTGCTATTCTCAAGAACCAGCCAGGACCAGCATGAGTGGACTGCACTGTGGCAAGATGTTGTCCATAGGGTAAATGACATAGGCATGCATAACCGGACATATGAGCAGGTACACCATCACTGCAGTGATTTACTTAGACATGTCCGGCAGCGTGCATCTGATGTCCATAGACAAGAGCTTGCCACAGGTGGTGGGGTTACCACTCATCCCCCCTCACCAGAGTGGAGGAGCTGCTCCTGAGCCTGGTGGCTCCTGGCCAACAACAACAACAGCACACATGTATCATCATGGAGGCCGGAGCCCCCCAGCAAGTTCACATGGAGCGTGCAGGTAACATAGCATATCTGTAGACTACTGTTACATCTATTGTTAGATCATGCATATGTGAGATGTGTACTGTGTAGTTAGAAGATGTGGAGCCTGGTGTTGTGCAATACTGATAATTTGGAACAAGATCTTTAGGCAAGTGACTGTCAACCATTGTACTACTGTAAGATTGCAAATCCACAGCAGCAATGACACAGTTGTTGCCACTGACAAACTGTCTCATATCCTTGTAGGTCCTTCTGGTGTGACAGCAAGGCAGCAGGCCCATGCTGGTGAGTGTGTTCTACATTTAATATTGCAAATAAAATGTGCATGTCATAGGTGAGGTGTAGGCCATGTACACATGTAACACACCTACGCATAATGCATGCTGTGCATGTTTGCTGTGAGACTATGCAAATTTCAGTAACGTGAGTAGCTGCCTCAAACACATGCAATACACAGAGCATCCCAAACAATTGTGGCTACACTGTAGTGGACATTGGATAGGCAGAGTCGATACACATGCACACAAAATACACAACTTCATCATACACAGTACATGTTAATATGCTACACATGGCGTATTCAGACACCCGCTGTAAGGTCACACTCCAGTATCCCAAATGTCATCCACACAGCACACATAATATACCTGAGGGGTAGAGGCCTATCATGGGGCGGTGCGACACTCTCCAACACACAACACATTCATGTTAGGCAATGCTCCCTATTGGACACCTTACAAACCCATGTAACAACTGGCTGTGAAATGGTAAATGTAGCCATGGTACTGCGGTTCAGGTACAGCATGATAGGTGCCGGTCTGGCACACATTAGTAGCTTTGAGTGACCACATGATGCTGCATGATGATGGCTCATGGTACTACACCCCATCCAGTTACAGTAACCACAGTACTACACATAGTATTCATTGCTACACACCTCAATGTTGTGTGTGTGCAAATATATGCACCTATACACAATATGCATAGCAATCACCATTTGTGCAAAGTGACACATATATGTCTTGTAATGCTATTGAGTGTATAGGTCACATGACACACATTGGATATGTGTGATGTTTAATGTTGCAGTTGTGTTGTAGCATGCCATGTCATGGCTGGAACTGGCATGTCCACAATATGCTCTACACTCACCATAACTACTGTACAATGGCTATGTTGAGCAATGGTATTCCATCAGATATACATGCACTACTCATCCTGTGTGTATACATAGCATGCATGAGCTAAACCTGTGTCCACAATTATCTGTTAAAGACACAGACGCTTTAATCAGTAATGGATATCTATGTGACACACAGATAAACATCCAGCCATGGGATGTATACCTGTGAGTGATGGTGCACAGCACATTGAAGAGCTTGTAATACTTGCACAGAAATGTTGTGTCCATGTACACATTGTGTTCCAGGGTGAGGCCAATCACTGAACAACAACACACATGCATCAAAGCCATGTATACTGTTATTAGCAAGGACTGTCTACACTCGCACTGCATGCTGTTGAGTAACACACGTCCTGAATGCTGACATGTGTGATATGACTGTTTGGCTTGTGATACTGTACCCCACCATCAACCACTATTGAGTATGTTCTGGATTGCTGGTGGTGTATGTGTTTGTGTGTGTGTGTGTGCGTGTGTGTGTGTGTGTGTGTGTGTGTGTCTGCTTTAGTAAGAAGTGTATTTGTGTGTATGTGCACATGTGTGCATGTGTGTATGTGTTCATGTGTGCATGTGTGCATGTGTTCATGTGTGCATTTGTTCATGTGTGCATGTGTTCATGTGTGCATGTGTACATGTGTGCATCTGTGCATTTGTTCATGTGTGCATGTGTGCATTTGTGCATGTGTGCATGTGTTCATGTGTGCATGTGTGCATGTGTTCATGTGTGCATGTGTTCATGTGTGCATTTGTTCATGTGTGTATGTGTGCATGTGTTCTGACATCATGTACAGGTCGTAAAGTGTGTTTCCTGTCTTCCTGTCACAGGTGCTGAGGTTGGGCTGGTTCACTGCAGCAGGTAACTTGATGTCACTGACACAAATAGTGATAATGAGGATAGGTGTGTTGAGGCACAGGCATGTTTGCCACGGTCTGTCATTGGGCCACCAATCGACAGTACACAGGTGTCCACCCCATCCATGCACACAGTCATACTGCCAATACATCCATCATCACCAATACCCTTAGCTGAGGGACAGTGTACAGTCGACAATGGCCAGGACAGTGTGATATCTACGGCACATGCATCTGGACACAGCAGCCATACCCAGAGGTCTGGAATGGTACCACATAGGCAGATGTCCAGGGGTTCTTGTTGGAGCACTGCTGGTCATCATGCCCCTGGCAGATGTGCCACAGGTCTTACAACCTCACGCATGTTCCAGGCTATAATGGAGGCACAGGCACATATGGAACAGCACACTAGACAGGGACTAAGGGCACAGAGGGAACATAACACCGCTTTAAATGACAGTATCCATGACCTAGCAGGTGCCATCTGTAATTACACTGAGGTCACTGATAGACGTTGGGGTGAGACATTAGATGTCCTCCGCAATGTCATGTCCATGTGTCAGAAAAGTGCGGGACGGTTGAGACGTGGACGTGGACGTATGACAGCAACATCAGCAGCTGCCAGTCTCCGCGGTCGTCCCTCACGTCACAGCCGCTCCCATAGTGCCAGTACCAGCCCCAGCAATGTTGGGGTGGGCTGTCCATAGACCATCCTAGAAGACCATGTGCAAGTGGCGCTGGACAGTCCCAGCAGCGACCTGGATCCAGTGTACATATGTCTACCTCTGAGGATAGTACCCAGTCTGGCTTAGTACCTGATACTGTCAGTAGCACCCCTGCCAGGCACAGGTACCATATCCATGGCCAGAGATGGTGATCTGTAAAGCCTGGCAGGTACAGTCTGTGGCTGTCCCACAAATCCCCATATATGGCAGCCACATGGTGGAACTGTGTGCATGCAGACACACACATAAACCAGACACCTAGGGCTAACACATGCCCGCACACATTACATCAACATTGGCCCATACCAGTACTCTTGGCCCTCACACACACACAAACACACACACACACACACACACACACACACACACACACACACACACACACACACACATACAGGTCGATTGTATGGCTCAATGTAGGCCTCTGGCAAACCAACAACACACCCTGTGCATATGATGAAACCTGTGCCATCTCCTGTCATCTGTAACATTGATGCAGGAACAGGCTAACATGGTGCTGATATACAGGGTGACTTTATGGCAGCATACCAATGTTAGCATGTTGTCAGCAGTAAAGTGTAATGATATCCTTGAAGGTGTAGCTGAGCAGGCAAGATGCATTAAAGCTATGATTGTCAATGTAGTATTGTTTACTCCAGTGTTAATTCCAATAGTGTATTGTCCACCCACGTGCCACTTGGCTGATGTGTGTAGTATTGGCAGCATGTGTTAGAGAGTGGACAGTACGTGTGGGATGTGTGCAGCACAGGTTTGCAGGTGTACATTTGTGAACATGGTGGAGGTGCACTGTCTGCATGTACGTTCATAGTGGACACATGGGCAGGGTGACATGCCCTGTATTACACAGTGTTAACACTCCATAATTTCTATTGGTGGCCAGTATGCATTGTACTACACACATTTTGGAACCTGGGTACACATGTGTGTATGACATGGTTTGACACTGTGCTGTGGGTGATACTGTTACTATCTGTCATTGGTTTGCATTCTGGTAGTATACATAACCTCAACAGCCTGACCATAAACAATTGTTAGATGATGTCTTGACAACTGACACACAGATGTAGGACACACAGTAACATTTGTATCCTTCAGGAACTATACTATGCCAGTAACCAGTGGTGTACACCTGCACCCATTCCTGAGACCACTCCTGATTGGCATATAGCTCACTTAGGTACAAGCAAACACAGTAGGGATATGTCCGGCCACATCTGGAAATGCATACTGTGGCCTATAATGCATTCTCCAGATGACACACACATCTTCCACAAGGGTATCATACAGACAGATAACTGTTGTCAAACCCATGCTGTAAAGCTATAAGCCAACTAAAGCATAGTCATCCACCTTTACAAAACATAGTATCCCCACAGTACCACATAGGTAGTAGCCCCCAACATGTTGAACAGGTACCGATGTGTACATACAGCCAAGTGTTACGTCATCTCTCCTTTGGTAATCACATTTCCAAAGGTATTTTGAAATCCCTTGGTGAATCACATAAGCAGTAAGGGGTCTGCATGCATATCCACAAAGGTTGTTGTACACCTATAATGAATAGCCATCATTGACAGACTTTGCTGCGTTTGAACTGGTCTGAAATATACCTCAGGCATAAACCCTCACTCACACTATTCAATAGAAACCATAATGAGTGTGTGTGACACGGATGACCTAGGCCAGGGATCACTGCAGTGGCTGGGCTTGTCACAAGCATACAGATGTGACCTAAGGTCTGGAAAGCGGCAGCACACTCTGGCAAAGATTACAGATGTGTTCATGGAGAAAGCAGGGTTCCCACCTATGAAATAATTTAGATCACATGTACGTATATGTATTTGCCACACAGCTACCTGACGTGCAATGCACATACTGTTGTCATTGTCATATATCATACAGTAGTAAAAGCAAAACCCACAACAAAGTGATCAACTATGTCACACACATAGAGCATAACACGCACACACACACTCACCAAGTGCAGGATTCAAACCCCTACCTAACTACTTTATGATACTAGAGCAATACGCATTTACATGACATGCTATACACATTAGTGGGAGTTCTTCTTTCCACAGGTATATTTGTAGGATGATGACATCATCAGACTTGACAAAGATACGTATACCACTTTTAAGGTGTTGTCGTTGTCTCCAAAAAGGTTGCTCCTCTACAAGGAGATACACACACACACACTCTCATACAGTTGTCAAGTGCAGGATTTCAAACCCTACTAAACTACTTTATGATACTACAGCAGTACACATTTACACGATGCACTATACACATTACTGGGAGTTCTCCTTTCCACAGGTATATATGTAGGATGGTGACATCATCAGACTAGACAAAGTGGGTTACATTAGGTGACATTAGGTGGGGTACATAGAAGGAATTTGTAAACACTTTAGCAATGTGATCATCAAAGGAGAGTTTACTATCTACCTGGGTCCCCAGGGCCATAATTACATTCTCCGTACTTACTGGATTACCACCTATGTGGTAATTTGTGTGCACTTTGTTTTATCCAAAGGGGATAACTATGCATTCTTTGGCATTCTGCTTGAGGGCATTGTTTTGACACCAGGTATCTGTCTCTGTAAGACCCTTCTGGAAGATGTCTGTGTCAGCCGTGGAGTCAATTATGGACCACAGTTAGCAGTCATCTGCAAACTTGTTCAGCCATACTCCTCCCATGCTTGCCTGTACCTCTGAGCAGTATCTACTGAACAGGTGGGGTCCCAGGACCAATACCTGTGGGATGCCATTTGTGACTGGTTTAAAGTCGGTCATGGCACCCACAACTCTGAACAGGTGTGTTTGATCTGTGAGCCAGTTGGCCACCCATCCTGTGACATAGCTGTTAATGTTCAAGCTGGCAAGCTTGTCCATGATGCCAGAGTGGGGAATGGTGTTGAAAGGCCTTAGTGAGGTCCAGGTGGGCTGTGTGGACTACTTTCACCTCCATCTATGTCCTTGGTAACTATTTCAAATAAGTCAACTAGATTTAGGAGGCAGGATCTACCTTTAACAAAGCCAAGTTGGGTAGAGTCCAGTGTCTGGAGGTCCCCAATGTCAATGTTTATGGGTTCCATGATAATTTGCTCCATAGCTTTGCAGACCAGGCTGAGTAGGCCTATAGGGCAATGGTTTCCTGGTTCTGTTGTGGCACCACTTTTGTGGAGCTGGATGACTGTTGCTGTATGCCATTCTTTGGGTACATAGCCTGTGGTAAGGTTGAGTCTGGACAGTGAATGTAGGTGAGAGTGTAGTTCCTTTTGGGGCTGGTGTAAGTTGCAGCCTGGGACACCATCCAGTCCCATTGATGCTGTGTTCTTAGCTTTGGAGAGGGCTGTTTTTACCTGCGTACCCATGAAGTCTGGTGCTCTGCATTCTTCTGGGATGAACACAGGCCCTTTTGGCGGTGATGGGGGGGGGGGGGGTTTGCACTGAACTTGTCCCCCAGGATGTGGGCAATGTAAGTTGGTTCAGTGTATATTTTTTTCCATTTTGCAGTAGCTGACAGCATATTTGAGAGTTCCACCTAAATGTTTGGTATAGCTAACGAAGGCTTTGTGGTTGTTATTCTTACATTCCTTGGCAATTTGTCTTTAGAAATTGGCCTTGGATTATTTTATAAGCGATCATTTTTTCTTCCTAATAATGATCAGTGATGCCTTTCCTTTCGTGAAGTTTGCTCTGTCATGTGTTCATTTCCTCCTTCCATTGTATAGCTTATTTATGAGCGACGACCACCAGATTGGTTTCCTATTTTTGGAGGAGTGCATCTTGGTTTTATTTGGCATGTCTCGATCCATGCATCCCTGTAGATGCTCATAGAATGCACTTGTAAATGATTCTGAAGATTGTATAGCATTATCCTATAGCAAGGGGGCTTTTGAACTTTCCACTTTGGTCTTGAGAAGTGCACTGTTTGCTTTTGAAAATTTCTTCACAGTGGTTTCCTTGACTGGGGGGGGGTGTGGATGTCCAGTGTGATTACTTTATGATCTGATATTACCAGTGAGGGGTTTGTCTCTGTTGTGGAACACTGGTATCCCATGTTGGTGATGATCAGGTCCAGTATGTTGTCACCTCTAGTGGGATGGTGACCAGCTGTTCCAGAGCGTTTGAGTTTTTAAACTCTAGGAAGCATTGGGCAAAGGACATTGTACATGAGTAATTCTCCCAGTCAGTGTTTTGGTAGTTGTAATCTCCTCATATAATGGTGTTTGGTAGGACCTTTATATTTTCCACTGTTCTCAGGAATACTGAGTGAGGTTCCTGAGACAAGGTAGGTGATCTGTAGCAGGCTACAATCTGATAAGCAGTTTTGCCCAATGTTAGTTGCACTTGCATGATCTCCAAGGCCTCATACTGTGCCACTAACCTGAAGGTGTGGGTATCCATAAGGTAAATGGATACACCCCTTCCTTTTGTATTTCATTCTGGGTTTTGGGGCAGAAGATTAGAGGGACTGTGAGTGTTTTACGTGGAGCATGTCCAACAGCTCTGTGTTTGACATAGCTTTGTATGTTAGGCAGAGATCACCTCTGAGTAGGTGATATGCGAGGGAGTACAGCTGGAGCATTTTGAGACGGTCTGTGTATGGCATGTATTTCAGGCCACTAATGCTATTTGTGAGGTATTTCTGCAGGCTTTCCAGTTGTTGTAGATGTCTTGTGAGGTACATAGCAAAAGGGGCATTGTACTCTATTATGGATCTAGTGAGTGATGAGTAGAGGGGAACAATGTCATTTTCTATTCTGCATGAGACACCTTTTGTGATGAGGTGTACTATGTAGAAGGATTTCCTGACTATTGCGGGGATGTGATTATCACAGGTGTGTCCACTGTCTACCTGTGACCCAAGGTCTCTTATTACACTTTCAGTGTTAACTATACTACCGCCTATGTTGTAGTTCATGGCTACAGAGTTTTTACCAAAGGGGATGACAATGCCCTTTTTGGCATTGAGCTTGAGGCCATGGCTTTGACACCAAGCATCTGTCTCAGTGAGGCCCTTTTGTAGGATGTCCACATCTTCAGTAGTTTTGATTATGGCTCCTAGTTTGCAGTCATCTGGAAACTTCATTAGCCACAGACCTTCCATGTTAAATTTTACTTCAGGGAAGTAGATACCAGACAGGACAGGACCCAGGACTGAACCCTGTGGTACTGCACTTGTCTCTGGTCCAAAGTCGTACTTGGAGTCTGCTACTTTCACAGTGTGTGTTCTGTCATTTAGCCAGTTGGCAACCCATCTTGTGACATAGCGATTTATACCTAGTTTAGTGGGTTTATCTATAATTCCAGAGTGGGGGATGGTGTTGAAAGCCATGGCAAGATCTACATAGGCTGTGTGAACCACCTTACCCTTGTCTACAATTCTGGTGACTGCTTCAATGACATCTATCAGGTTTAGGATACCTGATCTGCCTTTTACAAACCCAACATGGTTGTGGTCCAGAGTTTGGAGATTACTAATGTCTTTTTTTATAAGTTATATGATGATGCATTCCATGGCCTTGCAGAGCAGGCTCATCAGGCTAATGGGGCGCTAGTTCCTGGGGTCCATGGTGGCTCCCCCCTTGTGTAGTGGGATAACCATCGCTGTGCGCCATTCAGCAGGCACAAAGCCTGAGGTGAGGCTATGACTGAACATGTTACGTAGGTGTGGTGCCTGTTCATTCTGTAGTTTGTGTAGAACACAGCCTGGGATGTTATCTGGTCCCATGGATGCTGTGTTCCTGGCTTTGGAGAGTGTTTTTTACCTGTGCAGCCATGATGACAGCAACTTTGCAGTCTTCCGTTATAGAGATGTGCCCTTTCATGGGTGAGAGGGGGGTAAAGTTAGCACTGATCCTATCTGCCAGGATGTTGGCAATATCAGTTGGGTCTGTATATTTAGTGCCATTGTGCTGTAACTCAGAGCAGATCTGAGTGTTGCCATTGGGATTCTTGACATAGCTATAGAATGCTTTGTGGTTGTCTTTAGAATCAGTGTCGATTTTGTTTTCATAACTAGCTTTGGAGGATTTTATCAGGGATCACAGCTTCTTACTGATGTTGACCATGGAGCTCCTCCCCTCATGGGATTTTACCCTCTTTTGCAACAATATTTTCCTTCTGTTGTGCAGTTTGTTTATGGTAGGGGAACACCAGATTGGCTTCCTTTTCTTGGAGGATAGTGTCTTGGTTCTGTTTGGGATAGCACGATGCATGCAGTCATGTAAGTGCTTATAAAGTGCAATTGTGAAGGATTCAGTAGTTGTAACTGTATTGTCCATCTGCATGGGTGTCCTGCAGTTCAGCACTTCTGTCTTAAGAAGCATGAAGTTGGCTTTGGAGACATTTTTTAACATGGTTAACTTAATGGGGGCGTGGGTCCAGGATGTGGATATGTAGGGTAATTAGCTTATGGTCAGATGGGACCAATGAGGCGCTGACGTCAGGTGTGGAACACCGGTCACGCAGGACAAACCAAACCCCGTAACCAACACAAATAACCACAAAGTGAGCTAAATGCTACTCATTGCCAGAAGTCTCAGCCTCCAGATGCACACACTCAAGGCACTTCTCACTATGGAGAATATTGATATCTGTGCAGTATCAGTAACCTAGTTCAAGGCTCCAAACAGCACACCAGCACTACCAGGATACCACTCATTCCATACCTTCCAGCATCAGAACCTGAATCATAGCACATAGGGTTAGGATGTATCCATCTTCATCAAGGATACCTACACCTCTCTCTACATGCTCTCTACAGGATATGTGCCCATAGAATGTTGCACAGAAATGTTCTTCACACTCCACACGGGTGGGGCCACAAAATCCCCTTGGCATTCTTGCTGTATGAGCCTGACAAGTGTGTTCTGCAAGGCAATGGAGCCAATCATAATGGAAGTCAACAATACAGAGATTGGGAACCTTCACACAGTTGAGCACTCCCAGTTTGGCTTCGTCAAATGCAGGCCACGTCTTCTGAACTGGGAGGATTTCTTTGACAGTTGCCCAGGCTAAAGATGATTGAAATGAGCTCCACACAGCCTACCTATACCTTGCTAAGGCCTTTGACACCATTCCCCAGTCAGGTATCATAGATGAACTCACCAACCTGGCCATGAATCCATACATCACAAGATGGATTGCAAACTGGCTCACAGATAGATCCCACACATTACGAGTTGCTGGCTACATGTCAGACTGTACACCGGTAACGACTGGTGTCCCCCAGGGTTCAGTCCTGGGGTCCCTCCTGTTTGGTATAGACTTCTCAAATGTACATGCCAACACAGGAGGGTTGTGGTTGACTAAGTTTGCTGGGAACTGTAAAGTGTTTGCCATAATAGATTCCCTGGAAGACAGACATATTCTCCAGAAGGGACTCTATGAGACAGATGTGTGGTGTCAGAATCGTGGCCTCAAGCTCACTGTGGAGGAATGCATAGTGATCCTCTTTGTTGAAAACAAAATACCCACAAACTACCACATAGGTGTTACCCCTTTAAAAATGACAAGGTGATAAGGGATCTGGGGACACAAGTAGATAGTCATCTTTCCTTTGACAACCATGTTGTCAAAGTGATTGGGAGATCCTATCTGGCCCACCTAATCAACAAAGGGTTTGCATCAGGATCCAAAGAGGTAGTGTTGGCACTCTACTCTTACATCATCAGACCCATCACTGAGTACAGTGCACCATTTTGGCTGTACTCGACTTAGCATGTCCAGCAGCTCTAGAGACCACATAGGTACCTCACCAAGAGGATTACTGGCCTCAAACAGTTGTGTTATACAACACAACTGGTAAAACTAAATCTGTTCTTCGTTGCATACTGCATACTCAGAGGCACACTCTGCCTAACATACAGAGCCATGTCTAACACATAACTGTTGAACATGCTCCATCTGCACATAACAATATTGAGTCACCCTACACATTCCAGGGATATGAACCTCATCAGAATGATGAATACAACATGCTGGTGGGATAGAGTACCATCCCAGACACTTGCCTTACTGTGGAACAGAGTACCAATGTACATCAGACAGAACCCCTCGCTGACACTCTTCAATTGGAACCTTGATGAGTGGATGGGAAACAGACAATTCATGCCAGACATCACATCAGCAGCCCCACTAGAAAGGGGCTTAGTGTACTAACTATTAGAACTAGGCCTTGGGAGACTAATCAATGGTGTGGTGAAAGCTGCACAACTTGCGTAGGCTGATATATGCCTTCATGGAGAAAGTCTACTACATACCTATGAACCTATGTGACAGGTACAGGTCTACAGATAGTAGATGTGTACTTCATTGTACAGTCATGTTGTACAGCAGGCACATGGACCACATACACTATAATGCTTACAGATACTGGTGGCTGTTATGTACAGTGGGAGAGATGTGCACCTCATGTCTTTCGTGCCATTGGGATGTGTGCTGGGTAGGACAGTCCTGGATGGCTCCCTCTCATGGTCACCCTCTTACACATATCTCTGCCCATCCATCTTTGGTTTATTATACTGTGTTCCCCCTACATATATATAGGTACATAGATAGGTAATAGGCTATCTGCCTGAAGGCATATATTAGTATGGCCAGAGTATGCAGCTATCATCACCCATGGAGTTAGTTCCCTAGGCCTCTGTGTAGTAGAGCTGATGAAGTGATCCACGGTGTGACAGTTCAGTTTCACATACACTCATCAAGGCTCCTCTGGAAAAGTGTCAGTGAGGGTCTCGGCTTAATGTCGGTTGTGAGCCTGTTCAAAGCAAGGGAAGTCTGAGAGTTAGTAATGTATCCCTTCAACATGTTCTATTTAATGTTATGATGATGATATCCCTAGAGCATGTGGTACAGTGAGCTTGGGTTTACTTCAGATAGCGCATGTACATCAGTTATGCATTGGACATGGACCTGTCTGTTGGGCAGAGATCTCCTGAGTAGACAGTATGCAACAGAGTACAGAGTGAGTTAAATTCAGTCTTGTTGCACGGGGCAACTGTTTGAGGCCAGTAATCCTCTTGTTGAGGTACTTCAGTGGTCTTTCCAGCTGCTGAAGGTGCCTAGTCAGATTCATCGCAAGTGTGTTGTGGTACTCTCTAACGGGTCTGATGACTGATGAGTAGAGGGAACCTCCTTTGACCTACATGCAAAGACCTTGGCAGTTTGTGGGAACACATAGCATGATTTTCTAACCACTTTGTGAATATGTTTCTGGAAGTAGAGATGACTATCCACATGTGTCCATAGATCCCTTATTATCACCTCCATATTTAGGGTGTTGGCACCTATGTGGTATTTGTATAACTGTAGCTTGAGGCCATAATTTTCACACCACATATGTTTGACTGAGACCCTTTTTAAGGATGTCTCTGTTGTCCCAAACATCGATTATGACAACTTTTTTGCAGTTATCCACAAACTTTGCTAAACATAGCCCTCGTATGTTTGACTGTATTTCTGAAAAGTATACACCAGACAGGAGGGGTCCCAGGACTGAGCCATGGGGGACAGCAGTTGTTACCAGCTTGAACAGGAGACCACAATTCTTACCTTGTGGGATCTATCTGTGCCACAGTTGGCAATCAATCAGATGACATACATATATTTGCAATGGTTGTTGATTTTGTGGATACGACATGTGTCTGGGATGTTGGAAAAAGGCTTTTCAAGGTCTATGTGGGATGTGTGTAGCTCATTTAATTGATGTATGTCCTGGGTGACTGCCTTGAAAATAGTATAGCAGGTTTGGGAACCATGATCTGCCCCTGACCAAACCAAAATTGGTAGGGTTGGGGGTTTGTAGGCTCACAATAGCTCTATTTATGAGTTCCATCATGATGGACTCCATGGCCTTGCAGATCATGCTTAATAGGCTTATAAGACAATAGTTCCTCTGGTCTGTTGTGCACCAACACTTGTGGAGTGTGCCAAATGTTGCTGTAACGCATTCAACAGTTTCATATCCTGTACAGAGGGTGAGTCTCAAAAGACTGTTCAGGTGCAGGGTCTGTTTGTTTTGGAGTTCACATATGACACAGCTAGGGAAACCATGTCATCCCATAGATGCCATGTTTTTAGGTTTGGAAAGTGCTGTTTAACCATTGTATATGTGATTTCTGGGTTGTCACAATCGCCAGGTATGATAATGGGCCCTTTTGTCAGTGAGAGGGGGGTAAATATGTATGAACCTGTCTGACAAGATGTTGGCAATGTCAGTCATGTACATGTATTCGTTTACAGTTTGCACTGACTCAGAACATATATGAGTTTACATTGATATATATGACATTGCGAAAGAAAGCTTCATGGTTCTCTATGGACTCTTTGACAATATTTTTGCCAGAACATGGATTGGATAATGTTAGGAGTGCTCATTGTTTATTGATGATACTGATCGGAGATTTATTGATCTTCTTTGAATTTTCACTTTCTTTGAACAACATAAGTACTTGTAGTACATAGTTTGATTATGACAGGAGTCCAATATATTATATGGGTCTGTTTTCATATAACTGTGTGCACAAGGCAGGATTGGTGAATAGTGTCAAGTTTCTGGGGTAAGTACTGCAACTGCCAGATATGTGTGGCCCACTGCTGTACTCAGACATGGCCTAAGTGTGTGAGCATGCCCAGTATGACCTTTCAGTATGTTGTTGACTGACATTTGCTTCGTTTATTTAAGTGTGTGAGCATGCCCAGTATGGACATATATACTATATGTGGGTGAAAAATCAAGTTGGTTTTTACTTCAGGGCTCACCTTTGTGTTGTACATCAACAGGAAGCACGCTGTGCCTGCAGGGCTTCCATGAGTCGCTTTGCATAGACTTATCAACATTTATACATACAGGGGTGACAGCTATTATTTGTACATTTCTACCCAGGGGGCACACCTGATTGTTACTGTGGGTGTACATAGGATGAGGGGTTCACCTGACACTTATTCACATTTGCTAGGCCTGCACTGCTATGTCAGGTACTCCATTTCAATCTGTACTGTTGCCTATCGTACTGGCTTGAGGCATACTACTGTACTACAGAACTTAGCTTCCAATTTCACATATATTAGTTTGTGACTTCATAGCCTACCCAACCCACATCACACTGCCTGGCCTGCTGGTATCTGTCTGCATAGGCCTGGGGTGAAGTTACTCATATGCCTCTTCAGAGGGCATGATACAGCATTTGTTTGTGCTTGCATTAGTCTACAATTGTCCTGCTGTGTCTGTGCCAGTGAAATGTTGTCATGGCTTAGTGGTTCAGTACTGTAACTATAGTGCACAGTATCCTGAGTTTGAGCCCTGTCACTGCTTTTTATTTTCCTGCTGGGAAGACCTGACTGATTAAGGAACAGTACAGCAGGTGTGAGCATGTTTACCCGACTTTGCCTGACTTTGCCCAACATTGCCCAACATTGCCCAACGTTGCACAACATTGCTCAACATTGCGCTAGTTGCGCGGCATGCAGCTCCAAGCAATTGTGCTTAAATATGCTAAATAATGGTAAAATGTGCTTAGCACTGCTTTATATTGTTTAAAATTGGGCAATCATGCCTCAGGTGGTGTTGCAGGGCTGCCTATGTTGGATGCACATAGTACACTCCCTATGCATGTTTGAAAACAGGTAGTGTCAAGTTAGGCATCCCTTTTATTGTATGTGCGAGTCAGAGAGAGGTGTCATTTCCAGGGTTCCTACTGAGTCAGTGTATGTGCTATGTGTTGCCTCTTTGCCAAGGCCAGGGCATATTGGGCATGCCTCCTTCTGCCTACTGGGGCAGGCTCAGGTTGTTCCTCCTCCGAGTCACGCTGTGCCTGTGCAGGCCTTGGCAATGGTGGGGGGCTGTTTGGCCCTTCCCCATGCTGTTCCTGCTGCAGCTGTTTTCGCAGGATCATACTGTGTAGCACGGCACATACCATGACAATTTGGGTACATGTAGTTGGTGAGTACTGCAAGCCTCCACCAGATGTGTCCAGGCACCGGAACCATGACTTGAGCATCCCAAACACATGCTCAATAATGTTTCTTCTTTGTGCGTGTGCCTCATTATGGAGTTCTTGTTCAGGTGTGTGTGCATTTCTGATGTGTATCATCAGCCACGGCTCCAGTGCGTATCCAGCATCCCCCACTAGGTGACCGTCAGGGATGTCCCCATTGGCAAATCTCTGGTACAGCTGTGTCAGATGCCAGATCTGGGTATCGTGATAGCTTCCAGGGCAGCCAGCACACACATTCATTATTATGCCCTGGGCATCGCACACGACCTGGCAGTTGATGGAGGGGAAGCCCTTGCGGTTGATGTAGACACTACCCCGCTCACCGGGTGGTGCTTTGATGTGTATGTGCGTGCAGTCTATTGCACCCACCATCTCAGGGTATTCTGCTATTTGGTGGAAAAGATGCATATTGCTGGCCAATGCCTCACTGGAATTGAGAAAATATATGTGCTCACCGACATGTGCTGACATGGCATCCAGGAACTGGTGCTGTACCCTGGATGCTGATGCCTGTGAAACCCCCATCATATCACCAGTTGGTCTCTGGAAGGTACCTGTAGCTAGTATTCCTTGGCCAACACATACCTTGGTATCCACTGGGATGGGTTCCCCTCTGTTGGTTCTGTGTGTGAGGCGTGGCTGGCACAGCTCAACAATTTGCTGCAGGAGGTCTCTGTCCACTCTATAGCGCTCCACTATCTCCAGCTCATGTATCCCCTGGTAGGTTACCCTGGGTCTGTACACTCTTCTCCGTCTCCTCACTGTGGGTTGCTCAGCAGCATCTACCACCCTCAGCACCTTGCACATGTTGGTTTATGATAGCAATAGCAGCCCCTAACATTTTGTCTGACTTAAGCTTTTTAAGTTTTCACTCTTTGCATACTGCAGTGTTGCAGAGTTCTTGTGAAAAAACAGGGTAGACTGATGTTTGCAGAGTCTAAGGTGCTGGACTGGGTTAGTCTACTGCCTGTGTAATTGGCTGATTCTGATATATTTCACCTGACAGCTCTACTAGTTCTCCTTGGTTAACTTCCTACTACTTCTTTTCCTTCCTTTTTCCCTTTCTGTTTCCACAAGGGGCAGCGCAGTGCAAACAAGCGCACACACGTGCACATGCTCGCACACACTGTGTGCCCATTTGCAAGAGATTTCAGATATATCCATGGCGTACACCTTTGGTTTCTTGTTTTCAGCTAGTACCACTATAAACACGCCTCTTGCAATCCTGATCAACTCAGGGCAAACACAAGCCACTGTGCTCCAATCACCTTACAGTCTTTCAGACATACCCCCTCATGATGTCACCTATCTTCTACTCTACTACTACCCTACTCCTACACTTACACTCTAGGGACATGGCTCACATGCCAGGGAAAATTGGGATTCACTATCCTTATCCTCATTTGCATAGGATTGCCTACTAATGCTTGGTTACATCTCTCACATTGAGCTTCCCCCCCTTAGCAACCACTACTCAGTGGCCATGTTGTTTTCAGCCTGCCATTCATCTGCATGGCAGAACAAGCTTTTTAGTGAAAATGCACATTTGTGGCTATTTTTCCCTTTTTTTCATTTTATTTAAAGTGCAGCACCTTTGCGCGCCACTGTGCTATGCTTAAACATCTGAGATCGGGGGGAAAAAAAACTGGATTTTAAGGATTTACAACATTTGCAAATGCCAATGGCCTTATATTTGGCCATTGGCATGCTTCCTCAACTAGATGCATCCTTTATTTGGAGCTGTCATAGCTCCGTTTAGCTATTTGCAGAATGGTACTCTGTTACCAATGGAGTACATTTCTGCAGATAAAACTACTCTTACACAGACAGGTTAGTGTTTCCTGGATCGCAAATTTACTTCATTTGCATAGCTTTAAGCTGCAAATGAGGTAATTTGCATACCATAACACTGTCCGTGCAAGAGTAGCTTTAGAAGCTCTCATGCACGCCCCTGCCGGCAATTGCTGAATCGCTCGGCAGACATATTGCCTGTCTGCCATCTTACACTACTCTTACACTCCGTGCAAGCCTTCGTGAATCCGGCCCACTATTTAGTTCATCCAGAATAGGGCTTTGCGATAGAAAGTTCAGCTTACCTGTTGAGGAATATGCAGCTAGTATGTCCAGTGATATACAAGTGCAGTATTTGCCATAGAACAAAAATCTAACTACTTCTATAATTAGACTATTTACTTACATCTGCACTACTATACTGTGATTAACACTCTAAACTGTTTATTCTGAGGTTGTTAAAGTTGTGGTATTTCACAACTGCCTACTATTCTCTAAAATGTATTTAAATTTTTTGGGGTGCTAAAGCTGTGGAACTTTACAAGTACTCACTGTTCTCTACTATCATTTACTGTCTTTTTTTTCTCAGCCCCAGGCCAGCTGTGTCCCATAGCATTTGCAGCACCTGTCCTGTGGCAAATAACATCACTAACATAACTAAAGCTAGCAGGAATCCTAACTGTCCTGAAGAACTTTGCAGGACTTAAACATATCTCTCATTATAATACAAAAAGCATTAGTAGGTTGTTTTATTTTTTATTTTGCTCTAATTTTTAATGTACTGACCATAACTGCATGAGCCAGCATCAGAGATTTCAGCCCCCCCCCCCCCAGTGCAGAAACATCCTGGCTTCTAACCTTGAAGTCTGCAAAACACCTCACTCTAAACTATAATACTAGCCCTTAAAGTCTCTGAAGAAATGTTTGGCCATCTGTTCTTTCTTGTCTGAGATATATCCCCACTACCCTTTCAGTCTATCTCTTAGAGTCAGCAATAGCTGGCTCATTCACTTAAAGCCCTCAGACAAGGTAATTTCTTAGGGCATCCAGCTGGTCAGTCTCACTACTTAAAAAAAAAAAGCATTAGTAACAAAAGAAGGGCTAACATTATAGACGTGACTTCAGAGCAAGTGATAGTTTATTTTTTAATTGTACATACCTTGTTCAGCTCATCCCACTCTGTTCACCCTATGGGCTCACTCTGCTCAATTACCCTGCCCCAATTCCCTCCCATCCCCACTACTCCTCCCACCCTCCAATCACAGTACTTCACACACCCAACATCCACCCTATAACCTAAATTTGCTAATCAAAACCTATTTCTCTAGCACATAACGAACAGCCTATAGTACACACCCAGTCACTAAGTATACATCACCAATACCCTATCCTCACATTCATAATACATTAAACAAAAACACATACCTACTTACCCTACAGCCACAAATAGTATAATATGTTACTTTATCAAATTCCAACCCTCCTCCTCCTATTACTAGCTGCATTGCTCACATTGTATCATGCACATCTTAACACCACATGGCAACAGCAAACCCCCACAACTCCCTACCCACCAAATCAAAAATAGAAACCTCCATTATCATTGCTGCTACATCTTTAATATTGAGACCATCTCCCTTTACCCATTGCACCTTGTCCCTCTCAAAACACAATCACCTACGTCATTGACATATATAAAGAATTACAAAGATACATAGGTTCATAGGTTCATAGGGTGGTACTAGGCTATCGGCCCTAGGGCCTATGCAAGCCTAGCCATAACAATTCCCTGGATATTTCTTCCCACAATATTTACTTCTCTGGACCTCTGTCTAGCAGGGCAACTGACATGATCCCCGGGGTGAATTTCCTGTCTCCCATCCGATCATCGAGGTTCCTTTTGAAGAGGGCCAATGAGGCGCTTTGCTTGACATGTATGGGCAGTCTATTCCAGAGTATGGGGAGTCTCTGGGTCAGGAACCTATCCCTCTAGCATGTTTTGTTCATTGTGATGAGAAGGTTTAGATCCCTGGAGCGTGTGGCTCTGAGGGATTGGGATTTCTTTAAGTTGAGCATGTCCAACAGCTCAGGGTTTGACATGGCCTTGTATGTTAAGCAGAGATTGCCTCTGAGTAGACGATATGCCACAGAGTATAGCTGGAGTTTTTTTTAGACAGTCAGCATATGGCATCTGCTTTAGGTCTGTGATTCAGTTCTTTTATTGAGGTATTTCTGTGGCCTTTCCAGCTGTTGCAGATGTCTTGTGAGGTACATACCAAATGGGGCATTATACTCTATAATGGGTCTAATGAGGGATGAGTACAGTGGCACAATGACCTCCTTTTTTCTGGATGGAAAGCCCTTAGTGTTGAGGTGTGCCACATAGAAGGATTTCCTGACTGTTCTGGCGATGTGGTTATCGAAAGTGAGACCACTGTCCACCTGTGTCCCTAAGTCTCTCATCACACTTTCGATGTTTAGTGTCCTGCCACCTATGTGGTAATTCATGGGTACATGTTTTTTTCGAAAGGGGATAACTATACGTTTCTTGGCATTAAGCTTGAGCCCATGGCTCTTGCACCAGGCATTTGTTTCTGTAAGGCCCTTCTGTACAATATCCACGTCATTTGGGATACAATAATGGCTCCCAGTTTGCAGCCATCTGCAAACTTTGTTAGCTAAAGTCCCTTAGTGTTGGCTTGTACTTCAGAGAAGTAGAAGCCAAACAAGAGTGGTCGCAGGACTGAACCCTGATGTAATCCACTTGTCACTTGTCTGTAGCTGGATTTGGAGGCGGCTACTTTTACAGTCTGGGTTCTGTCAGTAAGCCATTTGGCAACCCATCGAGTGACATAGGGATTTATGCCCAGCTTAGTAAGTATATCTATGATTCCAGAGTGGGGGATGGTGTAGAACGCCTTGGCGAGGTCCAGATAGGTTGTGTGGACCACCTTACCCTCGTCCACAACTCTGGAGACTAATTTGAAGAAGTCAATCAGATTCAGGAGACAAGATCGCCTCTTCACAAACCCAAACTGGGTGGGGTCCAGTGTTTGAAGGTTGCCAATGTCTTTGTTTATAAGTTCCATGATAATGCGTTCCATGCCCTTGCAGATCAGGCTTGTCAGACTGATGGGGCGGTAGTTCCCGGGATCCAAGGTGGATCCTCCCTTGTGGAGTGGGATAACTGTAGCTGTGCGCCACTCAGTGGGCATGAAGCCTGAGGTGAGGCTATGATTAAACATGACACTTAGGTGAGGTGCTAGTTCATTTTGCAGTTCATGTAGTACACAGCCTGGGATGTCATCTGGTCCCATGGATGCTGTATTCTTAGCTTTGGGGAGTGCGGTTTCTACCTGTGTGGTCGTGATTATCGGAATTTGGCAATCTTTTGGTATTGAGATGGGCCCTTTAGGGGGTGAGAGGGAGGTGAAGTTGGCACTAAATCAATCTGCTAGGATATTGGCAATATCCTTGGGATCAGTATATTTAATGCCATTCTGTTGTAGCTCAGAATTTCAGATGCACTGTGTTGGGCAACTAGCCTGGAGATGTGAATATCCTTAGTGAATATGGACACTTCTCCACCTTTAGTGTTTCGGTCTTGGTTTTGTGGCCGAAAAGTGTGCTAAGAATTGTAGCCTGGTATTGCATGGGTGCTCTCAGGAGCCTTGAACCAGGTCACAGTTACTGCACAGATATCGATGTTCTCCATTTTTAAGAGTGCCTCGAGAGAGTGCATTTTGAGGTTTAGACTTCTAGCATTGAGTAGCATTACCTTCAGATTTTGCATGCTTGTATCTGTTTCATATAAAAGTAATAGTTAATATTGCATCACAACTAATTCTTAGCGGAGATATACATCCCATCCCTGGCTCCCCAACAAAACCTATCAACCTACCATCAACACCACTAAACCTCACCAAACCTTAGAAGTATTCCCAACAAGACCAGTGAACTCCATGCCACTCTCTCACACTACTCACCTGATATAGTTATCTTAACAGAAACATGGCTTAAATCAGAGATAAATAACGAGATAACACCCCCTGGTTATAACATCCATAGACATGACCAGATAGGAAAAAGAGGAGGAGGTGTAGCCATACTATACAAAAATAATCTAATCCTCAAAGCTATAGGCATAAGCAACCCAGATGTCACTAATGTAGAAATACTATTAACTTTACTTTTACTTAATTCCAAAAAAGCAAATAAACATAGTAGGTGTTTACATCCCACCAGGGAATAATATCCCTGCCCTAGAGCACATCCTACAATGGGCAAATAAGCTCCTTCCCCAAGAAACAATTATACTTGGAGACTTTAATATTGATTGGTATTCCTGTAACTTAAACACACCCACAAAACACATTTCTCTGTATGACTTCTCCTAACTAATACAACACACTACCAGGATAGACAAAACATCAAAAAAGAATCAATCCTATACTGGATACTCACCAATCAACCCAATCTTTCTCAACTCCCAGGCTGTCTCCCTGACAGCCTTAGTGACCAACACCCCACCTTTCTACTCTGGAAGCAAATAAACTCTTCCAAGACCCCGTCATACCAGCAAATCAAAAATAAAAACATTTCAATCCCAAGAGTTCATATATGCACTCAAAAGCTGCAGACGGGCACCTCTTAACTACCTCCCATAAGACAAGGCGGTTGAGTTATTTAACTCCACCTTCCTTAGCATCCTAAATAAGCATGTCCCAGCTAGAACAATTACGATAAAACCCAACTACACCACATGGCTAACCAAAGAAACAAGAGCTCTACTAAAAACAAAAGACAAAGCCTGGGACAATTGGCACCATAACAAATCACTAACCATTCATCAGAAATATATACCTAGAACTAAGAAATTCTGCCAAAAAATATATAAGACAAGACAAAAAAGAATATTATGCTAAAATACAACTAGAACACCAAGGAAACCCACAAAAGTTCTGGTCACCAATCAAGAAAATCCTTCAGCCTGGTCAAATCACTACCCCCTCCCCAAACACTGACAACACCATAGATGACATACCCACATAATTTAACAAATTCTTCACCAATTCTATACTCACTGACTCACTAACAAACACTAGCCACTCCCCACTCCTCTCTCTACAACACAAAATGATAATAACTTCTCCCTACAACCTATTCTTACTGCCACCATAAAAAAATACCTCAAAAAACTCAAACCAACAACCCTAGCTCCAGACAATCTACCCACAGACTATCTCAAAATTGCTGCAGAAGCCATCTCATACCCTGTCTCCATCCTTATAAAACACTCCATCACTGAACAACAGGTCCCAACTATCTGGAAAATAGCCAACATCATTCCACTACATAAAGGCAACAGCTCTTTAGAGCTTTATAGCTACCATCCAATTGCTATTCTCTTCACCATCAAAAATTCTGGAAAAATGTATCTATAACCAGTTCCTCCACTATCTCCTCACTAACAATCTATCTGCTGTCCAAAACTCAACATGGATTCCTACCACATCATAGTAAAACCACTGCCCTTCTAAGCTTCACTAATTCTGCCAATCTTATCAGAAATTAAAGTAACCTGGTCTCATTTATCTTTCTGGACCTCTCAAAAGCATTTGACATGGTCTCACACTCCAGACTGTTAAACCCACTATCAGAATTTAAAACTAGCCACTCCACACTCACCTGGTTCCAGAGCTATCTCACTGGGAGGCAGCAAGCAGTCAAATGGGGTGCCTCCCTCTCCCCACTTTTGTCAGTCACCTTAGGGGTCCCACAAGGATCCATTTTTGGCCTTCTTCTCTTCACATTATTCACTAATAGCCTACATATTGCCACTAATGAAGCCATGTTAATACAATCTGCTGATGACTCTACCTTAATTTGTGCAGCCTCAACACTCCTCCATCTTCAGGAAATGACACAGTAAGCCTTCTCTAAAGTAGAAACCAGGCTAATAAATGCCCACTTAATAGTCAATCGCAACAAAACAAAAACTCATCGTGTTTCACCATGTAAGATCTCCAGACCCCTCTTCACTATTCAAAATCAACTCAGCAAACAATATCATTATTACCCCAGTCTCCCACACAAAACTCTTGGGAGTAGTAATAGACCAAAACATGAAACTGATTTCCGCATAAATCAAAATATCAAAAACGTTCACAAAAAAAATGAGTAGCCTGTACAGGAACAAACTTATCCTCACAGACAAATCCAAAATCTCCATTGCCAGAACACACCTTCTCTCCACACTCCTATAGGTGTCCCCCATCCTTACTAACCTAAAAAAACTTACATAAACAAACTGGATAGTTGCTATAATAAAATAGCAAAGTTTGCTACAGATGCCAGCTACAGATCCCATCACTGTCACGCTCATGGCTAGAATTCTCCAACCTACTAATTTTTAATCAGCTCGCCATGACCCACCAAATACTCAACCAACCTGAAAAAACATCTGCTCTCGAAAGCCTATTTACTCACTATTCCAATAACTGGACCCTGTGCTCCAGTAACAAAGACCTAGTAAATACCACTAAAAGTAGCAATAATGCTGGTGACTCACTATACTCAAACATTATCATCACAATCTGGAACGCCCATCCCATCAATATTAGATCCACCTCCAGCACCACCAAGTTTAAGAAACTACTAAAAGATCACCTAACATCTACCTGGCTCTGCTCATGTACTAACCCTGGATAACTTTCCTACACTCAAATATAACCTCTAACTACACTTCTATCCACTCTGTAACTCCTGTAACCTCCTCCTCCCTTACCTGTATCCCCTTGTCTTCCTCGCAGTTGTAAGCTCTATTCTGTCAGATTATAGGTTCATAGGTAGGTAATAGGCTATCGTCCCAAGGGCCTATGTAAGCCTAGACAACAAGGTTCCCTGGCTTTTGCCACCCAAGAAAGTTATTTTCCTTTGCCCCTGTTGAACAGAGCCACAGAAACGATCCCCGTGGTGAATTTCCTAATTCCCATCCACTCATCAAGGTTTTTCTTGAAGAGTGCTAATGAGGAACGCTGCTTGACATAGATAGGTAGCTTGTTCCAGAGTATGGAAAGTCTTTGGGACAGGAATCTTCTATTTATTGTGGTGATAAGGTTTAGGCTCTTAGAGCATGTATCCTGGAGGGATTGGGATTTCTGTAGGTTTAGCATGTCCAACAGCTCTGGGTTTGACATAGGTTTGTATGTTAGGCTGAGATCACCTTGGAGTAGGTGGAATGCTACAGAGTAAAGCTAGAGTTTTTTGAGATGGTCAGCATAGGGCATCTGTTTGAGGCCTGTAATCCTCTTTGTGAGGGATTTCTATGGCCTTTCCAGCTGTTGCAGATGTTTTGTGAGGTACATTCCAAAAGGGGCGTTGTACTCAATAATGGGTCTAATGAGAGCCAAGTAGAGTGGAATAATGACCTCTTTTTTCCTGGATGAGAACCCTTTCGTGATGAGGTGTGCCACATAGAAGGATTTACTACTGTGGTGATGTCATTATCAAAGGAGAGACTACTGCCCATCTGAGTCACAAGGTCTCTTATCACACCTTTGATGTTGAGTGGACTGCCGCCCATGTGGTAGTTCATGGGTACAGAGTTTTTACCAAAGGGGATGACAATGCACTTTTTGGAGTTTAACTTGAGGCCATGGCTTTGACACCGGGCATCTGTCTCAGTGAGGCCCTTCTGTAGGATGTCCACGTCATTTGGGGACTCGACTATGGCACCTAGTTTGCAGTCATCTGCAAACTTCATCAGCCAGAGGCCCTCTGTGTTAGCCCTTACTTCAGAGAAGAAACAGGAGAGGACCCAGGACTGAACCCTGTGGTACTCTACTTGTCACTGATTTGAAGTCAGATAGAGTCTGCACCTTTTACAGTGTGGGTTCTGACAGTGAGCCAGTTGGCAACCCATCTTGTGATGTATGGATTTATACCCAGTTTAGTGAGTTTATCTATAATTCCAGAATGGGGGATGGTGTTGAAAACCTTGGCGAGGTCAAGATAGGCTATGTAAACTGCCTTACCCTCGTCTACGGTTTTAGTGACTGTTTCAAAGAAGTCAATCAGGTTCAGAAGGCATGATCTGCCTGTCACAAACCAGAACCGGGTAAGGTCCAGAATTTGGAAGTCACCAATGTCTTTGTTTATGAGTTCCATGATGATACATTCCATGACGTTGCAGACCAGGCTCGTCAGGCTAATAGGGTGATAGTTCCCGGGGTCCATGGTGGCTCCTCCTTTGTGTAGTGGTTTAACTGTTTCTGTGCACCATTCAGTGGATACAAAGCCTGACATGAGGCTATGATTGAACATGGTGCTTAGGTGGGGGAAGGGGGGGGGCAGTTTGTTCTGAAGTTCATGTAGAAAGCAGCCTGGGATGTTGTCCGGTCCCATGGAAACTGTATTCTTGGCTTTGGAGATTGCAGTTTTTACCTGCACAGTTGTGATTGCAGGGGCGCTGCATTCATCCGGTATAGATATGGGCCCTTTAGGGGGTGAGAGGGGGGTAAAGATAGCACTGAACCTATCAGCCAGGATGTTGGCGATATCAGTTGGTTTTGTAATTTTCGTGCCATTGTGCTGTAACTCAGAGCAGACCTGGGCGTTGCCATTGAGATTCTTGACATAGTTATAGAATGCTTTATGGTTGTCCTTAGAATCAGTGGCAATCTTGTTTTCATAGCTAGATTTGGAGGATTTTATGACAGATCTCAGCTTCTTACTGAGGCTGACTAGGGAGGTCCTCCACTCATGTGATTTTACTCTCTTCTGCAACAGTTTCTTCATTCTGTTGTAGAGTTTGTTTATAGCAGGGGACCACCAGACTGGCTTCCTTTTTTTTGGAGGATAGCATCTTGGTTCTGTTAGGGATAGCACGATCCATGCACTCGTATAAGTGCTTATAGAGGGGTCTATATTACCATCTCGAATGGTAAAAATATTGAACACTCACATGAGAGAAACAGTACAAAAACAAACTTGTTATTGTGCGAGCTGTGCCACCCACACACCCCCTAAATATATATTCCAACTCTGAGGTCGCACTACAGTGAGGAAAGGGCAAATATTCCATTCCTCACTGTACCCCGACCCCCCCCAAAAAAAGTTTGTTTATGTACCGTTTCGCTCATTTGAGCGTTCAATATTTTTACCATTCAAGATGGCAATATAGACCCCTTATAGAGTGCATTTGTGTAGAATTCTGCAGACATAACTGTATTGCCCATATGCATGGGTGTCGTGAAGTTTGCCACTTCTGTCTTAAGAAGCATGAAGTTGGCTTTGGAGAAATTTTTTACATCGGTTTCCTTAATGGGGGTGGGGGTGGGATGTGGATATCTATCGTGATTAGCTTATGTTCAGATCTAATCAACAAGGAGCTGACTTCAGGGGTGGAACACCAGTCACTCATGTTGGTAATGATTAGGTCTTGCATATTTTTGCCCCTGGTGGGGGTGTGGATAAGTTGATCCTGGAAATTGGAGTTTATGAATTCTAGAAAGCGTTGAGTGAAGGAGTTGGTACATGAGTAGTTTTCCCAGTTAATGGTGGAGTAGTTGAAATTGCCCATTATTAGGGTGTTTGGTTGAACCCTAATATTTTCCAGCATATCAAGAAAAGAGGAGTGGGATTCCTGGGGCATGGTGGGGATTTGGATTGCAGTTTTGCCCAGAGTTAGTTGCACTTGGATAATTTTGGATGCATTATGTTGGGCAACTAGCCTGGATGTGTGGATATCCTTAATGAATATGGACACTCCCCGGCCTTTGTTGTTTCAGTCTGGTTAGATGGCTGAAAGGTATGGTATGAGTTATAAAATGCCACCAAGACCACCGACCTAAGAAGTAAGCAATTTTAATTACTTTGTTGATGACTTACAATCTAATACCATGGGCTTAAGCTTTGATTATTGGCCAACAAGTGAATTTTCTGCATATTAGCTTAGATGGATTTACAATTAGTCTCCATAGGAAATTTGAACATAGAAATGTATTTTTATATGGGAGTAGTTGTCACCCCAAACATTTGGTCAAGGTACTGCCTTATAATGAATTCTTACGAATTCATAGGCTATGTAGCCTTGATATAAGCTTTGACAGAGAGATAGCAGAAGAAGAAGATATGTTTATTAAAAGAGGCTATGATGTTCAGTTGGTTAGGGAAGCTAAACAAAAAATCACGGACTTGAGGTATTCTTCTAACTCTCAGGAATACTCTCATTATGCCTATGTTAGTGGGAAAGATAAAGATGGTACATGTGGAAACAAATCCACCAAAACAGTTGGAAATAATGGGGACTAGAAGAAAGTTTTCTAAGTGACAACCTATAATGTTCTAACTGAGGAAATAGTTAAAAAAACATGTAGTGTGTTGCATGCTTCTAAGGGATAACATTTTGAAGTCTATATTACCTGACTTTGTGAGTATTGCATATAAAAGAGCTAGGAATGTGGCTGATATTCTGGTACATAGCCAATTTTGTTTACCAGATGTTAATGTTAGTCAGAATTTAAGCACAAATAAGGGCACTGTTCCATGTGATGGCTGTCCCATCTGTCATTATGTAGTGAGTTCTTTTCCCTATATTAATGGTATTAAATTTGCAGCTAGGTATGAATACAGTTGTAATACTGAGGGGCTAATGTATGTGCTGAGATGTGGATGCAATAAGTTCTACATAGGGGAAACTTATAGGAGTTTTAGGGTCCGGTTACAGGAACATATTAGGGACATAAAAATAAAAAACTAAAGAGTTCCCTTGGGAGCCATTTCATGACATCACACAATTCTGATCCTGATTCTCTTAGGGGTTGTGTTCTGGAAAAACTGCAAATTGGCATAGGTGAATGTGTGTCCTTAAAAAATAAACTTTTAAAAAAAGAAACCCTCTTGATTTTAAAGTATGGTACTTTGGAGCCTCAGGGACTCATCAAGGAATGTAATTGGAAGTATGTGATTTAAATTGTATGCTTAATTGATTAATTGTCTTGTGCAATATGCTGTATTTAAGTAAAGAGTGTTTTGTTGTGTTTTTACTCTTGGAAGGCTGTGCAGGCTGAGGCGCTAAGTGTTTCATTAAAATTGCTTACTTCTTGGATCGCTGGTCTTGGTGGTATTTTAAAATTTTATTTTTTGCTTTTTTTAAAGTTGTATTTATGGTATGAGTTACAGCCTGGTAATGCAGGGGTGCTGTCTGGACCCTTGAACCAGGTTTCAGTCACAGCACAGATATCGATGTTCTCCATTTTAAGGAGTGCCTCGAGCGACTGCATTTTGAGGTTTAGACTTCTAGTATTGAGTAGCATTACCCTCAGTTTTTGTTTGCCTGTACCTGTTATGGTGGTGGGTTTGTCATTTGAGCCTTGCCTAAAAAAGGCACTATAGGGTTGACAAGAGCCTTAGCCAGTATCTGGAATCCCAGGGGTGACAGGTGCAGTCCATCTCTGGCAAAGCATCATGGCCTGTCGAACATGTCGTCTCAGGCAGACAGATACTGGATCCCCTTAGAATGACACCAGAAGCTTAGCCAATTGTTGAAGTCAATCATTTTGTCCTTGTACTGTGATATCATTCTGGGTGAAGGCAGGATGCTACTCAGGGCTAGGGTTATACCTGCCTGGATTACAAGATCAGAGAGCTCTTCCATGTCTCTTTTCATGTAGTCCAGGGAGGTATGTCTCAGGTAATTCACACCAACATGGACAATGACTGCATCATATTTGTACTTGTGGAGTGATCTGAGTGTGTGGGTTATGTGGCAGATCCTGGCACCTGACAGGCAGCTAACAGTAACCTTCTCCTTGTCTAGTGTGGTGAGTGGAACATCAGTGTGCCTGACTATAGAGTCACCTATGACTAAGGTGTTGGGTATGTTGTTTTGCCTTATTGGCTGTGGTTGAGTGGCACACTGAGTCTGCAGGTTATTTGTCTTTTGGGTTGTGTTGAGGGGTGGAGGTTGCTTACATTTCTGCTTTGGAGGTCTCTGTTACTTGGGCAAATTGTTATTGAGAACCTCCGTGAATGTTTTTGTGTATCTATGTGTGGGTTTTGGTGGTGTAGGTTTAGTGGGACTATGTGATGAATGTGGTGTGGTTCAAGTGTTTACTTTCTCCTCTTGACTTACAAGTTCAGTCTTGGTTTGAGAGAGCTTTGTTTCCAGTTTGGCTAGATAAATGCATCTCTCACAGGTTGTAGTGTTGGGTGGTAGGAGGAGAGGGTTGTTAGTGTACATGAGGCAATTGCTACATTGCCCCAAGATGCCCAGATTCATCAGGTAGACAGAAGAGAATATTGGGAGCTGTCTCTTGGACATGTCTGGGTAAGAGAACACCGGGAGCTGTCCCTTGGACATGCCTGGGTAAGAGAACACCGGGAGCTGTCCCTTGGACTTGCCTGGGTAAGAGAACACCGGGAGCTGTCCCTTGGACATGCCTGGGTAAGAGAACACCGGGAGCTGTCCCTTGGACATGCCTGGGTAAGAGAACACTGGGAGCTGTCCCTTGGACATGCCTGGGTAAGAGAACACCGGGAGCTGTCCCTTGGATATGCCTGGGTAAGAGAACACCGGGAGCTGTCCCTTGGACATGCCTGGGTAAGAGAACACCGAGCTGTCCTTGGACATGCCTGGGTAAGAGAACACCGGGAGCTGTCCCTTGGACATGCCTGGGTAAGAGATCACCGGGAGCTGTCCCTTGGACATGCCTGGGTAAGAGATCACCGGGAGCTGTCCCTTGGACATGCCTGGGTAAGAGAACACCGAGCTGTCCTTGGACATGCCTGGGTAAGAGAACACCGGGAGCTGTCCCTTGGACATGCCTGGGTAAGAGAACACCGGGAGCTGTCCCTTGGACATGCCTGGGTAAGAGAACACCGGGAGCTGTCCCTTGGACATGCCTGGGTAAGAGAACACCGGGAGCTGTCCCTTGGACATGCCTGGGTAAGAGAACCCCGGGAGCTGTCCCTTGGACATGCCTGGGTAAGAGAACCCCGGGAGCTGTCCCTTGGACATGCCTGGGTAAGAGAACCCCGGGAGCTGTCCCTTGGACATGCCTAGGTAAGAGAACCCCGGGAGCTGTCCCTTGGACATGCCTAGGTAAGAGAACCCCGGGAGCTGTCCCTTGGACATGCCTGGGTAAGAGAACCCCGGGAGCTGTCCCTTGGACATGCCTGGGTAAGAGAACCCCGGGAGCTGTCCCTTGGACATGCCTGGGTAAGAGAACCCCGGGAGCTGTCCCTTGGACATGCCTGGGTAAGAGAACACTGGGAGCTGTCCCTTGGACATGCCTGGGTAATCACTATTTTCCTCTAGACAAGTGAGGGAAGTAAGTACTAGAGCTGTTTTACTCTAAGCAACTGAGGAAGATAAGTACAAAAAACTGTTATCCACTAGGTAAAGAGGAAGGTTGAGTGCTGTAGTAATTTGTAGCTTATTTAGTGCTTACAACATTTCTGAACCAGTGCTGAGCACGAAAAACCAGATTCAAGTGCTAAAATTAAGAATCTGGCTAGTTCTAAGGGAAAAACTGAAGAGCAGACTTTATGGCGCCGGGAATAGTTTAACCCTAGCTAAGTGGCACTGCTTGATGCGCAAACTTGTGCAAACCCGAGCAAACATACTAAATATACTGTAAAGGCTTAAGAAAATCTAAGACATGCTGTACTTTATTTGTACTTTATTTATGTGTTAAGCTCATCTCTCATGTATATATTTTTGTTGATTAATCTCCTATGTATATAAGTTGCTTTACTGATCTCTGGTAGACTGTAAGTAGATACATATAAGCTGTATAGTAAACTTTTTCTTTGCTGTACTAGACATGTATAAATAAAAATGTGCTTTGCTGGAGCTTTTCTCCTCATGCCACTGCTACAAATGGACACTATTGTCCAGTCAGACCATCCTGATAAACAAATGTTAAATAAATTTAAGTTAAATTTGCCACTGTTACAGATTTGCTTATTTATCCCACATAGTCTTTCACTTTTACATTTTTGTTTTGCACTTGTAATTATTATAGCATTTATTGCCCATTCTTTTATTCTTTAGCCATATCTTAGTTTATCACCTTTTTCCAGCACAGTTAGTTATCCTCTTCTGTCTTTTACCAAAAGTAAGTTATTAACCTGTCAAATACTCCTTCATCTGCATAGCTAGTATGGAATATCAATCAGATGTTTCCCCTTCTGTAGCCAGCATGATAGCACTGGGTATTTTGAAGCAGTCTGGTAACTGCCTTGTGCTTACCAAAAACTCTTTATTGCTATCTCAAAATGAGTCAGTATGTCAAAGATGTAAGTATTTTGTACCTGAAAGGTGTAAGTATTTACTTAACATGGAGGCTGTCTCACCTCAGAACAAATTTGGTAAGGAAAACACACACACACACACACACTGTACACACACACACACACACACACACACACACACACACACACACACACACACACACACACACACACACACACACACACACAGCACTACCATTAAACCAATTTATGTGCAGGCTATTAAGACAACACTGCCTTAGCCTCCCAGGCTAAGGACTAAGATACCTCAGACTTTAGTTCACACAGCAGCTCACCCACCTTTACAACTACACCTTGGAAGCATACAACTAAGAGTCACAAGGATGGAGACTCACAAGGATGAAGACTCAAAGTCCTTATGGCCTACTGAGACTGCATCAAACTATGATAAAGTTTTAGTAGTAGGTGACTCTATTGTAAAGCATATGGGCACCACCCTCAACAGGCTCGATAAGAATAGGGAGACAAAAAGATAACTTTTAGGAACAAGGATGTCAGGTACAACAAGAGTTTTTATATCCCTCAATCCTGACAAATATGATTATAAACTGATAGTGGCCCACATAGTATTGAATGACCTCAGTTGCTCTAACCAGAGAGATAAGCAGAGGGATATGATAGAGCGTGTTATGCATGTGTCCAAGGCAGGAAAGACACTGGTCTTGATTGGTATTTTGCCATCACCCAGAATGATGCCTAGACTTAAAGCAAGATAAGTAGCTTTAATAACTGAAACACAGCTTTGCCAGCAGATAAAAAACGGATGTAACCCACACCACAGTGTAATCCAATGCTCGAGACCAGGTTCAGCACAAACGTGTTTATTCAAAAGCAGATAATCCACAACCATGAACGCCTTTGTTAAAACCAACAACACATTGTGTTTTCGTTCCCAAAAGACTTCATCAGAAAAGACCAGTGCATCCAAAAATTTACTTATATATATACCCATCAATTAATCTTAATTACATTCAATTAATCATTCATATTTAAACTTAAAGCAGAATTACCAAGTACTAAACACCAAACCACAGTAAATCCATTCATATAAAACAAATTCATTCATAAAAAATGCAGTATGATTAACTTACTATAATTAGAAAATAAATATAATAAAGGGGGAACGGAACGCAATGATAGCGGTGGTGATACTGTGGACAATCCAGGTACTGTGAATAATATGGGAGCGTTCAATGTAACCATTAATAATTTGGATTGGTTACGCTCCAAACCTATTACTGATTTCTCAGTCAATAATTCCAATGCGTTTGATCTCATGAATGGGACTTATAAGCAAAAGTTGAACAATTTAAATAATTTAATGTACAAATATAGGGCATTAGTCATAGAAAATGAATACTTGCATGAATGTATTGGGAAAGGAATAGTGCCTAAGGGCCTAAGGGTATTTAAGTTTCCCAATAATGTTATGTATGGTTCTACTTATTATAAAGAGTTGGTTGCTGTTTTTAATAAATGTGGTTTGGACATGTTAAAACTGATTATCAAAGAAAATGTGAGAATTCTGGAAGGTATACAGAATGACATAGAAATTTTGGACCAATGCATCCATAAAGACTTATTGTTTAATGTGCAGGATGAGAAAACCAAGTATTTAAATATTAGGAAAAATGTTGAGCAAAGATGTAATGATCTTATACAAAGAAAAATCAAAAAATTAGGGAGAGATTTACATGATTATAACACTGATAATAGTTACCCTAAACCCCAGGGGTCACACAGAACTTATGGAAATTTACATTTTGAGTCTAGTGATGGTAATGAAGAAGAAGTAGAAATTAGGGAACAGGGTAGGGTAGAAGAACATCATGGAGAAAGAAATGGAGAATATGATGAAGCCTTTCCCCCCTTGCGGAGATCCGAACGCTTAATCAATAAGCAGGGTCCATACAATGGAAATTTTCAATGGAGGGGAGGCAGAAGGGGGAGGGGGAAGTATTACTAAACCCTAACCTGGATCTCCCAGATAGTAATGTAGGAATATGTATAAATAATCGTTGCCTAACATGGAATAATTTCAGTATTTACAATTTTAGTAATTTAAATGTGGAGAAAGGACATTTTACACTTTTTTCCAAGGGTTTAAAATTTATACCTAATAGTAGTGGAGATATGGCTAAAAGTCTTCTGGATATAAAGTTGTTTTTAAGGAAAGTGAATTTCAATATAATGTGGCCAAAAGTTACTAATAATAGAAAAGAAAATGGGGTGGATGGTGAAGTACTGAGGAGAAAAAGTACATACAATCCACCATTGCATCCCCAAATAAAGAATCTAGAAAAGGTGATTGAGAAGGAAGTTAGAATGATGTGTTTCAACAACAAGCAATTTAGTAATTTAACCAAAAAAGAAAAGGACTTGTTGTATGAGATCAAGAAAAATAAAGAAATAAGAGTAATGAAGCCAGACAAGGGAGGGGGAATTGTGTTTATGGACTATATTTTGTATGATAGTAAAATGTATATCCAATTATGGAATGAAAATAGGTATAGTATAGTCTCTAGAAATGAGATAAACATAGCCTATCATAGAATTGATACAGCTTTATATGATATGCTACAGGAGGGGTTAATTAGTCCTAGTAGTTATGGATTCTTGAAAGTAGACAAACCTAGGATCCCAATCATTTTTGGGATCCCAAAAATCCATAAGAACCCCTCCGACCCCCCTTTAAGACCCATAGTATCAGCTGAGGGTTCCAAAACCCAGACTCTGGCTAAATATGTGGATCTAAAATTGAAACCGATATGGACTAATAGAATTAGTATTTTGAAGGATTCCTGGGAGTTATTAAATGATTTGAACGAATGTGCATGGCATGACAATATGCTATTTCTAACAATTGATATTGTAGATTTATTTTCCTCAATACATCATGATGAGGGGAAAATTATATTAGAAGACATCATATTTGCATATGAAGGTATGAATAGGAATGATAAAGTAGCATGTACTTGGCTCATGGATATGGTCCTAAGTAACAATTTTATTTATTTTAAAGGGGAGTTTTTCCAGCAAATCCAGGGAGTGGCTATGGGGGCAGCATGTGCCCCCACGTATGCTAATTTAATTTTGGCATCATGGGAGGAAAAATACATCCTTAATTCCATCTACAAAGAATGTTGGATTTTGTACAGAAGGTTTTTGGATGATATAGTCATTCTCTGGACTGCTGGTAGAGAGAAATTAGTGGATTTCTTAGAATATTTGAACTCCACCACCAATTTCCTTAGTTTTACCCATTCTGTGTCAGAAAGTAGTTTGATATATTTGGATGTAGAGTTTTACAAAAAGGAAGGAAGTTATCAATCCAAAGTATACAGGAAACCCACTTATTGCAACTCCTTTCTACATTATACTAGTGGACATCCCAAACATTGCAAAAAAAGTATTGTGAAAGGACAATTTGACCGGGGTAGCCGGATGACAAGTTTGGAGGAAGATTTCAATAATGAATGTGATTTTTTGGAAAAAATGTTTTGGGAAAGAGGCTACCCCAAGGAGTTTGTGGGACAAATAAGAAAAGAAGTGAGTGAAGGAAGAAAAGATAGATTTCGGCCTATATACAAAGGACAGGGTAACAGAGCTACAAATTCCCCGGTAAGACCTTTGATTTTTAATAACAAAAGGACCGATGAACATACTCAAGCATTAGTATTGGAATATAATGGTATAAATAGAGAAATAAGTAAAATATTTTTTAAAGAATGGGAGAGGTTTGTGGCCCTTTCTGATATAGACAACATATCGAATATCCCCAAAACAATAATTTATAGGAATTCTAGGAATGTGGGGAATATTTTGGAAAGCAAGAAAAAGGTTAGTAATAGAAATAACAATAAGAAGGGCACTTATAAGTGCGGGCATTGTACTCAATGTTGTTATATATTAAATGGTGAAGGACATTATATAACAAGTAGAAATAAAATGATCACTAGCCCTGAATATTATAATTGTGATACACAAGGGATAGTATATCTTGCTTTTTGTGAAAAATGTGAGGCTTTCTATGTTGGGAAAACCGAAAGGGCTTTGAGAAAACGTGTATATGAACATTATTATGAAATTTCTGTCAAGAAAGAGAGCAATGCTTTATACAAACATAGTAAAGTTTGTAAGGAGTCTAAATTTAAGTTTTTAATAATAGAACATATACAAATGGACATTCGGGGGGGACCCTGGGAAACCAGAATAGAATATAGAGAATTATGGTGGCAAATAGCATTAAATGCAGACAAATATCCAGGGTTAAATGACAATATTACCATATTACCCCTGTTGAAATTAAGAGCAGCAAAGTTATAGAAAATATACCAGCTTTTGCCACTAGAGGTCCCCTTTGCACTATCCTTAGACAAGTATGTATAATGAATTTTGTACTCTGAATTCTCTCCCCAAAAATTAGTTTTGTTAATGTTTTAATATTTTTCTTACTAAATGAGTTTTTATTCCTCTATTTATATATTATGAAACAACATGTTATATATTTATATCATAAAGTGTAATTCTGATATACTAATAATAATATTGAGTTTGAATTTTAACATTAGTAACAAGGTATTCATTTTCCTTATGCATTCTCTACATGACTTGAATAAACTGGGCTGTTTTTTTAAATCATACAGTTTTTAAATGATACAATTTTAAAATATATATATTTATACACTAATATTTATCATAATATGTTTTTATTCACATGATATTTAAATTAATTGCATACATATTTATTATATTTATTTTCTAATTATAGTAAGTTAATCATACTGCATTTTTTATGAATGAATTTGTTTTATATGAATGGATTTACTGTGGTTTGGTGTTTAGTACTTGGTAATTCTGCTTTAAGTTTAAATATGAATGATTAATTGAATGTAATTAAGATTAATTGATGGGTATATATATAAGTAAATTTTTGGATGCACTGGTCTTTTCTGATGAAGTCTTTTGGGAACGAAAACGCAATGTGTTGTTGGTTTTAACAAAGGCGTTCATGGTTGTGGATTATCTGCTTTTGAATAAACACGTTTGTGCTGAACCTGGTCTCGAGCATTGGATTACACTGTGGTGTGGGCTACATCCGTTTTTTATCTGCTGGCAAAGCTGTGTTTCAAGTAATTTCAGCAGTTCCTTTTGTTTTAGCTTTAATAACTGACTATGTAGCTAGTGTCATTCTTGGGGGATCCAGTATGTGTCACCTTGGGATGAAATGGCTGACAAGCCTTCCTGCTTTGCTAAGGACATTTTGCACCTGTTTTACCAAAGCTTTCATATTCCGGCTAAAACCTGTATTGCTCCGCTAGTGCCTTTTTTAGGCAGAGGCCATCTGATGGACATTCCAACCTAGCAAATTGTAATTTGGAACACATTAAAGTTTTTCTACTTAATGCCAGCATTCTTAACAAAAAAAAATCCTTGAACTTGAGACTCTTTTGCAACTTAAACACATTCATATATGTGCATTTAAAGAAACATGGCTTTAGACTAATGAAGCACCTGGGAATAGAGGGGGTATGATGCCTATCACATCTTCAGATTTACTGGTAATTAGGTGGGAATATCAGTATTTGTCTAGGATATCATGACCTTATAACAGATTCATTGACGCACCACATTTGAACTCCTAGACATCAGAATCACCATAAAAATACAATTTGGCACTTCATAGAAAGTTGTATAACCCTCTCTGTGTCTCCTTCTGAGCACAATCATTACTTTAACACATTTGCTAAAATTCCTATTAAACTGAATGATTTACACCACATGCAAATGGTCAATATGCCCTGCACTTCCTTGACATTTTAAATACTAACTCTCTTTCAAAAACAGTTAACCATCCTACTAGAGGCCTGAATATCTTTGATCTAGTCCTCAAAAATATGGCCACTTCTTGCACATCTCCTTATGTATTATTATGCCTTGTTAAATCAGACCATAACTTAGTCATCTTCTTCTTTAAGACTTGTGGGACCACCCCTATAAATAGCCCTGTGTTTAGGTACTTCTGAAAAGCAAGCATTCTGTAGTTACTTGATCACTTAAAGTCTGCTGAAATCCTCCTCTGAAGGACACCATTGCTCAAGCTGCTACCTATACATCTGGCTTCTCCTCATACTTAAGTAGTTATATTGATAAGGCAATCCCTATCCACACCAAATATAATGAGAAATTTAAAAACACACTCCTTTGATGGAATACCTGTTTAAATGCATTATACAGCAAGAGAAAAAAAACTGCTTAATGCTTATAAGATGTCTCATTCTACCTACCACAAGATCACTATTAAGCAAACTAACAGAGTTTAAGTGAACTGTTAGGAAGCTCATAGATGAGTATGAATTTAAAATAGTCACTAAAACTAAAAATAACTACAGACCCCACTTTAAATATGTGAGGAAGTTAAGGACTGACACCCAACGATGTTTGGAGGTGGTCCATAATAATGCTACACTCTCTGACCCAAAGTAAATAGCTAAGATCCTAACAAAACTCGTGGAAATTTTACTCCACCCACAATTATAGCTATTTTGCAGGTTCACTAATCCCAGCCACACCCTTTAATTACTATGCAACAAATTCTCTCAGCCCTCTCAAAACCCAGTAATACTTCATCCATAAGCCCTGATATCATACCAGGTTACCTGGTTATCAGTGCCAAATATGGCCTTTCTGACCCCCGTCTTTACCTTTTTAGCCTAAGTCTGTCCACTGGTTACATTCCTGAAGACTGGAAGACAGCCATTGTAATGCCATTATGCAAGTGCTGCCCAACCACAGACCCTGGTAGCTATAGACCCATTAGTCTCACTAGCCTCATATATAAAGCTATGGAGAGTATTATCTCAGACCTCATTAATCTGGACATGGAATATATGTTATCCCCAGACTCTCATCAGTTCAGGTTTGTCAAAGGAAGGTCCTGCCACTTTAACCTTTTTAGTTTCTTTGAAAAAGTAACCAAAGCTGTGGATAGTGGTTATGCAGTGCATGCAATATATCTAGACCTGTCCAAGGGTTTTGGCACTATTCCCAATGCAGCCATTATTAATAGACTTGTAAACCTGAATATAAATCCTTATACTGTGCAGTGGAGAGATAACTGGTTGTCTGTTGGAGCTCATGTGGTTAGAGTCGTATATGCCATTTTTGAAACCAAAAATTTACTAGTGGTATAAACAGGACTCAGTTTTGAGCCATCTTGTGTTTTGCATTTATTTCTCAGACCTTCAGGCCAGCACTCCTGGACTATGGTTAATTATGTTTGCAAATGACTGTAAATTGGGTGTTGTTACTCAATCAACTGACTCACAATTGCTCCAACATGGGTTAGACCATGTTAACAATTGGTACAAGGACAGCTGTTTCAAATTAAATGTAAAAAGTGTAGCATACTTCATGTTGGTGTATGTGTGTCTTTCGGCTTTTCCCGGTTAGGGGTCGCCACAGTGGAACTCCGGTCCGCTAATGATTGGCAGTAGATTTTTATGTGTCGACTTGCCGGGCCTGATGCACAGCCTTCAACGAAGGAACGCCCATTCACGCATGTCGCCACACAGAAGACGCTCTAACTGAGAATCGAACGGGCAACGTCTAAAAAAGTTTCACTTACCATATAAGTGATGCACCCCTAAAATCAGACACTGCTGTACGGTATTTAGGCACTCTTATTGATAATCCCTTATCATTTGACCATCATGTCTCCACAGTAGTTCAGAAAGCCTTACATCTGGCTCACCTAATTTCCAAATGCATCTCCACTAGATCCAAAGAAGTCTTAATTCCCCTTTACGTGTACGTCATCACACCCGCTGTTTAATATAATGCACCTTTTGGCATGTATTTGTCTAAATATGTCACACAATTTGAGAGACCTCTGAGATTCATAACAAAATCAGTGGCCTCAAAAACTTTAGCTATCAAGAGAGACTGTCATCCTTTTCTCAATATCCAGTCTCTTACAGACTCCTCCATGAAGAATTGTTTAGCCTTTCCAGCCATGAAATGTCCAGACCTATTTGACCTATTAATCCTTTGCAGAACTAATGGTATCTCAAATACCTGATTAAAAGAACTAAATCTTCATCAGAAAATAAATAAGACATGTTTGCATGATAGATATCCTGACATATTCCTCAGTTCTGGAAAAGACTTTCACTGCATGTCAAACAGAGTAGCATTCTTGCCACCTTCAAGGTCAATCTAGCAAATTGGATAGTCATGCTCAAATTCTTCCTTGATCTATATTGTCTTGCTCTCATTGAAACCAGAGATAACTTTTGAATATATATATATTTTTTGCTAGGGTTGTTAAGGCCTGCAGACTGATTGCCTAGTACTTACCTATGAACCTATGAAGCCTTCACTTTGCTACTGTCTACATGCATAATGCTGCTGTTGTGTATCACATGACTGTACTGACAATGTCAATGACATGTGGTTTGTTTCTCACCTACCATTTTAGTTTCTTGACTTGACCAGATGAGTGGACATGGCCTCAGTAGGATCTTACTTTATCAGGGCTGTCAGGTAATACAACAGGACATGTAAGATATGTTTCCACTTGCCATACACATCTCATAATAAGGACCTGCTAGAAGATTATGATGGTGTCATGCACAAACTAGATGTCTGACATGAGATTGCCAAGGTGCTTAGTGATGCCACAGGTATTCTTTTATCTGCTGAGCAGTATAACTCCCTAGAAAGGCACCATCTCTAGCTTCACCACCAGTGGTGATAAGAGGTTTTGGAGAGAGAGTCACAATATTGTTGTAAGCAGTTTGTTTTTGAAGTGTAACTGTGCAGTAGGCATAAGACCTACAGTTGTAAATACCTTCTGCTGTAAGGGATAGGCTGTGCTCATTATTGTTTATTTTATATTTTCTAGCACCTAACGAGATTAAGAAAAACTGCCTAGTTTGGCATAGGAGGTAGGTTGGACTCTTCAATTGATAGGTTAAGTATACTGTATTGCTGGCTTTGCTGTATTACTATAATAAAACCATGTGCCACAACAGTGAGCAGCTGTATTTTTTTTGTTTGCTTTTTTCTTTTTTTTTTCTTTTTTAAAGTTTATCGATTACTTAGTTGTCCATTGGCTTTGTAGAGGTTTTCCATCAAGTTACGGCTGTATGTAACTGTAGTACTTTTACGTGAAGTGGTGCAATCCATTGTAATTTGTTTTATATTCAGTATTCCAGTGTCATTTTTTATGTTGCTTAGATGTTTCTTTCCAATTTCAGGTGATGTTTGAAGAAACTGTACCACATATCACTGACCACTTTTATTTGTTCTCTCCCCCTGTTTTTTTTTTCATTATTGCTAATAATGTTGCTTTGTTTTGTTTTGTTTATTTTTTCCTCCTTTATGTCATTTTCTGCAAGACTAGTCATAAACCAGACAGGGATGAGGTGACAACCACAAAGCACTGTAACCAACATCAACACATACAAGTGGTCTCCAGACCTGTCTCTGCAGGTTCAGGAAAGTTGAATTTGGTAGGTGATTTGAAGGGCACATTGTTTGTTTCTTTCATTGTTCCTTTGGTGAGTAGGATAGACTACTCATAAGAAAGTGACATGGAGTGGTCCGCTAGATAGCCCTGTGTGTGGTTAAGCAGAGAGTACTGACCAAGGTGGAAGTTTAGTTTGATGCCTGAATTGGTATGCTGGAGAACCTCATCATGTGGCTAGTAGTGTCACATAGTTGTCTTGTGCCAACATTTGGGCAAGCAGATTTGACTGACTTATTCAGGAGTCATCATAGTCCAAGTCTTTCTCAACTCATCCTGACCCTATCACTGTGTTTCCCTCCATGTGCATCACTCTCCAGCTCATGTTTATAATCCATTCCTCACCATCACCAGTTGTCCATCCTCTATCTATGTCTCTCTGTTTTTAGCCCTTTTGTGTCACTATCACCCCTCTCAGTCTTTGCCCTACCTTTCTACTCATACCTTTGCCATGCTACCTTTTTTTCTTTGCTTTTCTTTAGAAAAAAAACATCTGTACCACACACACACACTATTTTATATATATATATATATATATATATATATATATATATATATATATATATATAATCACCTGACAATGACAACACTCTTCCCATTCCATTTTATTTCTGTGGACTCCTCTGCTTGATCACCCCCCCCCTTTCCAACTGTCTGCCACCCCACATAGTTCCCAATTGTTTAATACAATCAGTTGGTACTTTACTATGGATCCCTTACATGGGGTCACAGCTGTGCCTGTTTAGCAGCTATGGTGTTCCTCTAGTCATGCACATATACATGTAACATCAGGCATGCTACTTCCTTGCTAATTTCCCTTGATCATGTGATCTCAACTACAGTTGCCAACTCAGATGCATGGTGACAAGTGTTTTCACAACTGTGGTAGTTCATTATATGGCACTACCCCTGGGACGATTACACTGTGCTAGGTTATGCACACCTAATTCCCATCAGGCCACATTCTGATATCTTCACTATTTACCACAGCATGGCCTTGTTTTACTTCTTTATTAATATGATGGCTAATACTGTTCACTTACAGCAAATTAGTCCAATGGAAAAGTCACTGTTTTTGCAATTATTTGTGTTGCAGTAGTTGTGTGATTCTGTGTAGTGCAACGTTTGTGAGTGCATTTATTCTCCAGTCTTACAAAAAGTCTACAGTATACAGCTTGTAAATAACATTGGGCATGCATGTGTCAACAAGTGCCTTGCATGATTAGACACATAAGGCAGCTTCTTAAAGTTTTGTAATAAAGGAAGTCCCTTATTGGCAGCCAAAGCATCAGGAATGTGTGCATGACAACCAGATGAGCTGAAAGATCACTAAGGGTAGCACTAAGCTTAAGTTTAAAAAGACAGGTTTTGCTGTTTGAAAGGACTTCTGGCTAAATCACATTTACAGAGCTTTCAAAATGGCAGACACAACAAATCAGCTGACAGAAGAAATAAAAGCAATCAGAGTAGTGTTAGAAAATCTAACTGCTTTAGTGAAGAACACTTCTCAAGTGTTCAACAATTAAAATTAGTAATGGCTAAATAAGACTCATGCATGAAATAACTGCAACCAGTAATTTCTCATCTGCAAATAGATTTTGGAAAGCAAACTGTTACTGCAACTAACAAAAAATTAACAGACTCACAAATCCATTCTCTATAATAATAAGAAAATTTGCATGGTCAAGAAAATTGATCATGCAAAAAAAGTGGTATAAGAATTTTGGATTTCTCTGAATGAGTGGAGGGAATGAAATGAGTAGAATTTATAAAAAAAAAACTATGCAAACTTATATGAAAGAGAATCCTCCATAATAAAAATATCTCAGAGTAATATCAAGTGAGTAGGATGCCTTGTTCTCCAACAAAATCACCAGTGCTAAAGAAAGGTAAAGCAGCTTACAAGATGGACAGCAAGCAAAGTAACCACGAAAGACTTAGATAAAAGCATATACCATTAGTGTAGACTTTTCAATCAGAAATTCCAGAGCATCAGAGGATTCCACCACACCTTTTTTGGGAAATCCAGAGATGGAACTAATAACAGGAGAGCTCACAGCAGTGGGCATTCAATAAACTGAATCAAGGTATCTAGGAAGTTAAAAACAGTAAGAGGAAACAAGATAAAGACAATGTCACCTGGAAGTCAATAGGGACATGACAGGGAAACAGACATTTCTTTACATTGCTTGGTGTGAAAGAAAAATAGGAAATTGAATAAAGAATCACATTTCCCAGGTCAATGGACAGAGTACAGAGAAAGAAGGGACTTCAGATGATCTGTGCGCATTACAAGAAGAAAAGAATTACTAAACTCTTTACTATATCACACTTACCTTACTCCCAGCTCTTTTTTTTTTTTTATAGCAACTTCAGGGAGAATGCACTTTTAGGGCTGAGTTCATAGGTTCAAAGGTTCATAGGTGTCTACTAGGCTAATGACCGCAAAAGCCTTTTTAAGCCTAGCCATGCATCCCAAATCTCCTACAAATTCTGCTATCCTTGATAAATGTAAGCAGGGGCCTGGCAGATAAAACAAATACAAGTAGGGGCCTGAGAGATGAAACATTTACAGAGTGCCTATGTCCATCCACTTGTCCAAGTTACACTTGAATTGGGTTAGGAAGGAACTCTACTTCATATGGATGGGGAGCCTGTTCAAGAGAAGGGGTGGTCTCTGGGATACCTACCTGTCTCTCCAGCAGATGCTATTTATATCATAGGCAAGGTTTAATTATTTAGAATGGGTAATTATGGTACTGTTTGTTTTACGGATATACAGGACGTCCATCAGAGTGTGGTCTGACAATGCCTTGTATGCCAGGCATAGATCTCCAATCAACAGCCTGTAGGAAACAGAATACAAGGATAGGATTTTGAGGTGATCTGCACAGGACATGTTACATATGCCCTGTATTCTTTTAGTGAGGAACATCTGTGGACATTCCAAATGTTGGATATGCCTTGTTAAGTACATAACAAAAGAGACATTGTACTCAGTGATAGGTCTGATGAATGCCAAATACAGTAGAACAATGACTTCCTTGGACCTTGATGCCATACCTTTGTTTATAAGTTGTACAACATAAAATAATGTCCTTACTACTGTAGGCACCTGATGGTCAAAGGCTAGGTTACTGTCTATATGTGTCCCCAATTCCCTGAATATTGGGTCAACTCTTAGAGCTGTGTTGCCAATATGATAGCCACCAGGGGTGCTTGAGTTCTAGAAGGATACTATTAACTAACTTTCCTTTTAGGACAAGTCTAGCTACTTAATTGAAAGTAAAAGTATTCTGAACAGGTCAAGGCACTATGGAATTAATTCTGAAAATAGTTTAACTATTGTATAGTATTAATACAAAATGCTTTGTGCTTGGAAAGTGATTTATCATTTTATATCAAGCATGTTCTACATTTTTTCCTTTTATTCATATTCCTTCCGGCTTGTTTTTGGATTTTGTCAAATGCGCATACTACTAAATAAAATAACAGGACTCACAATGATTTGCATGCATATCGTAAATTTAATATGGATGAGGTAGAGGTCAAGATATGACAGATGTCAAACAGGATTCAGTTGACCAACAAATAGTATTTTGAAAGCACGAACATATTTAAAGAGTACATCCATACACCAATTACATAGACATCATGAATCAAAACAGAGAAGGATAATAGTTTAAGGGAAAGGGACAGCAATGCTATTTTTCATATAATCTTGAGCTGTTACCCCTAATATCTCATATTAAAAGAAGGAAAAGCACAATACCTCCATAGTTAGGAAACCATTGTTAAGGTTATCAGAGGTCATTCTTTATGTGTAATAATCCTCTTTTGACTGATTTGTGAAATCTTGCTCCAAACAAGATACATTGGGATCCCTCAGAAATGGTAGTGACCTGAGACGGTTCAGGGCTAAGCCACTAACCCAAAGGTTATTTACTTTTGCTGATATGAATCTGTACTGGCTGAGGACAATTTTTGGCCTGCACATAGAGAAGAATGGAGCAATTTGCTTATATTTGGACTACAGACCTCAGGAGTGCCAAGCTCAAGTATGTAGATACCCATTATAGCGAACAATTAGTTTGGCAGCTATATGCATGAATTAGGAATAGCATTATAATTACCAAGCAGAGAAACAAAAGGACAAAGCTACTAGTATACGTCAGGACAAGTGATGTAAGGTATGGATGGGAAAGGAAAGCAGCCATATATACTAGAGGATACAGAGTCCTACACTCCAATTACGTCAAATGTAGATGCTCTCTCTCTCTCTACATATATATATATATATATATATATATATATATATATACATATATATATATATATATATATATATATATATATATATATATATAGACAGGTGGCTAGATATAGATACAAACATATAAATATGCATATATAACAAAACAATTGCCATACTTAACCATTTGAGCAACAGAGGATGAAAGTAGGTTTATTCCAAAGAAGTAAGCTAAAATAAATATGCTGATATTATTTGTCTTGAAAAATAGCAGAAATATGAGCAGCAGATCTGGCCAAAAGACATGAAGTAAAATTAGACATATTCCTTTCTGTCAGAGTTCCCAACCCCACAGTGGATTAGGTAGGTAACTCTGTAAGCTTTGTGGGCAATATATATTTCATAGTTATTAAAATAAAAAATCATTATTTACAAAAGTTCTGGGTCCTTTGGCATTTTGTTAACTATCTGTTGCAATTAATACTAATTAAAACAATTATGTGTATTGAATACCAGTGTGCTGCATTGTTTAATATGATGGTAAGGTAATCTGTACTGCACCGTTCTTGTGTAGTGTTCACTGCTTTTTGAAGAGAGGTAATGCCAGTGAGGTTAAGGACAATGGTCAAATGCTTGCAGTCATTTTCATATTTGATAAGTCAGAAAATGGAATGAGTCTTTACACCTGAGAAAAAGATGCCAAAAATGACAGGAACTTGAAAGACTTCACTGGTGATGAGGGATGGTAGGGACAGAACATCTATTATTGCCTCGTATACATGACCACACAATCAGATGTGAAGCCAAGATATTACAGCTTCATTTAATTTTAGATCCTTAAGTATCTGTGTGATTCTGTTATGGAAATAATGTTAAACAACTTATACAGATTGGGGATTGCTTGGGCAGGCAAACTTTCATCCACGTTTGTGGTTACTGGTGCATGCGGGATTAATAAATTCCATGTAGGCGTTGGAAGAAGTTTACATGGAGTTTACAGGTTTGCATGGTGAGCAACGAAGCTAATTACATTATTCATGCCATGCACCACGTTTAAACATAAACAAGCACAATTTCATTTCTGGTAGCAGTATTTCCAGCAATGAAACCAAGTAAAACAACATGTATAGCAAACCTATTAGAAATAGACAATTTTGACTGTAACACTAAGGGAGTGGTATATGTGACATTTTGTTTGTCATGTACTGCTTTTTATGTAGGAAAAATGAAAAAACAGATTAGAAAAAGGATATATCAACATATCTATGCGATTAAAAAGAAAGAGAATTCAAATGCCTTGTACAGAAAAACCTTGAATTGTGTGAATTTCAAGAAGTTTGTATTTTGTATATCGGAGAAAGTTAACAAGACTGAAAGAGGTGGGAATTGGTCCTCTTTTTTAGAGCGTAGACAGACTTATTGGCAAATATTATTGAATGCCACTTAACACACTGGTGTTAATTGTAACATATCTATTAGTAGCATACTTGCCTTAAGGGCAGATAAGATTTAAGGGATATGTGTAGGAGGATAGGTTTGCTAGTTAGTTCATCCTTTGTATTTTATATTCTCATGTTTGTATCTTCTCTCCTTTTTATATTATGACTTTTTTCTTCTGACAGACATTTATTTATTTATGTATTAGTTATGAATAGTTCAGCTTAGATATTCATATAAATAATTTTAATATTCTATATTAAAAGATTTTTTATGTGTGCTACATGTTAACACTGGTGTTACATTACATCTTATTCCATCATTGAGGTTTTAAATATTGGATTATTTATGTAGTATTGTGATTGGTTAATCTGATGTATAAAAGGAATGGAAGTTCTGTTGTTTTGATGTCTGATGAAGTTCTATTGAATTTAAACTATTAAAGGAAGGGAAGTGCTTACTGAATACATCGAAGTTTGTGGTCTCCTTTCAGTATTTTACATTTTGGTTTTGGATTTGCTGTACTGTGTTTTGATGTCTGGGACTTAAGAAATGGACAGGAAAGGGTTCAGCAGACAGCCTTGATGTATGGACCTGATCAATGGACTACATAAATGTCATTTCAATGATTTCAACATATTTAAATGCCATGTATGTGATCCAGTGGTCTACCCACTTGGTGATATAGGTGTTTATGGCCACATCTGACAGTGGTGAGTCAATACCTCAGTGTGGATTTGTGTCAAATTCCTTAGCCTTCCAAGTTCTGCAGGATGATAGTTCCATCATCATGCATGCCCTTGATGACATCTAACAGATGTAAAAGACATGGATCTAGCATGAACAACTTGCAGATGTCTGTTACATACAGTTGAGATATTACTAGTGTCCATATAGAAAAGCTCCATGATTTCTCACCAAGAAAACACAGGCCCTACAAATCATGCCATGACATATGTGGAAAGATGGAAAGCCCTGTCACTGTAATCTGTATCGAACAGGATGAGGTAACTTATGCATGGCCAATAGGCCAGTCTCTGACAGTCCCTTGATGGGAGTATTGCACATCTGCAAATTAGTAATAGCTGATGACATCAGCAGTGCCTGGTGAGGAGAAAATGCTGATAGTAGTGTCTCACATGCTGGTGTAAAATGCTCTGTGTAATATCAAGCAAGTGCAGAAACACACACACACCCCAGTTGACTAGAGTAAGAATGGAACCTTCCACCTATGTATGCTGACAAGAGAACTCTGTATGTAAGGCAACAACTACAGCTCAAGCAAGGCTTAGAGAGTGTCAGACAATATTTTGAAAGTGATGACATCAGCAGTGTCTGGTGAGGAGAAAATGCTAATAGCAGTGTCCCACATGTTGGTGTAAAATGCTTTCTGTAATGTCAAGCATGTTCACAAACACACACACCTACATCCCAGTTGACTGCAGTGAGAAGAGAACCCCTACTGATCCAAGTGCACAGGCTAGAGAACTCAGTACTTTATGCAAACACCGCAGCACAAGCCTGACTTTTACAAGGCTGCAGGACAACTCATGGTGGATGACATCTATACTGGATGTTGGAGAGAAGATGTAGGGAGACCTGCATGGGATGGATGTGTAGGCATCTGCAAGTGTCAAAATATTGTCAATCCATGGTAGTGGAGTGGTAACTGTTGGATACACATTTATGCTGCTCTGTTTAGATAGACAGAGACACATTCCAGCTGACTGCAGTGAGAACATAACTCCTACCTATCTAAATACACAGACTAGAGAACTCAGTACTTTATGCAAGTTCCATGGCACAAGTCTGACATTTACAAATCTACAGGACAAATTTTGGTGGATGGCATCAGTACTGGATGTTGGAGAGTAGATGTTGGGAGGCCTTCATGAAATGGATGTGTAGGCATGTTCAACTGTCAAGATATTTCAAGTTCTGATTGTCACCAAATTGATGAGTGTACAATGTGTAATATGTGGTTGTTGTGTTCCAATGTGCAGGTATACTGTAAGAGACAGCTTTAAAAACTATTTACAAAATGGTGTCCACATTACTCCAAGTATTTGAAAATAGGAATATGTATTGTCATTTTAAAGATGTGCATGGTATAACACACAACATTTGTTATTTATTTATGTAGTGTAGTTGATATATTTGCGAACAAGTACCGAGAGATCAAGATTGCAGTGCATGGGACGAGGTGAGACATGGCTGCATTGTAAATATGTGAGATTTTCTTAGATTAGGCCAACAGTTTTTCATGTCCCCACATGTAGTTTCATGACATGAAGACTAAATGAAGAGTAAACAAAAGTAACACATGCTATTATTTACTTTGCATAGTGCAACACCAAGCAGCAGGTGTCCTCAATGGCTGGCAAAGTATTTGTGCATTCAAGATACACATTTCTACTGCTTTCCCTTTTTGTGCATAGCTAAACAATGGGCAAACATGAGGCTCATTGCTGAAGTTATGTGAGTTAGTACTAAGTGTATGAATCACGTCTGCTGCTTAGCTGACTCTGTAGCAGCAGATGTAAATGCATTGACACATTTCTTGTTACCCCAAATCATACAAGGTATAAAGCCTGGTGTATGTAATACTTTTACATAAGCAGTGCTAATGCACTGAAATTATACTTTAATATTTTTAACTTTTCACTTTTTTAAATTTTTGACATAGCACACCATTATTTAGGCAGCATTGCATGGAGGTATGTGCACCAGGAAAAATCCAAACTCTGTGCAAACACAGAGTCAAAAAAGTGAAGGGCTCCATTGCTTTTTTTGGTACTTATGTGTGTTGTGTGTGATTTTATGTTTTTGACCAGACTATAGGTATTAAAATAAGGTATATAGGAAAGTGATGAAATGGGGATCAAGCATAGGGAAAAACAAAAGAGAAAGCAGCATAGGTATCTTCAGGATGGAGGGAGGAAAGAAGCATGGCTATTAATTTCTTTAACAGTGTAAACTGAAAATATATACAGAATATTAGCTGAATTTGGACTGTCAACTCCAAAAAGAGGGGTGACAACAATGTAGTGATGTTGTACATCCAAATGGACCAAATCAAGTGTGTCAAGAAGACATGTGTATGAAATGGAGAGCTATGTATGGAGCATTTTTTTTTGGGGGGGGCAGGTGCCCATTTTTTTTACTTCAGTAAGAGAAGAATGCTGGGTAAGGGGTGTTGGTATTTCTGGGTCAGAAAAGTTTGGTAGGTGAAGAAGTAAATGCAAACAAACAGGACAAACAAGACAAGACACAGGGGATGGTGTGGAACACAAAAGGTTGGAGGGCACCACAATTGGGGTGAGGGAGGGGACAATGGAAGCTCATGCCCATCAAACATGGGGACAGTGAGAATCCAGTGCTCATCCACAGGACTGTCATTACTGTCCCCTTACTCCACTGGCTGCTAGAGTGCTTGACATCTTTTCCTTCTATGTACTATGAGGGAGAGCCACCTCTCCATCCAGCATATGCATACACTAATGATGTGGTGAATGACCTTACACTCCAACTCTGGCATCTTCTGGTGGTTGATGTAATCTCCACCTCCAGCAATATTGCTGGAGGGTAGCACATCACCAGCTGCTTGGGTAGTGCTACTAGAGGGTGCATGTAGTGCAGGGGCAGCAGAGGCTGTACTGCCAGGTTGGGTCCCAGATGTGCTGGGCATTGGTGCTTGAGCTGCTGGAGCAGGAGCAAGCTGTCACACTGGGAATGGCCTACCTCACTGTGCTGTGAAGCATTTAGTGATTTGTTACAGATGGATGACATGGAGACATTTTGACAACACATATCAGAAAATAAAAAAAAGGTAAGATTTGGGGTGAGATAAAAAAATAAAATTCGTACCATCATATGTGACATATATTGCATTGTCACAATTATACAATTATTTTATTTGAACTGTTGTATTTAAGTACATGCCCTAACAATCACAAACTATAATTATAGGCAGCTCAAGGCAATCCTTGCAATGTGCATATATTGCACATATGCTTGGTCCAGTTATATAATAGATTACAGTTAACAGCAGGACATTCATGCCACTTGTATACAGTTTCATTTATGTAATATTAAAGAAATGCTGTATTGCATAGTTGTTACTCATGGTATTTGAACCCATAATCTCTGACTACAGTCTTACACTTGACTCCTAAAATTGTTTTGTGCTACAGATATATGCATACATACTTGCTTTTACACTTAGGATATGCATGCCCACTTTGCTACTACTGTACAGAAAAATGAAACAATTTCTATATTTAACTTTTAAAGCTACAATAATACTTCTCTTGTGCTGCATTCATACCACTTGCTTCCCTCATGCTATAAATGATCAAAATGAACCTGCCAATTGACCTCAGTTTCAGGATTAGCTGAGACAAGAAACAAAACAGATGAGCATTATGGATAATAATCTTGACTATATTTAGCTTTCTATGCATTGCATTATAAATTCTCTTTACTAACATACTTACACAACTGCGAGATGTCACTAGTTTGAAACTCATCCAACCACTGGTTGAGTGTTTCCCTCTTGCGCCTTTTTAGATCAATGAAGTGCTGGCTGCACTGTTCTCCAGTGGGTGGGTTCCCAGTGGCACTGGATGCAGTCATGACCAAGCTATTCCAAGCCTCAGACTTGTACTGGGAGCCAGAATAGTCCTCCCTGCAGAAGCCTTTGGCTGTGGCACTTTACCAGGACTCCAATAAATATTATGGACTACTGAACACCCTAACTCTGCACCCTAAATTGGGCACCTTCCCCTCAAACACCAGACATGTCTAATCCCAAAAGTAGAGCAATGGCAAATGATGATTTCCTACTAATTCCTGTTATCACATTTACTGGTAGGACACAAGCCTGAGAAATGATGCCAACCATGTTTGTGTGACACTAAGTGGATAGCAACAGTGCAAAGTTGGGAGGAAAGCAATTTTTGAAATAGGAAGGTTAGTTTGACACTTGACATTAGTTTGAGGGGTGTCCGCTGCTATAAGTGTTGGTTGATTTAACTTTGCAGACATGCACCTGGGGGCATACATTTTATGACCTGCCCAATGTTTGATTTGACTTTATACACTGATAAAATAGATTTTTACAGTGTGAGATTCAAACTTATGCATAAGGGACAAAACATTTTTTTTCCACAGTAGTGTTTTTCCATGTTTGCCACAGAAGAAGTACTTTTTAAACAAAGTATGAACCATTCATAAATGCTGATGAAAATTTGAGGTGTTAACCATGTGTGTGTGTCACCTGACAAGGTCCTTCTATATAGATTCATTTGTGCACGTGTCATATTTAAGTGTGAAGGCCATCCAAGTCCAGATAGCAGAATTATTCTTACAGAAGCATTGTAGATAATATACACTCAGTCATACTTCTTAACCTTCAAAACAGAATAAAGGTGTCTTATTCCTCATACAAATATTTCATATCAGCTCCACTATTTATGGTTATGTGTAATGTGTTCTAAGGTAAACTGAATATAATGAGAAATGGAACAAGAGTAAAAATGTCTGGAATTTCCCATATTAGAACCCAGGACAATGCATTTGGCAGCTCTACACCTGTTGCCACAGGATTATTGAGATAACACTTGTATATTTTCCTGTTCATTACTATAAACTGGACTATCACAACAGTAAAACATGTTGCATTTTCTGTACTGGAATCCAGGACCATCCGTATTACAGTCCTACACTTACACCTGTTGCCACAGTTAAATGAGATTTGCATAAGTCAATATTCATTCTTAAGTTGCTTGTGTTAACTGTCTCACAATGCCACTTAGTGGGCTTGTGGACTTTTAGCATTTCATTGATGGCTTGTTAGCAAAATGTATCATTTGACTTGTTTTGGGGGTGGGGGAGCAAAGTTGCATTTCTGTTTTGGAATAAACAAGATTTTGCAATTGTAACACTCCTTGTTTTGGATGTAACCATGCTTTGTTTGTGATTGTAATATGTTACAACCACACAATTCTTTTTTTTATATTTGAATATCTTGACTGTTTTATGTTTTTCTAGTGGGTAATAGTGGAATACATTAACCTTTTATGTGTTGTATCAAAACAGGACTTTTACTTGTGTGATACTTATGTGTATTATCTTTTTCTGTGTTTTATGTGACCTAGGACTACGGCACTCAGGCATCCCAGTCCCTGAACCCCCCCCCCCCTTCAATGACCCTGAAATTGAAGTCATTGTGGAAGCATTTATCATCTTGGTGCCTTTCTGCTTGAGAGGGGATGAGAGGATATTTCTGGCCAAATGCAAATTTGGCAGCAGATAGTTGCTGATGTGAATGCAGTAGGTGGCCAGAGTAGGACATATGATCAGGTGCACCATAGGGCCACTGATATGATTTCTTTGGCCCAGGGGAAAGCAGCTGCAATGGACTGTGAACAGATGGTTACTGGGGGGGGCTGCTACAGTGCCACCACTGACACAAAATAAAGAGTGCCTGTCCTCTGTCAGGGATCCAGACAGCTCATTGCAAAATGCACAACAGCATGTGATTGATGTTGGTTTTTCTGTTTCACGGAGGACAAGTATGTCCCAGGAGGAGCTTCCAGGTAGGGTTATCTATCTCAGTTGTTAAATACTTCTTGTATAATAAACTGTTTACAACAATACTTAAGTACTGTTTAACATTAAATTTGTTTAGAGGGCAGTTCTAGAGTGATACAGTTAACAACACATTCAGGCTGATTACACATGGGCTTGGGGTGACATGTCATCCAAGTTCTTGTTAAAATTATTATTAATGTACATATAAAGTTCAAAAAGTTTTAACCCCTTGTGTTACTGTTCATTCTCATGGTTGTGTTCTTACCTTTTGCTTAACTTCTTCCTGGACCATCCAGCATAGGGAGCCTGCAATCATCTGCACATGGTATGCCAAACATTTTTCTGTCAGTACTGATGAGCAGTTCAAACAAATAGCTAGTCTGTAATGTGGATGTCAGGACTGTTGCGTGTATTACTTTACTGTCTGTAATAGTGGCACCACTGTTAGTTTGCTAGCATATATTGGACTATAGTAGTGTAGGTATAAATTATTATCCCATGTTTGTTGCTTATTATCACAGGTGATCCTGACAGTGGAAGTGTAGGACACCTACCACCTGATGTCAGAGTATCAGCAAACTCTGATAATGATGGTGGCCAAATAGAGGCACATTTGGGGGGTGGAGAGGGTGAATCCTGACACAGAAGTTGACATTCAACCATCCCCTAAAATTGCATCAGACACAGCCAATAGGCCTACTCCAACCCATTTCACTGAGCCCTCAGATTTTGGACCAGTGGAGGGGCAGTGCAGTTACTGCAGCTTCAGTGCCTGTTGACTCTGGCTGTATCCAAAGTGTGATTGAGATGCCACACATGAGGGTTATTAAGACTGCTCAGAGGAGGCCTGCTGTCTATCCTCCATCTGATTCAGGTGTGTCTTCCAGTGCCACTCAACATATGTTTAGGGCCATCATGGAGACACAGTCACATATCATTAGCTCCTCCAGAGAAATGCTTAGGGTTGTAGACATGGCAGAGACTGATATGTATGACTGCCTCCACCGTGTTGCAGATTCAATTAACTGGATGAATGACACACTGGAAAATATGGTCCCCCGGATTCAGCAAGCTCTGCATGGAGTGCCTGAATAGTGTCAGAGCTGTTGCACACAATATGGCTGACGAGCGATCCAGGAACAAGCCCCAGAGACATGAACGAGCACATCTACACTATTCCCGCACAGACACCACTGCCATGTGCTAATTACCTCATTTGCTAGTAAAAAACATGCAAATTAGGTGAATTAGCAATCCAGGAAGCAGGCAGGCGTCTGTACAGGAATAGTATAACCTGCAGAAATATATTCAGTTACTAACCGAATACATTTCTGTTTCTGAAAATTACAAAACGGAGGTATGACAGCTTGAAATAAAGCATGTATTCAATGCAGTAGGCATGCAATGGCCAAATATATGGCCATTGGTATGCAAAATAGCTGCAATTATATAAAAAACAAGTTTATTTTATTTGGCCGATCTCAGTCATTTAAGCATAAGGCAGTGGTGCACAAACAGGATCACCACAAAAATAAGAAAAAAGGGGGAAATAAGGTTTTAGACCCAGATCAGCATTTTTCCATAATAGTCAATGGCATACATAAGACAACATTATTAAGAAATAGTGGTTGGTAAGGGGGAAGGCTCAGTGTGAGAGTGGTAACCATGAATTAGCATTCTGGTTTATGTAAATGAGGGGACTGTTACTGAATCACAGATTTCCTCTCAGTGTTAGCTTGCACCCAACCGTGTAGGTGTAGTAACACCACTGTATAGGTATAAGAGGTGGATGACGTCATAAGGGTGTGTGTCATGCATGCTGTAAGCTTACTGGAGCTCTGTGGCATGTGTTTGCCCTTAGCTAAGCAAAGCTAAGGAAGGGGGTGTGTCTGAGGCTGTCTAGCAGTGTTTACATTGCCTAAACAGGTGTGTGCACCACGCACCCGGTTTTAAACAAACAAACAAAAAAAAAACAACCAAGAAATAACAGCACTGTTCACATCTGAGCACTGGGTATGCACAGTGCACCTCGAGGCTTAAATGGGAAGGCAGTGGGAAGGGAAAACAGCAGTAGGAAGGCAATCAAGGAGAACTAGCACAGCTGGCAGGTAAAGTGTTTCATAATTAGACAATTACACAAGCAGCAGCCCAGCACACTACTATAAAGGATGCAAATACCTTTCATTCTGGTTTTTCCCACAAACTCTACACCACTGGGGTACAAAGTCAGGGAAATTTTACCTGACAAAACTAACAAAAGTTAGGGGCTGTTGTCACTCTCATACATCAGTATGTGCAAGAGGCTGAGGGTGGTAAGGACGTGAATGCAGATGACCATACTGCAGTGAGGAGGAGAAGGAGAAGTGTACAGACCCAGGGTAACCTACCAGGGGCTACATGAGCTGGAGATATTGGAGCGCTATAGGGTGAACAGGGACATACTACAGCAAATTGTTGAGCTGTGCCCGGCCTACCTTACACACAGAACCAACAGAGGGGAACCCATCCCAGTGGATACCAAGGTATGTGTAGGCTTAAGAATACTAGCCACAGGTACCTTCCAAAGGGCAACTGTGCATATCATGGAGATCTCACAGGCATCAGCATCCAAGGTATTTTACCAGTTCCTGGATGCCATGTCAGCACATGCCAGTGAGCACATATATTTCCTCAACACCCATGAGGCGTTGACCAGCAATATGTGTCTCTTCCACCAAATAGCAGAATACCCTGAGGTAGAGGGTGCTATAGACTGCATGCACATACACATCAAGGCACCACCCAGTGAGTGGGGTAGGGTCTACATAAACCGCAAGGGTTTCCTCTCCATCAACTGACAGGTTGTGTGCGATGCTCAGGGCATTATCTTGAATGTGTGTGCTGGCAGTCCTGGAAGGTATCATGACTCCCACATCTGGCATATGACACAGCTGTACCAGTCATTTGCCAGTGGAGACATCCCATATGGACACCTAGTAGGGGATGCTGGCTACACACTGGAGCTGTGGCTGATGACACCCCTCAGAAATGCACACACACCTGAACAAGAACTACATAATGAGGCACACGCACAAACCAGAATCATAATAGAGCATGTGTTTGGGATGCTCAAGTCATGGTTCCACTGGCTGGACATATCCAGTGGATCCTTGCAGTACTCTCCAGCTACATGTACACAAATGTTCATAGTATGTGCCATGCTACACAATATGATCCTGTGGAAACAGCTGCAGCAAGAACATCACAGGACAAGGCCACACAGCCCCCCACCATTGCCAAGGACATTACAGGAACAGAGTGACTCAGAGGAGGAACTACCTGAGCCTGGCCATGTAGACAGAAGGAGGTGTGCCCAGTATGCCCAGGCCCTGGCAAAGAGGCAACGCATAGCACATATACTGACATGGTAGGGAGCCAGGAAATGACATCTCTCTCTGACTCATACATACAATAAAAGGGATACCAAACATGACACTACCTGTGCTTTACCATGTATAGGGAGTGTACTATGTGCATCCATCATAGTCAGTCCTCCAGCACCATCTTTAATACTGTCCCGACCACAAGGTAAGTTAACCTTCCTATCAATTAATGAATGGAGTAGTATGTTCTGATAGTTGTATCTATGGTATGGATGCGAGCATGCAAGGGAATCAGGTGGCTGAATGGGATGGCAGCAGATAGTGGACACCTATATGGGCAGCATGAATTCCATAACAAATACTGGTGCCAACATACTAAGCAGTACTAGACAAGGTGACACATCCAACCACAGTACATTAGTGGCCCAAGTAACTGTGGACCAATCTATAAATACCACTGGGATGAAGGGGCAACTATAGGGATACTTCTCAGTTATCACTCGCATAATTTTAGAAAGATGATAGAATAACAGAAGGGGGGGTGTAGCAGCTTGGACGTCATGGAGTGTGTGAAGTCTGAAACTTTGATGTGTGCCCATACCACCCCTGCCTGCAAACTCATTAATGGGTGGCTACAAACCTGCTCGTAAATCACAATGTGAAGGGGAACTGACCAGATATATGAGCCCTACCTCTGTTTAACCTGGGTGAATCTGTACAACCGAGAGGTATGGACATAGCAGGATATGGCCATTCTGTTAAGTCGATATATGTACAAGAAGGGGATGCTTAGCCACCATACTACCAAGCTGCTGAACCATTTACACAGACCCATCCACAAGTTTCTGTAGCTACCCCTCCAGAATGGCAGGAGTGTGTAAGAATGTGTAGGCTGCGGCCCACAATACTGGACTCAGCTGCATTCATCTTGTATTTCCCAGTTAATAACTGTGAGCAAATAATTATGTCTGTCAGTAGTTGATGACATAATACATCACAGTGTAAAACAGTACCTATGTCTGAATATCTCTGCTAACACCAGCCATTAAACACCAACCAAACAGCACAGACAGCAGTAGTTACAGTATCCCCCTAACTGTTGCCCATTGTGACTCCATATTGTCAACCTATCTACAGATATCATGCAGAAACAGGTTGCTAACTGTAGGTGTAGAATACTAAACCCTAGACTGGAGGCCAACCCTACCTGGAATGAATTCATGCACTCAATACAGAAGGTAATACTGGGCATGCTCATACACCTGGAGAAATGAAGCCCATGTCTGACAACACAGTGGACTAAACATATCTGCATTTGCAGATGTCTGTGCACACATGCCAAATTGTACACCATTTATGCTTCACACACACATTGGATAGGAATACTCACACATATCTAAGGCCAACAGCCTATAATATATCAAACATACGCACACACACACACACAGATGTGGGGAAGAGAGAGCGACAGACAGTGACAGACACAATTCCATTATGATGCCTTTCCCACCCACTACACATCCAATTGGCCTATATCACATGATGTGCTTATGTCAATCACCGTAGACATTCCTTTTGGTAGCCCTTAGTCCATTAGTGCCTGTGGTGCTTGTGATAAATGTGTAACATGGTAATACAAATAAGTATTCATGTAGCATTTGTAAACTCAGTCCTGTCAAATGTAAAGTTGTGTGTGACTAAGTGTGTGTGTGTGTGTGTGTGTGTGTGTGTGTGTGTGTGTGTGTGTGTGTGTTTCCAGAGGAATGATTTATGGCCTATTCACACACTGCACTTCCCATTGCCCATGTTAACACTCCTGCTGATGTCAGTCACTTTGAAATAACCCTGTGGGAAGTCTCAGCCCTATAAGCTTCATGGCACTTGCAATAACTGCGTACTACTATAGTGTAGCATACTAGTTAGGTAGAAGTTCTAATCCCAGACATGGAAACTGTGTGTATTTGTGTGAGAGAGTGTGTGTGTCTTTGATGACACATGATTTTGTGGATATTCACACTTATTACACCCCCGTACCCCTTCTTTAGCACTGCTGCTGATGTCACTCACCTTCAAAGACACCTTAGGACAGCTCTCCAACATATAACCACGGTGTCACTTGCGATAACTGTGTAATACCATAGTGTAACATACTAATTCGGTAGGAATTCTAATCCCAGACATGGCAACTGTGAAAATGTGTGTGTTTGGGTGAGAGGATGTGTGTGTCTTTGTTGACACCTGATTTTGTGGATATTCACACTTACTACTCTTCCCTTACCCCTTCTTTAGCACTGCTGCTGATGTTACTCACCTTCAAAGATACCTATGGGCAACTCTCCAGCATATAAGCACAGTGGCGCTTGCAATAACTGCATAATACCATAGTGTAGAATACTAGTTAGGTAGGAGTTCTAATCCAAGATATGGCAATGGTTGGTGTAGACAATCCATAGCCATACATTTCTACTGCCATGTGCAATGACTATGTGAAGTATGGATTAGTGAACAATATAGGCAACCCTTATAATACTCAGAGTCCACTCTCCACCCACGGATCATACACAAACATGCTTGGTGCTTTCTCTCTTTCTGTCTTTCTTCCTTTTTTTCTTTTTCTCTGTCTCTATCTCTGTCTCTCTCTCTCTTTCTCTCTCTCTCCCTGTCTGGTAGATGCGGAAATATGCATCTGTTCTGCATAAGTAGCAGCTTGACTTTTGTAGGTAATGTTCATGATCAGCTGATAGCCTGTGCATGAATTGGAGTCCCCCACTTGTTAATTGCATGTGAAAGAGCTGTGGTATTGTTCCTATAGCCAATTGCATGGAAACACACTCCTAGAACTAAGCACTTCATGTGGGTGTTGTCCCTTTTCCTTCACTGTGAGAAGGACTTTATGTGGGTGTCTGACAAACAGCTTCACAGAGGGTAGTTGGAAATACATCTTACAACAAACACTGTGGAGACAGGCCAACAAACTGAAGGGGGATGTTCCAGACATGGGGACAGAATGTATTACTGTTCTACATATGAAGTAATGTTGGTTTAACAGGGTTTGTGTGGATATGGCTGCCCTACATGATGTAAAGTCTGGCATGACAGTGTTATGTGGTTGTGAAGACTCTCACCTGTAGGGCTAGCTGCAGACTGACCAGAGTTTGGAGTCTTAGATTTGGTGTGTTACTCACACATTGTGTTTATAAATGCAGTAGCATACTCTGATGATTGTAGTCACCCACATGTGTTACTGCCTTCATATCCCTCAGAAGAGACATGTTACAGCAAACCCTGTTACACCAGCAGTTTTCTCAGTTTATAACAGCAATATGTCAATAGTGGCCCTGTGTTTGTGCCTCTGTCCCCCAAGTCTGTCACCCTTTGTCCATATGTCATGCAGTAAGTGGTGGATATGTACAGTATATCATTATTTACTGACATCATTCCTGATATCAAGCCAGTGATATATCAGACTGCCAGACATATTATGTATAGGAGGCCTTATATTTGAGGACATAACCTGGACATTCTGTTGTAGTGTGTACAGTACTGAGGTCTGTGTACTAATGGAAATTGTTGATGAGTGCCAGCATTGTGTAGCAGTGTATTGTGAATATGTTATTTGGCTTGTGTACAGACTGGGGTAGATGTCAGTGTTCTTGGTCCTATTCTATCTGATGTTACATTCTGCTCCAGTTTCTGGTACCCTATAAGCTTATATGTTTGTAGGCCCAGACTGAGACATGTCACATACCACAGTCAGGCTTCAGACTACACTGTGAATTGGGCCAGTATATATGTAGGGTTAGTGGGTGAGTGGCAAATATGATGATGGGTTTTTTTCACACAGTCCATATTCTGTACTTTTAATTAGGCTTACCATTATGTGACTGTGACTGTGTTGAGATTGGTTGTAGGTATGCACTTTCACACTGGTGTCTGTTACTCCATGCTGTTACATGCCGGTAGTGCCTGCTATATTTTCAATTACATGTTTATTCCCCCATAGGAAAATAGGGATAGTGTTGTGGCAGTCTGCCTGTAGTTTAGTGGTTGGTGACATGCCTAGCAGCTCAGTATATATACCCTAGTGTGATGTTATGTACAGATATTTTTCAAATGTACTGTTGCTTGGCCACCATACGTGTTGTGTATTACTGACAAAGCAGTGGGATGCTGTGAAGATGTAGTCACTGACTAGTGGGAAGTATGTAGTCTTGGGACCTATGCTCCTCCTGTTAATATATGTCAGGACAAACAGGAGGGTGTGAATGCATCAACTGTGTGAGCCTATCTACTCCAGTATTTGTGATATATCCCCATTTTCATGGCTTTAAACATCCCCTTTGCCAGGCTTGGTCCACATTCCTTGCACTAAGGTGTTCTGTGTATAGCTCTCGACTGACCAGAATTTTTCAGACTGTCCATATTTATTGCTTAAATATCTGCTGTATTCCACAAGATCATTGCTGTGATTTGTGTGGTACTTCACTATAATGAGTTTATGATGTCTGTCAGTAACTGATGGCGTACATGTCAGGAGAGTCTTCATTCACAACATGTATGTTGACACAACCCCTGTTACTGTAGCCACATTCTCCATTTATAACTGCAATATTTACAGTACATTCCCTTGCACCAAGAGGTTGAGAGTTATGGTGCTGAGGTATGACTCCACTATATGTTATGGGCATTTGTTTTATATATATATATATATATATATATATATATATATATATATACAAAATATATGTATGTGTGTATGTGTGTGTGTGTGTGTGTGTGTGTGTGTGTGTGTGTGTGTGTGTGTGTGTGTGTGTGTGTGTGTGTGTGTGTGTGTGTGTGTGTATATATATATATATATATATATATATATATATATATATACATTTTATCTGTGAACATGAGTATTGTATATTCCTTCTCAAATGTATCTCACCATATTTATGTGATATCTGTATATGTAGATATGAACACATGACTGATAGCACACTATTTCCACTAATAATAAGTGAACAATTGTAGTAGTCAAAGCAGTTGTTCACTACTATTCAGTACGTGTACTGAATGATATATTTGAAAAACATTCATCATTCTTACAACTCTGATGGCTTAATGGTTAAGTGCTGTGACTATAGTGTACAGGGTCCTGCATTCAAGACCTGCATGGGCTATTCATTTTGTTGCTCGGCAGAACAAGAGCGGATGGAGACAGAGTGATTAAGGTGCTTTAAAGTGCTTTAAGCGGGTTTGTGAGATGGTAAGCACTGCTAATGCACGGTTAAATATATACGCGCTTACACCATGTAGGCTTTACTTACCACTGTGCAAATCTGCTTAACATTTACATTTAAGCAATGGTCACACCTGCTAAGCATAGCTCAGCCTTGGTAACCAGTGATCACATTCCAGTCTGATAAAATGACAGGGTAATGAGATCTTTAATAAGTCTACTTAATACACCTTACATAATTTGCTTCTATGTGCTGTCATTACAGTAGTAGCAAGGGTTGTGAGTATACTGTATGGGACACCTGGGTATACATGGGTAGTGCCACAATCTGTTCTCTTTGGATTTGTTTCATACATGGGTAGTATCCCAAGTTATATGCAGTCACACTTGCATGTTACACTAGCTACAGAGAATTGGTTGACAGAAATAGTTTAACTCATATGGTATCATTACGTTAGTACTTTTAACAGTGCTTTTTAAATTAAGAGTGGACTGCAGATTGTAGTACTGGTCCATACACCCCTGCATGCAAAGTTGGACTCTGAGTACTGAGTATCTTGTTCTATGTGTTTGACCTGTATGTTTATATGTATCTCCTATTTGATATTGATCTGATATTTTGATATTAACTGTAGACTACTATGTTCTTTGGACATTGGGGACTGCTGTCATGTATTAATGGCATATCTTTCAGTTTCAGACATATATCTTTCAATTCATTCATCCAAATGCATAACCTGTTGGCTGTCTACTTTCTGTCCATCCTCTGTACAGATGTGCAGATGTCAGGTATTGCTACGGCCATACCACTATGTAGGTGCCCACATTGTGTTGTGCTG
>NC_056731.1:1306606378-1306728878 GCF_019279795.1 Protopterus annectens | reverse complement strand
GGCCAGATTACATGTATCCAGTGGACACGTGCAAAATCGACAGCCATGTATGGGGCAAGATTTTTTTGGGGAACAGATTGCCCTTTTCTTTTAAGTTGAGAGTGGGATTTTGGGGAAGGATGGTAGGTATATTTGGGTAAGTAGGCTAGGTAGGAAGACAGACAAAACAAACAAGAAATCATGCAGGGGTGGTATATGACACATTTGGGGGTAAACACCTTTGATTGTGTGGGGTGTTTGGAAATCAGAAACCCATGAGCCCCCAAATGGGAACAGTGGAACTGAGGTCCCCACCCATGGGCAGTCACCACTGCACCTTCACGGCCCCAAATGTGGCTGTGTTGGGGGCTGAAAATAAGGGACAGGCTGACCCTCTAATTGTGCCAAGTGGCCCTCAAGATGGCCTATCAGATCTCCAAACTCCTTTTGGAGCTCGCTATGCACCAGTCCTTGTACCTTGCTTCGGGTGACATTATCCTGTCCGTGCCCGATTCAGGGGGGGCAAGCCCCATCCCCTGAGGTGGTTCCACCTGAAGGTGGTACAGGACCAGCAGACAAGGAGGTCCCAGGGTGGGTCCCAGACATGCTGGGGTCCGGTGCCACAGCCAGATGAGGTGGGAGAGGTGGGTCTGCTGGGACTGCCCTTCCCAAACATGCTGTGGTGTTGCAGTTTTAGAACATATATGGGTTAGTAATAGTCAACACAATCCAGGATTAGTTATAACAGCATGCATAGATATTCCCATTAACCAAAAACAACACTTTTGGAACAGGTGCATAGCAAACAGAACACATGCATATATGGAACCACAGTAGCCATTACAATGGCATGCAGATTACTATGATAGCATCAGGCCACCAATTATAGTATTTCAACATGGAACATTAATAGAAACACATTTCAATATTTGTTGAACAATAGGACATATGTCCGAACAGTAGGTTTGGTGTAAAACATACCAACTGATTTGTGTGTTTAGATTATTGTTGCAGATATGGTGGGGGGATGTCAATTAACAACTTGTATATCCTTGCAGTGCTCACAACTTTAATGAGCATTGCTCTAATCATTACTCTACAGGTATTATTACAATACCCTATGGCCTTGGTTTGGGCAGTGGTATGTTTGTACACAGTGTATACTTCAACCATCTTATAGCTACATTCTACTTCTCTTACCTGGTAGACCTGTGGAGGGAATGTTTTTTAACACTACCTGACTGTTTCTACACATATTCCCAGATTCCTAGTTAAAATTATGTGCATACAGCTTACTACCACTCCTGGGATTCGAACCATGGCTGTATCAGCTAAAAATAAAACAATCAGTATTTCATCAGAGTGAGTTATTGAGAAACCGCTGTTTCTTTATTCACGGTTTTCTAAGTTTCTCTTGGTTGTACAATTTGACCTTGTAATTACAACATTTTTATACAGACATTCCTAGACATATTTTTATGTAGCACAGTGTGGGTAACAATGGTTGACACAACATTACTATTCAGATATTAGATCTTGGTGAATGCAACATGTCAAACCATACAATACCAGAGTAAACACAACCAGTCCAGGATTTAGAACTTTATTTCCAGACAGTTACAGTTCTCTTACCTGAAAGACCTGTGAGGGGAATGTTTGTTAACACTACCTGACTGTTTCTATACATATTCCCAAAATCCTAGATAAAATTATGCATACAGCTTGCTACCACTCCCGTGATTCAAACCATGGCTGTGTCTGCTAAAAATGGAACAATTTGTGATTCATCAGAGTGAACTATTAAGAAACTGTTATTTTTTTTCATCATTGTTTTCTAAGTTTCTCTTGGTTGTACAATCTGATCTTGTAATTACAACATTCTTATACAGACATTCTAGACATATTTTTATGTAGCACAGTGTGGGAAACAGTGGTTAACACAACATTACTATTACAATATCAGATCTTGGTGAATGCAACATGTCAGGCCATACAATACCAGAGTAAACACAACCAGTCCAGGATTTAGAACTTTATTGCCAGGCAGTTACAGTTTTATTTAAATATGACCTATAGGGGACTATTACTGTCATATTATCTTGTTTATGTAGTACAAGCCATACACATTTTTAATGCTGCCAGGTGACATTTTACTCCTTTATATTTATTTGGTAGGATTACTACAAGCAGGATTGTTACTCACCAGCCTTGCGATGCAGCCTTTGCAACCTGCTGGCATGGGCTTCCTGGTTCACAGCCCACTCAGCTGGAGCTGTAATGAATACAGAGAAACATTTATGCATACCTATTCATCACATACACAGGCTGGACTTTGGTAAACTGTTATTGCTATGAATACTCACATACTGCTGGGCCATCTCTCCTCTCTCTTGCTTCTTGGACCCACTGTTCCAAGAGCTACCGCTTCCTCCATTTCAAGTCGGCATAGTGGTGCCAGACCTGCTCACCAGTCTGAGGGATACCAGTGGCACTGGTCAGATCATGGGCAAGAATTTCCCAGGCTTCTGCTTTATATTGGAAGCCCTGGTACTGGTCCTGCAGCAATCTCACATCATGGTTTTTCACCAGGAGTCCTACCATGACTTTGGACTCCTGTATGCCCTAGCGCTGCGCCCAAAAGCGCATGCCCTCCAACACCTACCATACTGTCTACAGTAGGGAGCTGCAACACGTTATGAGCTGTATTCCCACATGCTGGGTTTAAATACTGCCGATGTTCCACCCTTTGCCATGACTGGATGGTTTTAAATAAGATGCGCTAAGTTAAGCTATGGGCAAGTCTATTTAGCTAAGATTGGTAGTGCTTAAAGGGGCAGGTGCTGAGCACAGCTTTCCAGTGCACACATCTACTTAGCTACAATACTTCCTGCTTAGCATTTATGTTTCAGCAATGCTTACAGTGCCTCAGCTGAGCTGAGCATAATGTAGTATTATTTTCCTTTCATTTTTTGGACTATCATGATGGTGGGTTTCATTCATCATTTAGCATAGCTTATAATATGTATGTTGACCTTCCATAACATCCCCTTATGTGTATGTGCTTTTCTGACATATTACATTTTGTGTGACTGTATGTATGGGGCACTTGTGATTATGTGGGGGTTTCACAACTTCAGTACACTGACACCTCACATTTGGCCCTAATAAACTGCTCTGGTTCAGAAATATAAGTTACTTACTACATAAATATACTAAAATATTATATTTGTGGTGATTTCACATAAAAAAATAGAATTGGCTGTAGTGGGGTTAGAACCCTGAATGACTACAGGCAAAGCATACACTTTAATCACTACATTGTTGCACTACTGTGTATGGTGGCAGTCTATTGCTATTTAACTTCTTGGGCCATTTAAGCTGGCCTAAGCATAGCTAAGCAATGAGCACAGCCGCTCAGCTATGCTTAAACTTTCCTGCTGATGTGAAAAAAAAAAACATTATGGACACTTTTTAAATATTGCTCTTACAAACTTAGATAGTTGTTAGAAAAACAGGTTTTGCATTCACTTGCATTTTCTGAAGGGTATGATGTCTAAAACTTAGTTCTGTCATTATTTTCTAACTTCATTCTTTAATGATATGCCACTAATTTGGCAGTGGCCACTTATTTATTTCATGGCTGTACAGTATACGGCAGGAATCTGGACATTCTCTGGGGATCTCTCCTGTTGGGAGTTTATATTCTGTGAAAAGAGCAATCTCGCTCTTTTTACATTGCTGTATGGCAATTCTGGTGTGCAGGGGGCATGTACCTTGTGAGAGCACTGCTCTCAGAGATGCCCCCTGTGCTCATACACATTTCTGTGTACATATTGCAGCCTGCCTTCATGCATATGCATGGAGCGCAACCTTGCTGCTCCTGTGTAGTCCCTTCTGTGCAGAAATAAGCTATTCATGCACAGAAGTTTGCTGAATCCCGGGGGTGTCTGTGATGGAACATCTGCTGAGAGGGGGACGGCATCCACGTGAGTGTAGATCAGCTACATCACCTGATGTTTGCTAAAGTGACCATGCCTGATCATGCTGTCATAGTGGTCCTACTTCCACTGCTCCATCAGTGCTTGAGGTGTCCACACCCAGTCATGGTAAGCCATGGGGTCATGGTCCTGGGCATCCTTGTGAGGAGAGCTAGACCAGCAGACATCATTCATGTTCAAGTAGCAGCAGTGAATCTGACCATGTGCGTGGACATGCCAGTGCAACCCATGGCAGACCAAGATCTCAATGTCAGGTACAACAATGATGAACTGCCAGCTCTGCCAGGCATGGCTCACACCTGTCCGTCATACCAATATGAAGAGCGAGCACAGAGTTTGGCTGTCTTCCAGCAGACACTCGCACATAAATTTCACCAGGAGGGCCCATACAGACACACACTCAACATTTACATAGTTCAGCTGCGAAGCTTAAAGCTCATTCTGTCTCACTTGCCATTTTTTACTTTATCCAGTGTCTGCCTGCTTCTCTTTCTTACTCATATGCACTCAATTACCGTTTGTGCCAGTCTAGGCTTCCTGCCCCCCCCACACACACACACACACACACGCACACACAGAACACCATATGCAAGTGATGATAACTGTGCCACAGCCTTGTTTTCTATCCTTTGAATTCAGGGATGCATAAGATTTGTGTCTGATGTCTGTCAGGGTCCATAGCTGACTTAGTGCTTAGTATATCTGTGTTTGTGATGTTGTTTTGCTAATTGGGCTTTTAACATATTTTGGTCTTAGAAAGTTAGGCAGTTGATAGAATGAAAACATTTTTTTTGGCATCAGTATTTTTAATAATATTCTGAGGGCTTTGAAGTCTGAAACTGAAATGTGTCTCATTACTTTCTGACTTCTTTTTTTAAAGTTTTTCTAGTAGAAAAGTATGAGGTCAAACTGAGGACATTTGGTGACCATCAGAAAATCTGAGAGGTATGAATGCATGAATCTTTGATGCCTGAAGCCTATTATTTGATAGAAGACACATGTAGTCACATACATCTCTTGTATCATACATTAAAGTCATTACTGTTCAAATCACCCACCTTTTACTTACTTACATTACCAAGTAGCAACATGCAAGGATATGTCATTCATTCATATTATTACACAATTATGTTTTAACACTCCAGGTTCAACACTTACCTTGTAAATCCAACAGTCGCCACAGTTTTAGATCAGGGCTGAATCTGTCTGATGCTACAACAACACAAAAAAACCTCCTGAAGCTAAAGGGCTTCCAAAACACTAAGAACAACGCAGAAAAACAGAAACAGCTTAAAGTCCACCACAGTTGTCTTTATTATATGACAAAGCTTTCAAGTAAAACTCTTCATTAGTATCTAAAACTACACAGTCTAAGTTTAAATACTTAATACCAGCCAATCAAATTCATCATTTATTGCATGATCTAAACTTATATAAACTATTAAAGTGCCAACATAAAAAAATCATATACTTAGTTAAAATACATCTTTTTTGTATAAAATATACTTCTCATATAAAATACTAAGCATAAATTCATTTTAAATAATAAAAAACAGAATATTTACCACATTGTCAATCCATAAATATTTTTAAATGTTGGTATGCCTATCTTTCAAAATAGGCTTAATACTCACAATGTGATTCAGACCTGGGGATGGTCTGCTCTAAAATAATTTATCCATCTGTGCTCAATTAATTCTGTTTTGTTCACCATATATTCACCATTTTTATTCCTAGGTACTACTTGTAATATTCTGAATTCAAATGTATGTGCTGCACCCTTATTCTCTATATGCTTTGCTAAAGCATTAGTTAAAACTTTCCTTTTTATATCTGACATATGTGTGCTGATTCTGTCCTTAAGTTTCTTGTTGGTTTTACCAATATAAAAACTTGTGCATGCTGTACAGTGTGCAAAATAAATCACATTTTCTGAAATGCAGGCTCCCCTTTTGCATTAAATTTAAAGCCCTCTCCACTAATTGGGTGTCTGAAGGACAATTCCGTGCTTATATCTGTACAATGTACACAGTTATAGCATGGAACTGTCCCTGTTTTCCAACAATATTTCTCAAATTCTTTTTTGCTGTTCATTTCTTTAAAGCATAACTGTTGGTCTCAAATTCTTTTCTCTTTTATATGTGAAGCTCGGCTTCTCTCCTATAATTTTACTAATTTCCTGATTACAGGCCAGTATTACCCAATTTCTTCTAACTATATCTTTTATCAGATCCATATGTCTATTATATGTTGTAATATAATTGATGCTTTTTCTTTCTTTCCTACAGCTTCTATCAATAATCTTAACTTCATCTCTTCCCACTCTTCTTCATTCTCACCTTTACTCAAACAGGAAATGCAACTGTACTGTTCACCCTATACCTCTCAAGGTCTCCTCCACTTTTACTGCTGGCTAACCTCTCACCTAGCTAATCTTGCTCATTTGTATTATGGATATATAACTATACTGTAAAATCTAGCCTCAAGGCCATTTGCCTGTTTTTTTATACCTAAACAAAATTGTAATTGCTTCTTTATGAATGCTACCTGTTTATTTGTCAGTTACGCAAAGTTTCTTAGTAATTATTCATGTAACTATGTATTGTTGGAGCTTTTCTCTCTGGGCCTTCACTGAAAACAGGCTCCCCGAGCCCAGTGGACCTCCCCGGTCATCAAACTGGAATAAATAATAAATAAATATAAATAATAAATAACTTTTTCTTTAGTTTGTGTATTAGTGAAGTACAGTTTTGCTATATTATTTCTCAAAGCTTTTATTGTATTCTTAGACCTATCAATTAACTTGGCATCATAGCCTTTATTCAAAAAAGCTGATGCCGTCATTTCCATTTGATTAACAAATATATCATCCTTTGTACTCAGCCTACTAGGGCAAGTAAACTGACTCTTAATAACTCCGTCAAACAATACAAAACAATATAAAAACAAATAATACAAAATAATCAATCGAACAACAATTTTTTATTGATGGGTCGCTTCTCTTTGAAACAACCAGTTGCCATCAGGAGAAAAGCAGAGGGAGAAGCAACAGTCGCAAGAGAGTGAGCAGCTCAATGAAGGAAGATCAACAGAGAGAGTTGAATACAACAAACAAGGTAGGTGGAGGGATGAACTACAAAAAGAAAAAGACTTAGATACTTTCTATGGTAATGTACTGAACTTATCTGGCTATAAATTGAATATAAATGAGCTTAAAGTGCTGGCAAAAGGTTTAACATTTGTACCATCAGCAGCAGGACATTTATCTGAAGCACTAACTGAATTATGATTGTTTACTAGGAACTTAGACTTAAAGTTATTGTATAAAGATGAACAACTGTTAGAAAATGTGTTAAAATGATCTAGTACTTTTGTACCATTGAGTAAACCTAATGTAAAAGCATTTTTGGATATATGTGAACAGGACATGTATCAGATGTACCTCACTAAACAGAAAGGCAATAAGTAGTATAATTTAGCAAAGATGAACAGGAAGCTCTTGTTTCTTTATGTAATAATTGCAATATTATTATAAAATCTGCAGATAAAGGGGGCATGATTGTAATAATGGATGCTGAACAATATATAGAATGGATGAATGATCTTTTGTCAGATTCCATGACATTTAAATTAGTGAATAATGCAACTGTGAATATTATTTGTAAAGTGAAAAGCTTTCTGTATGAATTATTAATGGATGCTATTTTAAGCCCAGATGACTATAACTATCCATATATAGCTGACCTAGTTATTCCATTTATCTATGGACTTCCCAAATTGCATAAGAGAGTAACAAGACCTCCCATGAGACCTATTGTCTCTGGTAAATGATGGATAACAACAGCTATATCTAAATATGTGGATAGAAAATTAGTTCCCCTACTACAATTTAGTAAAAGCTATATTAGGAACCATCAAGATTTTCTGATAGCTCTGAATCAACGGAATAGCATGAATATGCTTGAGAATGCTATGTTGGTAACAATGGACACCAAATCACTCTTTACTGTTATTCCTAATAATGAAAGAATTCAGCTAGTAAGACAATATATTTGTGAACATGGTACACTGGATGCTGGTAGGGTAGAATTATTCTGTTCATTAACAGAGTGTGTTCTAGAAAATAATATCTTTAGCTTTAATGAAGAATATTACCATCAGAGGCAAGAGGTAGCAATGGGTATGCCCATTGCTAATACTTATGCAAATCTTGTACTAGCAAGGTGGGAGGAAAATCATATTTAGAATGGAACTACAGCCAAATTTAGGCACAACAATATTGTTTTTTATAGACGATTTGTAGATGATACCTTTCTTTTGTTGAAAGGATCACTAAATGAGCTACATAATTTTGTAGCATATTTACACTCAGCAACTGAATTTCTGAGGTTTGATGTTAACACTTCATTATATACAATTAATAGTTTTGGATGTAACTATTTCTAAGGAAAATGATGTAATGAATACAGTTATATATAAGAAGCCGATATAAGCAGCAAAGTATGTTCATTACCAAAGCATGCATCCACATCATGTGTTTGAGGGTGTTATTAAGAGTCAGTTTAAACGTCCTAGTAGGCTGAGTACAAAGGATGATATATTTTTTAATCAAATGGAAATGATGGCATCAGATTTTTTAATAAAGGCTATGATGCCAAGTTAATTGATAGGTCTAAGAATACAGTAAAAGCTTTGAGAAATGATATAGCAAAACCGTACTTCACTAATGCACAAAGTAAAGAAAAAGTTGAAGTTAAGACTATTGATAGAAGCTGTAGGAAAGAAAGAAGAAGCATCAATTATATTACAACATATAATAGACATACGGATCTGATAAAAGATATAGTTAGAAGAAACTGGGTAATACAGGCCTGTAATCAGTAAATTATTTAAATTATAGGAGAGAAGCCGAGCTTCACATATAAAAGAGAAACAAATCTGAGACAACAGATGTGCAGTAAAGAAATGAACAGCAAAAAGAATTTGCGAAATATTGTTGGAAAACAGGGACAGTTCCATGCTATAACTGTGTACATTGTACAGATATAAGCACAGAATTGTCCTTCAGACACCCAATTAGTGGAGAGGGCTTTAAATTTAATGCAAAAGGGGAGCCTGCATTTCAGAAAATGTGATTTATTTTGCACACTGAACAGCATGCACCAGTTTTAATATTGGTAAAACCAATAAGAAACTTAAGGACAGAATCAGCGCACATATGTCAGATATAAAAAGGAAAGTTTTAAGTAATGCTTTAGCAAAGCATATAGAGAATAAGGGTGCAGAACATAAATTTGAATTCAGAATATTACAAGTAGTACCTAGGAATAAAAATGGTGGAGATATGGTGAACAAAACAGAATTATTTGAGTATAGATGGATAAATTATTTTAGAGCAGACCATCCCCAGGTCTGAATCACATTGTGAGTATTAAGCCTATTTTGAAAGATAGGCAAAACAACATTTAAAAATATTTATGGATTGACAATGTGGTCAATATTCTGTTTTTATGATTTAAAATGTATTTATGAGAAGTATATTTTATACAAAAAAGATGTATTTTAACTAAGTATGTGATTTTTTTTATGTGGGCACTTTAATAGTTTTTATAAGTTTAGAACATGTAATAAATGATGAATTTGAGTGGCTGCTATTAAGTATATAAACTTAGAAAGACTGTGTAGTTTTAGATACTGATGAAGAGTTTTACTCAAAGGCTTTGTCATGTAATAAAGACAATTGTGGTGAACGTTCAGCTGCTTCTGTTTTTCTAATCTGTGTGATGCTAGGAGTACACAATTATTACATGGGTAGGCAAAGGTTGCAAGCATTGCCTGGCATCAATGTTACTATATGTATGTGTGTAGGATGAAGGTTTTATTCACTTAGGTGGTGAGTGCGTGTACTATGCATTGAGTCTTAGCCAATGCTAGGGCATATTGAGCACAGATATGTCTGCCTACACACACAGCAGCTGCTGTTTTCCCCTCTGACTCCTCATCTGTGTGTTGCTGTGGTAACCTTGCCATTGGTGGTGGGATACGTGACCTTCCCCTTGTTGATCATGCTGAAGTTACTAACTCTGGATTATGTTGTGAAGCATGACACAGAAGATGCAGATTTGAGTATATGTACAGGGACTGTACTGCAGGGCTCCCCTAGATATATCTAGGTAGTGGAACCATGACTTCAGCAGGCCATACACGTGCTTTATGATATTTTTGGCTTGAGCATGTGTCTCATGATGGCATTCTTCAGCAGGTGTGTCTGCATTTCAGATGAGCATCATCAGCTATGGTTCCAGTGCGTAACTTGCATCCCCCAGTAAACAACCCTGTGGGATATCACCCCTAGTGAACATCTGATAATGCTGATGGTGTGCATGGGTTGCTCACACACACATTCAAGATGATCCCCTTAGCATTATACATGAGTTGGCAGTTAACAGAGTGGAAGCTCTTTCTATTTATTTATATAGAACCTTCCCTGTTGCCCAGGTGTTGCCCTAATTTCTATATGTGTACAGTCTATGGCACACAGTACTTCAGGGTGGTGTGTTTCAAGGTAGAACTTCTGCATATTTGTGGCCCTGTCCGCAGGAGTAGCGGGAAAATATATGTGGTCACTGGCATCTTGGAGCATAGCTTTCAGGAATTGATTGAGGATCCTGGATGCTGATGCCTGTGACACTGCCAGCATGCTAAGTGTTGGTCTCTGAAAGGTTCCTGTAGCTAAAATTCTAAGTGCTATACATACCTTTGTCTTCATTTTATGGGCTCCCCTTGGTTTGCCTTGGGTCTGATTTGAGGACAACATAGGTTGCAGAGTTCCTGTAGTGTGTCTCTATCTACCCTGTAGCACTCCACAATTTCCATCTCATACAGATTGTGATTAGTTAACCAGGGTCAGAAATCTCTTCTCCTTCTTGTTCATGGACTATTAGCAGTAGAGGCAGCATAGACGTCTGCCTGTTACACATACACATGAATTAACACAATGGTAGCCCCTAAAAGTCTTTCTGCATGGCTCCTTTCCATACATATATTTCAATAAGTTTTGGAATTCACAGGGAAAACCAACACTGACTCTACAGTGTTGCTTTATAGCTTGTTGAATAGCTCCTCCATCTTGGATTGGTTGATTAGCATACAATTCGGCTACTTATGCTGTAATTAGAACACCATGGTGTTTACCATGGTTGTGCATCTCTACACACTGTGTAGAGCCACTTACTGAACACAAAACAGTGTGCTACCATTTGCAAAGTACATCAAGATGCATACACACTTTTTTGCGGCTCATGTAGGGTTTATTGAATCTGCCGTCAATTTTTTTTTAGGTTAAGCACGCAAGGTCTCTCTGTCATTTTGTACAATAGCACTGTAGTTTCTGACAAATGAAGGAGGCACCTGACCTGCATGCAAAATGTTAGCGGGCATGATTGACAGATGCTGATCCATCTTTAGGACACTACTAGCATTTAAATGACTATATTCCAATTGCAGTCTGAACTGAAGTGCTTTACTGATACATTTGTGACAAAAATTGTAGAAAGCAGGGTACTGCAGTCTAAACAAAAAAAAAAATCCAGAAGTACAGTCTCAGGACTTCAAAACTGACGTGTCTTAGTGCTCTATGTATGGACTATAGAAGCTGCATGTTGCAAATGTAGTAAACAGTTGGTTAGTTCAAAAGAAGAGAAGTTCAGTAACTAACCGAAACTCTGTATGGAAAAAGCCTTTACAACCCTCGTTTAAATTAGCTGGTTATGGTGTTTGAGAAAACGTGTGAAAAGGATATTTATTCCTTGTTCAACAAAACAAGATTCAGGCATTTTAACCTGTCACAAGATGAGTAGAACTTATTGGGGAAACTTACCGGGGACAAAAATACTAGGACAAGGAAACCAGGTAAAATGGCTATTGCTAATCAAATTGATTACGTGAGTACCATATTTCAGGTACACGGTGAGTCTAAGTCAAGGGTTATTTCTAAAAATGAAATTAACATGGTATATAAGATAACTGACTTTTTTAGAGGACACTTTAAAGCAAAGTAGGATAACCTTAGTTCCAGCTGTCGTGAAAATTAATATATTATGAAATTATTGTTAATGTGTTATATGGATTCCATTCCTTGCTTTGGGACTACATGAACCCTTTGTTTGTGTTTCTGAGGTTTTTTGGGTTGCATGGTCAGTATACTTGGTAAAATGTTACCAATCTTCCTGTAATGCTGATTGGAAATTAATTATCAGCACGTGTGTGTGTGTGAAAGAGCTTGCTTTTTGGATTTGGACTCCAATGTATGATTCCAGAAGTCAGAGACAGTCTTCATTGCTATAATGAATGCAAAGCTTAGCACTAGGCTGTTTTTGATTGCAATTAATAAAGCCTTATAGTATTTTATCTGATACCATGGGAATGGATTTTCTGACCTTACTTAGCGAAGAGATAAGCATTTTGTGTATAATACGAGGAGAGATTATGCTGCGGGGAGGAAAATTAGATAGGATTCCCCTTTGCCGAATTAAGTTTGCTCCAGATTGGTACTAAACAGTGATAACTATATTTGTTGGCTCAATTTTGGTGATTCTGTTTTGTTCTATCCCACTGCATTCTTGTTTATTCCCATTGATTTTTCAATTATAGTTATAGAAGACCTTATTATCAAAAAAATTTAAACAGATAGAGCTTTGCTTATATTGATTAATTTAGTCACATATTTCTCATGGTGTTGATCTTATCCTTATTGGATTGGGCTGTAAATGAGACAGGGAAGGGTTTCTAAGGTCAGATTTACATTAGGTCCAAGTAACTCAAGAGCCACTGGATGTAAGAAGACTGCAAACATACCATGGGTAGGGTAAGGGAAAAAGTAGCACAGATCAATCCTACCTGACATCTCGCACAATTAAATCTCTTCCCCTTTCCAATAAATTAAATGAAACAAAATGTTATTTCTTAGCTGTTCTTAGAATTCAGATACAATAAGTTCTACAGTACAGATGTTTCCTTTCTAACCTAACCTAGAACATTTAAAACTTTTAAAACACTAAAAAAAGTTAATGTAAAGAAATAGTAAAATACTAGTAACAGACAAAAACATTCTAAATATACAAACTATAGTTGGAGAAACCAAATATCGTCAAAGGCCAGTTGAACCCAACAGCCTCAAAATTATCTGATTAATTCATGAGGCAAATTTGAATGCATTGCTTGCAAATTGTTTGAATCTCATAGTTATTTTGCTTATTACAGTGAGAGAAAGTTAAAAGGTATAGATTATTAGTCACACTAGATGTAGTTAATTTAAGATATTACATTTTACATCATCATCTAACAAACAAATGATAAACAGTGCAAACAGTTTCATTTTGTATGCAGAATTCTTATCAAGTCTATATATAGGATGGACAAAGTATTTCAAAAGAAATGATTTTATTATATGCATTAGACTGTTCTATTAATATTTCCCCAGTACTATGGACAGAACATGAATCCACAATGACTCCTTTTTTTTTTTTTCTTTTTTCACTTTTTCCAGGCTGCCTTTTGAAGGGCATGCCTCAATGTTGTTTCTCTGAGTGAATTATTTTTATCCTTGAGTGGAATTCTATAATCCTACCTTGCTTCTATGAGCTCCTGTTAAATCAATAGAATCATGTACTGTATACCTGACAGCTGATTAATCAATTGTTTGTTGACTCTCTAGCATCATTCTGCAACAAACCATCTCACTGAATTAATTAGGAAGTTCCCAGTGGCATTACATTTTTTTTCTTTCTCCATCCAAACTAGTTTCAGGACATGTTAATATTCTCTAAGGATGACTACACCACATTGCCTGCTAAATTGTGAATTGAATTTGTTATTAATGTAAACAGAAAGAGAACATGCAGTACTATATTATGATTCACATAAATGTTGCCTCTAGTCTGCAGTGTTCAGATCCTTTAAACTCAATGGGAAACAATATAAATTCAGAATTGTTTTCTATAGTACAAATAAATGGATCCAAAAGTGTTAACATAAATGAAGCTGTTTTGCTGAATTTTGAAAGAGTGTTGATTTTTTTTAAACTCTCATTGCATAGCAGAGACATTAAAATTAGCAGATGCAGGTAGTTAAACATGTACAAGCATTTGTTATAGTCATTATAAGGACAACACTGAGACTTGTAAAATTTACAACTGAAGAGTAGGTTTGAATATACATGTTAAGGAGTTCAGCAGAGACATGAGGCTATGAATCACTAATGAATATTATTATTTTGCACCAGGTTTTATTAGCTTAACATACATAAGCAAAATATTTCACCCTGAGGAAGTCACTTAATAAGACAGTGTTCTTAAATCATCCTTGAAAAAAAATATACCTGTCCATAGTACGCCTAAGCAGTTGTCAAATGAATAATAACACCAATAATACCAAATGTACGTGTGTGTGTGTGTGTGTGTGTGTGTGTGTGTGTGTGTGTGTGTGTGTGTGTGTGTGTGTGTGTGTGTGTGTGTGTGTGTGTGTGTGTGTGTGTGTGTGTGTGTGTGTGTGTGTGTGTGTGTGTGTGTGTGTGTGTGTGTGTGTGTGTGCGGGGGTAGATATATATATGTATATATATATATATATATATATATATATATATATATATATATATATATATATATATATGTAAAAGATATTAGAAAGTACGGCTTAGTTATTACTTATTTGTTGGGATTCAGTGAAGCCTACATGGTGGTTTTCCACTGTGTGCAGGTTGTGGCATGATGTGCACATGGGCACAGAAACTTTTCAATTAGTGGAGCGCACCCCCACACAAACAAAGTAAACACTGTGACATGCTAATTACTGCATAAGCAGCTGAATCGCATGCTAAACAACCAAGGCAACATAGTGGAGCCTTTCAGCAAGCTATAAAGCAATCGTGTAGACTCCATGCTTGTGTTCCCCTTGAATTCCAAAACCTTTGGAATACAGCCACAAAAAGGCGTATACACAGACAGAATAAAAAGTACAATGTGTGAGATCTGTACAGAACTCACCTTAACATGTGACAGTAGTCTGGTTGCAATAAAAGGAGAGGAACGATAGCAACATCAATCCTTTTTTGTGCAATAATACAAATGCAGCTTTGCTCCGGCACCACCATTTGAGCAGTATGCTTGCAAGTAATGAAGAGAGATAAAAGTCTAAACGTGTGTGGTACTCAAAATAATTAGAAAAAATATTTGACTATTCATAGTTACATGTCAGCATATGCAATATGTCGGTGATGAAATGCAGGCACATCATGTAAATATCAGTACTCCTCTGTGTTCTACACATAAAACAATTCAGCTTTCCTTCAGTGTTCCTAGCAACATGAATGCCTTCTGGTGTAGATTCAGGGTTATCAGTATGATAAAAATGCGAATGAGGTCTGAAATCTTTAGAATTGCTGAATCCCCCCAAAATGGATCCATATAGGTATGTAAACAGTGCAAGCACTCCCTCAGTGTTTGTATTTAATGGAAGGAAACTGTGAATACTTACATCAGGTGGCTGTGTCAGGTTAGACTTACTTAGTGTTACATGTGGGTCTATATCACCTTATCGAATGATGAAATGAGCGAACGCTCTTTCATTGATCTGATAAGGTTGAAACCCATAAAAAGCAAAGACACAGAACAGCGATTGTTTTCCCAGGGAAAAAACATCGCTGCTCAGCAAAATAAAAAGTTTAAACACGTGTTCCCTCTTTTCATCATTCAACAAGGTGATATAGACCCTTACATGTACAACTGTCAAGGCTGGAAATGCAAGTAAGCAGCCCACAAATCACTGGTTCTTATTCATTAACCTACAACCTCCTCTTCATTTGTGTGTAAATTGTGTTATGTCTGTCTGTTTTTTTATTATTATTTATTATTTTTTGGCCATTCTTTGTGTGATGTGGCACTTAGCACAATCACAGGCTGCAGAGGAATGAATGGAAGGTTTGGCTATGCTTATCTTGTTTGCATGACTTTGCATGACGGTCAGAAGGAAGCCTTTAAGAATGACTAGTCCATAAGGAAATGTCATGAAACTATTTCCACTGGCGACATTGCTAAATTTTAAGAGGTAATATTATGTTTGTGGAATATACCTGCTACTTATCTGACTCTGTCGCTACAGGTGTTAATGCCGTGATACGTTCCTTTTTGGGACCATATGGTACTGGGTTGGAATACAGCTGTATCTTATACTTTTAACTATTTTTGCTTTACCGTTAGTGCACATTGGTGGGCAATGCACACCATCATACAATAATGCATTAAAGAAAAGAAATGGGGAAAATTGGACAGTAGCGAAATGGGGGTGCTGAAGTCCGACAGTTAGTATTTAGTCTCTGGAATACATCTGCTACTTAACTGACTCAGTTAATGCAACTAATGCAGTGATATATTCCTTTTTGGGACCAGATGGTACTGGCTTTGAATAGAACTGAATCTAACACTCTTAAGTACTTTCGAATTACTGTTGCTGCATGTTGGTGAGCAATGTGCACCATCGCTCAATCATGCATTAAAGAAAAGAAATGGGAAGAAAGGACAGTGGTGAAACTTGGAGCAAGCAGGGGGAAAAACAATAAAAAGCAATACAGGAATTGCAGGAGGGAGGTAGGAAAGAACCATAGCTATCCATTTCTTCAGCAGTAATAACTTACAATATAAGCAGAATATTAGTTGAATTTGGACTGTCACCTCCAGAGAGAGGGGGGTGACCACAACACAATCATGTTATATAGCCAAAAGGACCGAATCGAGCGTGTCAAGAAGAGATGCGTGTAAAATGGAGAGCCATGTATGGCAATTTTTTTTTCTTTTTTGTGAGACAGGTGCCCATTTTTTTTTTTTTTGTTAGAAAGAGAGAGAGAGAGAGAGAGGAATGTTGGGGAAGGAACATAGGTATGCTTGCACTGGGAAAGTTGGGTAAGTGAGTCAGCAATTGGAAACAGACAAGATAAACAAGACAAGACACAGGCATAGTAATAGACACAAAAGGTCACTGGACACCATGGATGGGGAGAGGGTGGGGACATCCAGGACCCATGGATATCAAGCTGGTTGATGGTGAGAACTGAGTCCTCACCTACGGGACTGTCATCACTGTCACCTCATTCTGCCAGTGGCTGGAGTATTTGACATCTCCTTCTCCTCCTACTGGTCCTATGTAAAATGAGGGAGAGCAACTCCTCTATCCAGTGTAGGCATGCACTAACAGTGGGTTGCACAACCCTATGCACTGTCCCTGGCAGTTTAGCACAGGTGATAAACCCACCACCCTTCCACTGCTCCTGGAAGAACCAATGGCATAACCTCCAGTGCAGAACTACATTAGAGGCAGGTAGTGCAGGGGCAGCAGAGGTGCCGCAGACATGCTGGGCAATGGTGCTGGCGCTGGTAGAGTGGGGGGAGATGGAGCCTGTGGGGCAGGCCTACCCTGCTGTGTTGTGGATCATTTCATAATGTGGTACACATGGATGACATGGGAAAAGAGAGAGATAAAGTTCGGGTGAGAGAAAAAAAAAGATAAGATTAGTACCTTCATATGTAACAGACAATGCATTGATACAGTTATTTGACTCTATTATCTTAATCTTTACTGTTAAGACTACCACCCCCTAACAGATAAGATATTACTTTGAAGATTAGCAGCTTCTAACAGATGCAGTACTCCTTTACATGTGCATAAATTGCACATATGCATGTTCCAATAATCCAGATTACAGTTTACAATAGGGCATGATTGCCACTGGTATAGAGCTTTTAATTTAAACCTTTAAGTTACACATAATTGAAGAATTAACAGTTACTGTATAATGGAGAAATGTGGTATTTGAACCCACCATCTCTGACTAAAGTCTAATATTGTACTCTTGGTTTGTCCTAAAGAGTAATGCATGCATACTTGCTTTTACAGTTGAGCTATGCATGCTCAAGTTTGATGCAATTGTATAAAATAGCAAAAAAAGCTATCTTTAATTTTTAATGCTACAATAACACTACTCTTCTGCTGCATACATACCGCATGCCTCCCTCACCCTCACCAATCTAGTGGCATGAGTCCTAGCATTGCACTCCCTCACCATGGCAGCTTTGGAAAAAAACAGAACAGAAGAGAATACCATTATGATTACCAGTCTTGCGTATATACAGCTTTTAAGCCTTACAAGTACTATCTGTAGTTGATATTTACACATCTGTGGGATGAACTCTGTCTTAAATTCCTCAGTCCAAACATTGAAGTTACACCTCTTCTTCTTCTTCTGGAGGTTATTGTAGTATTGTCTACATTTTTCACCAGTGAGTAGGATACCGGTAGCACTGGTCACAGCCCAGGCCAAACTTTCCCAAGTCTCTGACTTATACTGTGACCCAGAGTAGACCTCCTGCAGCAACCTAAGACGGTGGTGTTTCACTAGGATTTTAACAAAAAACTTGGAGTCCTGGACACCCAGTCTCTGAGCCCTAAAGCTCACAGCCTCTCCACAAATGCCTGCCATGTCTATCATGTATCAAGATCAATGGAGAATGATGGTATCCCATGAGTTTCAGTTATCGCATTTACTGGTAGTGTGCACACTGTTTGAAATTGCTGTGCACTACTCACCATTGTGCAAACATGGTGTGCAATGGTAAGTGGTGTGCAACAGTGGCAAGCAATGCAATTTCAAGATTATTTGCTGTACAGGCAATTGTGTATGCATGTTTGACAAATGTGGAGGTCATGGTAGTCCAGAGAGCAGAAATATACTTACAAGAATATAATACATGGTATACCCACAGTCATGCATTTGATAATAAACGTAATAATATGTAGATAAATAAATAAGTAACTGACACAATATTAGTGTCTCAACCCTCATGCATATAATTAATATCATGTACACTATCAAGTGTTTTAAATGAGAATGACTATAATGGGAAGTCCAACAACCTGTTATGATTATTACTTGCAAATATACAACTCTGTCTTCTCTTTCTGTATTTCTTGTTCATTCATTTTGGAAGGGGCAAAGGTGAGTTACTGTTATGGCACAAACAAGTATATGTCTCTCTTGTTACTCTTCTTGTTTTGCATCCTGCCTGTTGTTTGATCTTGTGAGGGTGGTGAAGTCAGAAACTGCAATGTGTATTATTACTTTCTAACTTTTCTTTAACGATTTGCCAGTACAAATGTATGGTGCTAAACTGAGGGCATGCTGTGACCAGCAGTACGTTTGAGAGATATGACTGTGTAAATCTTTGATGCCTGAGCCCTATCACTTACTAATGAACACATATAAGTCAAATATGTCTCTAGTGTCACATGTTAAGGTAATTTCTGTACAAATCTCTCACCTTTTACTTGCTTACTATACCAAGTGATGAAATACAAGGATATGCCATGATATTATTAAACAATACACTCCAGTTTAAGACTTATCTTGTAAATCCAGCAGTTGCCACAGTGTTACTTCAAGGCTGACTGTCAGATGCAAGCAATACACAACCAATACATGCTGAGGTAAATGTTGTATGAGTTGCCTGGCATCAATGTTGATATATGTATGTGAGTAGAAGGAAGCTTTTAGGCCCCTAGGTAGTGAGTGAGTGTGCTATGCATTGTCTCTTAGCCAATGCAAGGGCATACTGAGCACGTCTATGTCTCCGTACACCCACAGCAGCTGATGGTTCCCCCTCTAACTCCTCATCTGCCTGTGACTGTGATGACATTGGCATTTGTGGTGGGATGTGTGCCTCTACACCTTGCTGATCCTGCTGCAACTGTTTCCTCAGGATTATGTTGTGTAACATAGCACATACTGTGAAGATTTCTGTATATGTCCATGGATTGTACTGCAGCGCTCCCAGCTGTATCTTGGTACCAGAACTGGGAGTTCAGCAGCCTAAACACATGCTCTATGACATTTCTGGTTTGAGTGTATGCCTCATTATGGAATTCTTCCATGGTTATGTGTGCATTTCTGATTTGTGTCATCAGCCATAGGTCCAGTGCATAGCCTGCATCTTCCAGTAAATGACCATGTGTGATATCTCGCTAGCAAATATCTGGTACAGATCGGAGGTGTGCTAGATATGTGAGACGTGGTAACTGCCAGGGTTGCTAGCACACAAGTTCAAGATGATTCCCTTGGCATTACACATGATTTGGAGGTTGATTGAGTGGTAGCCCTTTCTGTTAATGCAAACCCTACACTGTTACCCAGGTATTATATTAATTTTTGCATGAGTGCAATCTGTGGAACCCAACCCTTCAAGGTAGTATGCTGTCTGGTAGAACTGTTGCATATTTCTGTCCTTCTCATCAGATCTGCATGGAAACTATATGTGCTCACTAGCATGTTGGAGCATAGCATCCAGGAACTGGTGGAGGATTCTGGATGCTGATGCCTGTGTCACTCCCAGCATGTCCTTTGTTGGTCTTTGAATGGTACCTGTAGCTAAGATTCTAAGGTGTACATATACTTTAGTTTCAACTGGGATGGCTTTCCCTCGGTTAGCTCTGAGGGCGGTAGAGGTCACAGAGTTCCTGTAGCATGTCCCTGCCCACCCTGTAGCACTCTGCAATTTCCATGTCATGTAGGTTGTGATAAATTAAAAGTGGCCTGAAAACTCTTCTCCTTCTCAGCCTAGGCAAATATTGGCAGCAGCAGCAGCATTGGCTTCAGACTCTAGCACATACAAAAATGGATTAAAGCAGCAGTAGCCCCTAACATTCTGTCTGTTTATAATTCCCTTGTCTGTACGCCAAATATCTTGACATCTACAGGAAAAAACAGCATAGAGTCTACATGGATGCATTATAGCTTCTTGAATAGCTCCACAGTGAGGGATTGGTTGATTTGCATGCAGTTGCTTATGCTGTAATTAGCATCTATGAAACACAGACAAAGATAGATATAATGGCATGGGCATGTTTGTCAAGCCATTTTATAGTTACACATGATTGACAGTACATGAAAGTGGAATCCTGTGTGATGAATATGTACTCATGTTTCAGGGACAGGTCCTCTGATAGCACTTTTAGCATTTCAAAGATGTTTTGTTAGCAGAAAGGGTCATTTGCCTGTTCTTTTGTTGGGAGGAGTGAGTTAAAGTTATGGCACAAACATAAACTGACTGTTCTTTTTGGAGTGGAGCAAAGGTGAGTTACTGTTATGGCACAAACAAGGATAGACTGTTATTTTGGGGGGAGCACAGGTAAGTTACTGTTATGGCACAAACAAGGAAATGTTGTTGTTGTTACTCTCCTTGTTTTGCATCCTGCCTGTTGTTAGTATTTCATATCTCTAGACTGTTTTATGTTTCTCCAGTGAGTAATACTGACTGGCTACCTTTTCTGTTTTATCTGGAAACAGTTAGTTTGTAGTTATGTGATACTTATGCACATTATACTTCTGTTATCTTTTAGAATATCTACAAGTATGCAACTCAGGTATGTCACTCCATGTACATACCCCTTCACCAATGCCAAAAATCAAATAATCATGGATGGGTTTTGGCAACATGGTGCTTTTCTCCTGGAAATGGGACATGGAGATATGGCACACTGGATGCAACTATGGCAGCAAGTTGTCCAAAATGTGAATGCCGTGGGAGCCATGCCAGAACATACAAACAGTTGTGACACAGGGTCACTGACATGATCACTACTGCACACAGGCAAGCAACTTCAGTAGAGCATGACTAAATGGCTACCAGGGGGTAACCTGCTAGGGAACCCCTACTAACCACCAATGAATAGTTCCTAGCCAATATTAGAGATCCAGACAGCTCCTAGGAGAGTGCAAGACAGAATGTACTGGATGTGGGTGAAACACCTTCCGAAAGAGCCAGCACATCCCAGAAAGAGCTTCCAGGTAGGCTTTGTTATTTGAGCAGTTAAATACTGTTGTATAGTACAAAAATTGAAATGAATAAGTTAATTCTGTGTCACATGTCTTTTTTGGGGGGGATTGAAGATTGATACAGCTGTAAACTTAGGTTGGAGTTGTCAGTCACATTCTTTTTGACAATAGAATTAAAGGGGTAAATGTATTACCCCAAGAGTTACTGTTAATTCTGATGATGTTGTCCTTATTTCTTGCTTAACTTCTTCCAGAACAGTCTGCAGTACAGCACATTATATGAGTTGCAGATGGTACACCAAGTATTTTTATATCAGTACTGCTGAGCAATTTAAAGAAATATCGTAGTGTGTAATTTTGATTTCAGGCATGTTGTGTGCATTGCTATACTGTTTGTAATAGTGGAAGCACTGTCAGTTTGTTAGCATATATTGCACTATAGTACTGCAGGTATTAATGTATTCCTGTGTTTCTTGCTTTGTATCACAGGTAATTGTGACAGTGGGAGTGCGGGCCTTGTGCCTTCTGATATCAGTGTATCAGCAGACTCTGATGATGATGGTGGCCAAACTGAGGCACAGTTGGGGGTGCAAAGGCTGAATCTGACACAGAGATTGATATACAGCCATCTAAAGCCATCTTCTGCATTTCCATCATTTCCATTGGACACGGCCATTAGGCCTATGTGTACTCAGTCCACTGAGTCCACAGATATTGGACAGGTGGAGAGTGAGGACATTGATCAGGGAAGTTTGGCTACTGTGGCTTCTGTGGCTGTTGAGTCTGGCTGTAGCCAAAGTGTGGGTGAGGTGCCACACAGGAGGACTGATAGTGGGACTTGGAGGGGCTTGCTGTTCCTCCTCCACCTGGTGCAGGTGTCACTTCCTGTGCCACCCAACATATGTTCAGGGCTTCCATGAGACACAGACACATTACCATAGGTGGTTCAGACAAATGCTCAAGGTTGTGGATGTGGCACTGTCTGACATGCATGACTGCCTCTACCGCATTGCTGATTCAGTAGATAAGATGAGTGACACGTTGGAACAAGGAGTGTCATATGATGTATCGAGGGGTGTGCATCATGGAATGAGAAGTGTCTGTGACAGAACATCTGCTGAGAGGGGAAAGGGATCCTGGTGGGCGTAGGTCAGTCACATCATCTGCTGTCAGCCAACATGGCCATGCCTGATCATGGTCCTATAGTGGCAGTACTTCCATTACTCCATTAGTGAGTGTTCTGTCCATACCCAGACATGGCAGGCCATGGATTCATCATCTTGGGCATCCCTCTGAAGGGAGTTCATCCAGCAGATGTTGGTCATGTTCAGGTAGTAGCACTCTATCTGACCTTTGTATGGAGATGCTAGTGTAATTCCTGGCAGTGCCAGTACTCATGGTTGGGGACAACAACAATGAACTGCCACCTCTACCATGCATGGCTCACACTTGTCCAACAGACCAAGATATAAAGCCAGCATAGAGCTTGGCTGTGTTCATGCAGATACTTACACACTCATTTCACATGGAGGACTCCTACAGACACACACATAGCAGTTACTCATTTTGTCTTACTGGCTATTTGTTGCTTTATCCCAGTGTCTGCCTTCTTCTACTTTTTACTCACATACACACATCTAACATTTGTGTCAGCCTAGGTTTTCTATCCACCCACACACAACACCTTGTGCAAGTGATGATAATTGTTCTGTATCCCATTTTTCTATCTTTTGGATTCAGGAATACAAAATCTTTGTCTGAAGCTCAGGGTGCATACCTAACTTTTAGTGCTTAGTATATCTGTTTTTGCATTGTTGAACTGCCCATTGTATCTTTGACTAATATTGGCCTTGGAAAGTTAGACAGTTGATAGCATGAACATTTCACAACTGTATAGTGAATGATCTTATAAGGGCTGTGAAGTCAGAAACTGTAATTGTATCATTATTTTTCTAACTTCTATCCTTAATGATTTTCCAGGATAGGCATATGGTGCACATCATAACTCACAAAATCATATTCAGATTTTAGAATTGCATGATGGCACTGTAGTCAAACCTCATTAGAATAGTAATACAGTATAATCCTCTTCTTTGCATGTACCTCAACAGACACATGCAGCAGTTGGAGAGACCACAGGACTTTCTCAGCAAGATTACCCAGGACCTCCAAACCATGCCATGATGTATATGGATAGATTTAAACCCATGTTACTGTAATCTGTCTTGTATAGGATGAGGTGACATCTGCTGAGCCTCCAGCCCAGTATCTAACCATGCCCTGATGGGATGACTACATATCCAAACGTCTGATATAGCTGATGACATCATCAGTGTCTGTTGATACTATGGTAATAACAGTGTCCCACATGCTGCATTAAAAAGCAATCTGTAAAATCAAGTAAGAAAACACACACACACACACACACACACACACACACACACACACACACACACACACATGCACACAGTTGACTGTGGTGTGAATAGAACCCCTACTTATATAAGTACAAAGACTACAGAACAAAGTACTTAAAGCAAGGACAACAGCACAAGTCTGACTTTTGCAAGACTGCAGCTGAACTTATGGTTAATAGCTTCTTAGGCTTGTACAAGGCTACTACCATAATGCCTCCAGTTTCATAGGTTCATAGGAGGTTACTAAGCTAATGGCTTAGGGCCTTTTCAAGCCTAATGAAGTTGTACTGTTGTTCCCTCTCTCCAGCTGCTGCTGGTGTTTGGTGAGGTACATGCAAAAGGGAACATTGTACTCTGTTACTGGTTTGATGAGGGATGAGTACAGTGTATTGATAACATCCTTTGTCTTGGATGCTATTGCCTTATTTATGAGGTGTGCAATGTAAAAGGCCTTCCTTACCACTATCGACACAAGATGATCAAAGTTGATGTTGCTATCAACCTGCATTCCAAAATCTCTCCCCAATGTGTTGGAATGTAGGAGGGTATTATTAATAGTGTAATTTGCCGGTACCACTCCTTTGCCAAATGTGATAATAGTGCATCTTTTTTTGGGTTAAGTTTAAGTATGTGGTTTTGGCAACAATCATTTATGTATGTAAGCCCATTTTGTAATATACTCACATTGTTTGGGGATTCAATGATTGCACACAGTTTGCAGTCATCAGCAAACTTGGTGAGCCACAAGTCATCTGTTATTACCTGAATTTCTGAGAAATAAATTCTAAACAGTAGGATGACCAGCACTGGCATGTGTAGAACACCACTGGTAACAGGTCTGCTGGTAGAGGTAGAATCCCCAACTATGAATGTATGCGTTCTGTTGTTGAGTCAGTTGGTTACCCATCTAATGGTGCATGGGTTAATCCCCAGCTAAGTGAGTTTCTCATGGATTCCTGCGTGGGGAATTCTGTCAAAGACCTTGGCCAAGTTGAGATATGCAGAATGTACAGATTTGCCTTTATCTATGTCTTTGGTGACACTCTTGAAGAATTCCACTAGGTTTACCATGCATAATCTGCCCTTATTGAAGCCAAACTTGGTCAGATGAAGGGTTTAAAGGTCACAAATGTCTATGTTGATAAGGTCTAAGAATATTCTTTTTATAGCCTTAAAGATAATGCTGGTCAGGTTTATGGGTCTATAGTTCCCCAGGTTGGTTGAGGGACCCCCTCTATGCAAGGGAAGTATGGTTGCTGTTTTCCACTCTGCTTGGACAAAGCCAGTACTTAGATTTTGGCTGAAGACAGTACCCAGTGGTTCCACTAACACTTGCTTTACACCAATTAGTAAACAGCCTGTGATGTTATCCAGTCCCATAGAGGCTGTGTTTTGGGCCTTGGTGAGTGACCTGTTCTTTGGAGATAATAGGTAGAGAACTGGTGACATGTATGCTTTGGGGTATGATTGCTGCAGACAGAGGAGTGAAACTTTTGCCAGACCTGTCTGCTAACAGGTCGGTGATGTCCTCAGCTTCAGTATCACTGGTACCATCCACTATGAATTTGGTGCAAAGCTGGGCCTTCCCTTTTGCATTATAGATATAGCTAAATAATGCTGTGTGATCATCCTTAGCTATGGATGCTAATTTTGTTTCATAATTAGCTTTAGAGGACTTTACAAGATGTCTCATTTGCTTGTTCAAGCTATGGAGTGTACTTCTGGTGAGACTGCTTCCTCTAATTCCTGGACATCAGTTTTTGTTCTCATGTTGTATAAACTATTTATGCTAGATATCCATCTGTGTGGCTTGTTTTTTTGTGAATAAGTTTTGACCCATTTTGGTACAGCTAGGTCTATACATTTGTAAAACTGTTTATTCAGGGCATTTGTGTACACCTCTGTAAAGGAGTTTTTACAGTCAGTGGCGGCAGGAGGTTTGAAACTATGTGCACTATTGCTTAGGAGGCTACAGTTTGCTTTGGAGAAACGTTTCAACCATTTGGATCCTGAGGGAGTGTCAGGTATGATTGTTACATTGAACAAGACTGATTTATGGTCAGATCTTACCAGTGAGGGTCTCACATATGAGGTGGTGTATGATCTACAGTGTTGGTGAGGACTAGGTCAAGGATATTCCTTCCCCTTGTTGGGTGTGGACAAACCATTCCCAAGCATTTGTGTTTACAAATTGCAGACGCCTTAGGGCAGGCATGTTTGAGCTCATATATGTATCCCAGTCAATTTAAGGATAGTTAAAGTCACCCATGCCTAGGGTTTTTGGCTGCATTATGATTGACTCAGGTAGGTCTAGGAAGGCACTGTGTGTTTTTCATGGTTCATGTTGATGGACCTGTAGCTAACAATGACATGATGTGGAATAGATGGGGGTCTTTCTTACAGTTAGATGGATTTGGAGCAACTCTATTGAGTTATTCTGCTTAACCAATCTTGAGGTGTTTGTCTTTCATGAAGATGGCTACACCTCCTCCTTTGTTTCTTTCATGTTCTCTTTGCAGCCTGAACATGTGGAAGGCATTAAAGCCTTTCATGGCTGGAGTTCTTTCTGTGGCCCTAAACCATGTATCTGTGACTGCACAAGCATCAACATCTTCTGATGTAGTCCCACCATTCATTGTAGTTTTTTTATTTATATTCCTAGCATTAAGCAGCATAATGCTGAGTTTGTCTGTTTTGAGGATATTTTTACGTCAGGAATTTTGTACTTGTGACATTGCCTAAAATAGGCACTATAGGGGTGGCAAGTACCTTGGCCAGTAACTGAAAGGTAAGAACGCCATCACTGGCAAAGCAGAATAGTCTGTCAACCATATCATCATAGGCTGACAAACACTGGATCCCCCTGGATAAACACCAGTAGCTAAGCCAATTGTTGAGGTTGATAATTATTTTGCTTGTATTGAGGAATCATCCTGGGTGAAGGTAGAATGCTGCTTAGGTCTACGAACATATCTGTCTGGATTACATAATTTGAGAGATCTGTCATATCTCTATCATATATTCCAGTGAGGTACATCTCAAGTCATTAACTCCAACATGGAGTACAACAGAGGTGTAATTGTGCTTGTTGTTGAGATACTTGCATATGTGCATAACTTCGCAGAATTTGGCACCTGACAAGCAGCTGACTGTGACTTTCTCTTTGTACAGACTGGTGAGGGGGACATCTGTGTGTCTCACTATGGATTCATCCATGAACAAGACATTAGTCTTCAGGTGTTTTACCTTAAGGCCTTAATGGCTGACACACTGATATGTTTATTTTTATGTGTAGTGGGGTCCGTTGGGGCTGTAATGTGTCCAAAAGGTTTGCATTTGCGAGGTCCCTGCTCTTTTAGTAAACTTCTAATGAGTACCTTAGCATATGTGGAATGATGTGTTATGCACTTGGTCTGTTGAGGTGAAGTGTGTATGTTGACAACCTGTTTGGTATCTGGTTTGTTGCTACCTGAGAGACAGCATTTATTCTAGAATCATTGTATAGCTGCACCTCTCACATATTGTATTTGTAATATTTACAAATACATGGTTGTCAGAATACATGAGGCAATAGGAGCCTAGCTTTGTAGAAACATAAGTACCCTTATTAAGCATATTTAGATGATCATTGTTAGCAAAAATGATTTTGTGAGCAGCAACAAATGGGCCTGTCTCTGAGGGACGTAGGTGCCAGCCCAGAGGTGACTTTCCAATCACCCAACCAGTAATGAAGGTTGCACTTGAACAGGGTCATTGAGAAGCACTGCTTCCCATTCAGTGGGAACTGATAACAGAGGAGTGCAAGTCACTGAGGGATATATCTGTCTTCCCTCCACATTCTGTTTATGTAACAGGCTAGGTTGAGAACACTGGTCCAAATTATTCCTGTCCCATATGATTTGCAGATGTCCAGCATTTCCAGTAGGGCAGGGTCTGAGGCTTGTCTGTAGGTAAGGCATAGGTCACCTCTCTGTAGCTTGCAGGAAACTGAGTATAGTGTCAGGTTTTGTAGTCTTTCTATGTATGTGATGTTTGGAGGACCTGCTTTTTCCCAGTCACAAACCTCTATTTTTTTCTCCAGTTGCTGCAGTTGTCTGGTGAGGTACAGACAGAAGGGAGCATTGTACTCAAATAGTGGCCTGATAAGGGTGGAGTGCAACAGAGCTATGACTTCCCGGGTCTTAGATCTGATGTCCATATGTATGATGTGCACAATGCAGGATGTGTATCTCTCCAATGTGAACACATAGCGATGAAAGGGTAGATTGTTATGCACATGTGTTCCCAAGTCTCACAGCACTGTGTTTGACCTGTGAGGGATGCTATGTATATCATAATTAGCAGGGGTACTTCATTACCAAATTGTTTGCTTCTAGATTCAGTCTGTGAGCTTGGCATCTTATCATTTGTCCCTATCAGCCCCTTCTGTAATATGCTACCATCATTGAGGGAATCAATATGAATGTCCAATTAACAATCATTTGCAAACATGGTAAACCACAGGCCACCTACAGTTGGCTGTGGTTCAGGGAAGTAGTTTCCACAGAGTTGAGGGCCCAGCACAGATCCTTGTGGTATTCCACTGGTGAGTGGGCTAGTGATGGAGGTGCAGTCTCAACTTTGAGAGTGGGTGTTCTGTTGGTGAACTAGTTGCCTTTTCAGCTAGTACTGTATGGCTTAATTCCTAGATGGGACATTTTTACTATGAGACATGAATGGGGGATATTGTCAAAGGCCTTGGATAACTGAACATAGGTGGTATGTCCTGTTATCTGTCATTCAAGTCTTCAGGGTCAGTATCAAAGATGTCCACGAGGTTCAATAGGCAAGATCTATCCTTGACAAACACAACATGGGTCAACTCAAGTGTGTTGAAGGTCAACTATGTCCCTGTGGATGATGTCCAGCTGATCCCATCCCTAGCCTTGCAGATAAGGCTTGTTGTGTTTATGGGCCAATAGTTGTAGTTCTGTGTGTTACCAGATTGATGTGCATTGTATATGACACAACATTTGATATTACTTTCTATAGTGTAGGTGATATATGTGTGGAAAAAGTACTGAGACTCCAAGGTTGCAGTGCCTGGGGGGAAATACATGGCTATATTGTAAATATGTGACATACTGTGACATAAGGCCTTCATTTTTTAATGTTCCACATGTAATGTCATGTCATACACAAGAAATGTACAACAAACAGCAGTAATACTTAATAATATGTAGTTTTTCATTGTGCAACACTTAGCAAAGTGTATACGCATGCAAGTTACACCTGTGTCAGCACTGCCTAGCTGCAGTTATAAAGTCTGATAGTTACTAACGAGTCTATGAAACACACCTGCTACTTAACTGACTCTGCATTAGCATGTGATAATGCATTGATGCTTTCCTTTTTGGGGCCAGGTGGTACTGGGTTCAAATCCTTTGCTCTTTTTTTCCCCATGCTTGCCCACTGCGACACTCAGCACAAACACAAAAATGGAGTAAAATAAATGCCAGGTTTGACTGTGTTTATTTTGTGTGTGCAAAGCACAGCAGTGTGCAAACTGGAGCCCAGGAGCAGACAGGACCCAGACAACCAAAAATAGAAGCTGGATGCATTCAATTAATACTACTGGGCATCACACAATCCAACTAAGGGACACTGTGCGGTGGTTAACAGTGAGTCCTTAGGAATGAATTCTAAAGTAGGTAATATCATATAACTAATCCTAGGGCAGCATGTATAAGTGCAGGGCTGGAGTACAGATGGTCCTGGGTTCTGGTACAGAGTGTGCAACATTTGCTTTACTGTTGTGACATTGCAGTTTATAGCAATGAACTGCAACATAGACAAGTGTTTTCGTAACCTTGTTGTGGCAACAGGTGTAAGCATAGGATTGCCTTACACATGGTTCTGGTTTCAAATACACCATATTCCATACACTTGTACTGTTGTTCCACTTCCATTATAGTCACTCTCACTTATAACACTTGACATAGTATAGCTGATATTAATTATCTATATGGAGGCTGAGACACTACTATTGTGTCAGTTATTTATTTATTTATCTACGTATTGTCTCATTTGTTATCAAATGTATGACTGTGGCTGTACTGCATAGTATGTTCCTATAAGTATATTTCTGCTCTCTGGGCTGTCATGGCCTTCACATTTGACTAACACACTTACACAAGTGGCTGTATATCAAAGAAACTTGAAATCACATTGCTTGCCTCTGTTGCCCACAGCTGACCATCGTGTATCATGTTTGCATGATGGTGCACGGTGCACAACAATTTCAAACTATGTGCACACTCCCAGTAAACATGATAAATGGAATTGGTGGGAAACCATCAGTTTCCATTGCTCTTGATCCATGGAAGACATGGCAGGCATTTGTGGAGAGGGTGTGAGAATTAGGGCTCAGAGATGGGGTGTCCAGTAGTTAAAGAATTTTGTTTGACTCCTAGTGAAGCACCACAGTGCCAGGTTGCTGGGGGGGACTATTCTGGGTCCCAGTATAAGTCAGTGGCTTGGGATAGTTTGCCTGGACTGTGACCAGTGCAACTGGCATCCGCTGCACTGGTGAACAATGTAGTCACCACTTTGATAGCCAAACTGGAAGCACCATTGCTGCTGCCCTTGCACTACCTGTTCATTCAGGTAGTTCTGCCCTGGAGTAAAGATCAGTGGTTCCCTCAGTGAGCAGTGGTGGGGGGTGAGTTTATCACCCACCCTGAACTACCAGAGATAGTGCATATGGTGCACACTTATGATGGATGTAGGGGCTGCTCTTCTCATTTTATGTAAGAGCAGTAGGAGGAGGAGAAGACATTGAGCATTCCAGATAGTGGTGGAGTGAGGTGACAGTGATGACAGTCCTGTGGGTGAGGACTTGATTCTCATTGTCAACCATCTTGATGTCCATAGGTCTTGGATGTCCCCACCCTCACCCAATCCATGGTGTCCAGTGACCTATTGTGCCCATCACCATTCCTGTTTCTAGTCTTGTTTGTCTTGTCTGTCTGCAACTTACCAGACCCAGACATACCTTCGTCCCTTCCCCATCATTCCTTTAGCATTGAAAGAAAAAAAAAGTGGGCAACTGTTCCCCCCCAAAATGCACACAAACACACACACACACACACACACACACACACACACACACACACACACACACACACACACACACACACAAAGACTTGCCCCATACATAGCTCTCAATTTAGCACACTTGTCTTCTTGACACACTTGATTCAGTCCAATTGGCTATACAACATGATTGCATTATGGTCAGCTCTCTCTAGAGTTGAAAGTCCAAATTCAGAAAATATTCTGTATATAGTATCAGTTTTTGCTGTTGAAGAAATGGATAGCTATGGTTCTTTCCTACATCCCTCCTGCACATTCCTGTATTGCTTTCCATTTGTTCTTTCCCCTACTTGTTCCCATTTCACCACTGTCCTATCTTCCATGTTTTTTTCTTTAATGCATTATTGCGAGATGGTGTGCATCATGCACCAACGCTCAAAACACAAAAGTACTTGAAAGTGTTAGATTCAGTTGTGTTCGAACCCAGTACCATCACGACCCCAAAAAGGAATGTATTACTGCAATAATACATGATGCTATAGAGTCCGTTAAGTAGAAGGTGTATTCTAGAGGCCCAGTACTGTCAGACTTCCCCATATTGCCACTGTCCTATATTCACCATTTCTTTTCTTATTGAATTATTGTTTGATGGTGCTCATCATGCACCAAAGTGCACCAACAGTAAAGCAAAAGTAGTTAAAAGCATTAGATACAGCTGTATTCCACCCCAGTACTATCTTGCCTCAAAAATGAACATATCACTGAATGAACCACAGAGTCAGTTAAGTAGCAGGTGTCTTCCACAGATGCAATACTAACTGTCAGATTTTAGCAATACAGCTCGTGTTTGTGCATTGCTTAACAATATGCAAAAATGTGTATCTCATGTATGTATACACTTTGTTAACTGATGTGCAAGCTGCTGCTCCCTGCACTAAGGAACTGTATATATTATACTGTGTTTCTGCTATTTACTGTCCACTTCCTTTTTATGTCATAAAAGTACATGTAGAAACATTAAAAATGAGGGCCATATCTAACTATGTCATATATGTAAAATACATCCATGTGCTGCCCCCTAAGCAGTACAACCCTGGGGTCTCAGTATTTTACCACACATATATTGACCACATTGCAAAATATAACATTAAATGTTTTATGCTATACAATGAATTACAACTACTGACCCATATGCCTAAAAAGCTGTATAGGCATGGCTACTGCAGGAATCAGAATGGACCATATCCAAATGGCAGAGGTGATCTTTGACACACTTGACCCAGCCCATTGTGAGTTTGACAAGGGTAGATCATGCTTATTGACATTTGTGGACTTCTTGGATACTGACAACAAAGACCTTGATGAGAGATACCAGGACATACTACCTATGTTGAGCTATCCAAGGCCTTTGACACTATCCCCCATTCATGTTTCATAATGAAAATCTCCCATCTGGGAAGTAGGCCATACAGTACTATATGGTGAGCCAAGTGTCTCAAAAATACAACACAGTCAAAGCTGAGGAACGTACCTCCAACACTAGCCCACTCACCAGTGGAAAACCACAAGGACCTGTGATGTGCCCTCAACTGTTTGGGAAATACTTTCCTGAAGCACAGGCAACAGTGGTTTACCAAATTTGCAAATGATTAACTGGACATACTCACATTGAGTCCCCCAGTGCTGGTAACATATTGCAGTAGGGGATAACACAGACTGATGATTGATGCCAAACTCATGGAATGAACTTTAAACATACAGTGACTCTTTGTCATTTTTGTCATTGATGTACCCTGCTAATTATGATATACATAGCATGCCCCTAAGCTCAAACACAGTGTTGTGAGACTTGAGAATACATGTTGATAGCAATCTACACCTTCATCACTATGTGCCAGTTGTGTTGATTCATACAATCTGCATCACATGCATCATATATATGGATATCACAACCAAGATCAAGGTAGTCATACCTCTGCTGTACTCTACCATTACCACACCAATAATGGAGTATAATGCTCACATCTCTCTGTACCTCACCAGGCACCTGCAGCAATTGCAGAGGACACATGGTTGTGCCTGGGAGACTCCCAGGCCTCCAAACATGACATACATGGAAAGGCTGACATATCTGTCAATGTACTCGGTATCATACAGGTTGCTAAGAGATGACCTATGGCTTCCTTGCAGAGCAGTCACAGACCCTGTCCTTCTGTAAATGATTGACATCTGCAATTAAAATGAGACAAATATAATGTGTTACAGGGTCTTCAACCTAGCGTGTGACATAAAAAGAAGATGCTGGAGAGAAAGATATATCTCAGTGTGTCCCTACTCTCCTGGCTCTACTGCTATACTGCTAATGTGTCCTCAATGACCCATTCCTTGAAACCTTGACTACTGATTGTAATTGATTGTAAAGTCACCCCTCTATGGCATAGGGGGGACAGGGACAGTTGGGACAGGGACTGCTTTGCTCACAAATGCACTCTAAAAAAATGACCATCAGCTATACAGCTATACTACTTGTGTTTTTACACAGATAGGGTTCTAAAGACCCTGGTGCTATTAGGCTAGTAGCCTCATATGAGCCTATGAAGCTATGTACTTATGCAGTCCTCATAACCTGTTGTGAACCACATGACCTGCTGATGTAATCTATTATAAGTTCACCTGCAGTCTTGTATAAAACAGACTTGTGCTGCAGAGCATGCATAACATACTATGCTCTGTAGTCTATGTACTTAGGTAGAGATTTGTTCTCAATGCAGTTAAGCAGTTAACTGTGTGTGTGTGTGTGTGTGTGTGTGTGTGTGTGTGTGTGTGTGTGTGTGTGTGTGTGTGTGTGTGTGTGTGTGTGTGTGTGTGTGTGTGTGTGTGTGTGTGTGTGTGTGTGTGTGTGTGTGTGTGTGCAGATTTGTGTATCCTACAGTTACATCTCCAATTACATGGATTGCTATTATTTTGATACTTGCTCATGCCTACACATATGTTTCATACAGGCCTCCCAACCTCTTGTCTCCCACATGGCCTGCTGATGTAGGAGTTTTATCCTCACTGCAGTCAACTGTGTGTGTGTGTGTGTGTGTGTGTGTGTGTGTGTGTGTGTGTGTGTGTGTGTGTGTGTGTGTGTGTGTGTGTGTGTCTAGACAGCAGAGCAGACATTTGTATCTTACAGTTACTTCTCCAATTACATGGATTGCCACTATTTTAGTAATTGCTTGTGCCTACACATTCATTTCATACAGGCCTTCCAACCTCTTGTCTCCCACATAGCCTGCTAATATCATCTACTATAAGTTCATCTGCACTCCTATATGAATCAGACTTGAGCTTTAGTGCTTGTTTTAAGTACTGTGTTCTGTAGTCTGTGCACTTAGATAGGGGTTCTGTTCTCACCGCAGTCGAGTGTGTGTGTGTGTGTGTGTGTGTGTGTGTGTGTGTGTGTGTGTATATGTGAGCTGTTGCTTGACATTAGTGAGAGCATTTTATCATTTTACACCAGCATGTAGAACACTGTTATGTTCTCCTCAACAGACACTGCATATGTCATCAGCTATAAAATGTTATCTGATGCACTCCAAGTTGAACTTGAGCTGTGGTGCTTGTGTAAAGTACTGTTTTCTGTAGTCTATTTACTTAGATAGATAGGGTTTCTAGTCTCATGGCAGTCAACAATGCGCATCTGTGAATGTTGCTGCTTCACATTAAAGACAGCATTTTACACCAGCATGTGGGACACTGTCATCCTCTCAACAGGCACTGCTGATGTCATCAGCTATATCACATTTTTGGATAGGCAGTACTCCCACCAAGTCACCATCAGGCAGAAGTTACTTCTTCCTACACAATAATGTTTACAGTGACATTGTGGCTTCCAATCTATCCACATACATCATGGCATGGTGTGTAGACCCTGAATTGTTTTGGTGAGAAACTCCTGTTTTTGTCTGGAGAGGTATATGTAAAAAAGAACATTATAATCTATTAGTGCTATAATGAGGTTTGACTAAAGTGCTGTCGTACAATCCTAAGTTATCAATATGATGGCATGACTTAGGATGTGCACAACAAAGGCTTTCAATAGCAGTGTGGACATTTGATAATCAAAGTTTAGGTTGCTATCTAAATGTGTTTACAGTGCTTGCATCAGAGGATTTCTGGATAGCAGGATTGTTGTCGATACTGTGATTAACCTGGAACTCCACTTTTCAGTTGGACAGCATTGCAAACACACATTTATGCATTTATTTGTAGATCATGTGCCTTTGTTACCATTCAGTTATGTGTTAGCTCCTCCTGTACTATGTTATCACCATTGGTGGACTCGATGATTGCACACAATATGCGAGAATCAGCAAACTTGGTAGGGCAAAGGCCATATACTTTAGCCTGAACTGTCAAGAAATGCAATTTAAACAGTGAGGGGCCAAGCACAGATCCCTGGCATTTGCCAATGGTGGCAGCTCCACTGGTACAGGTTGATTTACCAACTTTCACATGATGTGATCTGTCAGTGAGCTAATTGTTTTACCCATCAACTGATGTAAGGTTTAATCTCTAGCTTGATTTTTTTTAAAATGATACCTGCATGTGTGATTGCATCAAAACCCTATGCTAGATTACAATAGGTAGTATGCACTGTCTTACCTTCATCCAGGCCTATCACTCGGAATCAGTGTGCTATGACAACATCACTCATCACCTATGGTGTGACCCAGCACATACAGCTTCCTGGTACAGTTGAATACAGAGTTCATCAGACCCTCCACAGGGCCTATGTTCCCATACAAGGGTGTACATCAACACACATTCGTCTGAGTTGGGGGAACTGCACCTGATGCATGCATGTATAGACACATCCTGACTCTCCTTGACTGTGAAGTAGACCAACATGTCATTGTGGACCTCCTCTACATGTGCACTATTAATACTCTAGGTGTATGCAACAGACCTATGTGAGTTGTTACTGCTACATCAGATCCATTACATCTGATAGATGTCCTCAAATAGGTCATTGAGGTCATGCATGATGACAACAGTATCACTGTATTGAACTTGAGCAGGTCAAGGCATTTGACAAAAATCTACATTGAGGTATTCAATGAACACTGTCATATGTGGCCATAAACAGCTGTATCACCAAATGGTTGGACCAGTGTATAACATATATGGCATCTCACTATGTTGAAATGTGTGATGTAATGCATATCTCAAGTCCAGTGATTAGGTGCATACATCAGGGGTGTCTGCAAGGCCCTTTCCTGCCCATTAGTTCAGTGATGGACATCACAGATTATATACACATGCTGTGTCCAAACAGCTGCTTGAAGGACTACAGCATGTGTGCAATCATTGACTCTAACTGTGATATTAGTATAATACAGACAGTATCAACACATACCAGAGACTGCTGCCACAGCCATGATAACACTTGCACTGACAAAACACATTGAGAGATTTGTTGAATCAGGAGACAGACACATCACCCAAGTGTAATGTGGATATCACACCCTATAATCAGACCTATAGGTATGTGACCTGTGTCCTGGGTAGAGGGTAAGCAGTACATCCATCATCATATGACCACAGTGCTGACTACTCTTTTGAATGTAACACAAGTACTCAGTATGTGAAGGACATGCACATAAGAGGCCATAATAACATCATGGTTCCCAGACTTCATTACACCAATAAATAACTGGGTACAATGCATCGTTCTTCATGTACCTCCCTACATATCTTCTAGTTATGTGTAACTGTAGTGAACCACCTTCATCACAGTGTGCTGTCACATAACTTATTGGCCATACCTAGCTATTCCTTCTGGGGAATATGCATGACTGTCTGATGGTACGGAGCAACAACAGGTTTATAGGTGTTTACTAGGCTAATGACTAGAAGGCACTTTTTAAGCCTAGCCATGCATCCCAGATCTCTGACAAGTTCTGATACCCTTGATAAGTGTAATTGGATTGCTTCATATGGATGGAGAGCCTGTTCCTTAGATGGGGTAGTCTCTGGGATACATACCTGTCTCTTTAGCAGGTCCTATTTATATCACAGACAAGGTTTAAGTCTTTAGAATGGTTAATTCTGGTGCTGTTTGTTTTGTGGATAGGCCCTGTATGCCAGGCATAGATCTCCCCTCAGAAGCTTGTAAGAGACAGAATACAGGGATAGGGCCTTGAGGCAGTCTGCATAAAACATTTTACTTATGTCCTGCATTCTTTTAGTGAGAATCTTCTGTGGATTTTCCAATTGTTTAATATGCCTGGTTAGGTACATACAAAAAGTGGCATTGTACTCAATGATAAGTCTAATGAATGCAGAATACAGTGGAACAATGACATCCTTGGACCTAGATCCCATACCTTTGTTTATAACTTGCACAACATAGAACAATTTCCTCACTACTGTAGACATGATCATTAAAGGCTAGATTACTGTCTATGCATGTCCATAACTACTGGGTCATCTCTAAGGGGTGTGTTGTCAGTATGATAGTTACCATGGGTGGATGATTTCCTGATGGATACTATCATGCATTTCTTGTCATTTAGCTTTAGTTGTGACTCTGACACCAGTCGTTTGTCTGTGTCAGCCCTTCCTGGAGATCATGTGTGTCAGTGTGGGATGCAATGACAGCTCCTAATTTGCAATCATCTGCAAATGTAGTCAGCCAGAGACCATTAACATTGGCCTTGACTTCAGAGAAGTAAGTACCAAAAAGGAGTGGTCCTAGGACAAATCACTGAGAGAATCCACTTGTGGCTCACCCTTTGTAGAGGTAGACTCCCCATTTCTAACTTCATGGGTCCTGTCTGTGAGGCAGTTGGTTATTCTCTGGGTGATATACTGGTCTGTATCTAACCTCTTGAGTTTGTTATTAACATCCAAGTGGGGCATTGTGTCAAATGCTTTGGCCAGGTGAAGATAGGCAGTGTGAACCATTTTGCTCTCATTTATCGCTTTGGTGACCTTATCAAAGAAGTCCACCAGGTTGAGTAGGCATGTTCTGCCCTTGATGAAATCAAACTGGGTTGGGTCCAGTATCTGGAGGATTTCTATATCACTGTTGATCACTTCCGTGATAATTCCTTCGATAGCTTTACATATAAGACTAATGAGACTTATGGGTCTGCAGTTTCCAGGTTCTGTAGATGGGTCACCTTTGTGCAGAAGTATGACTGTTGCTGTACTCCATTCATGAGGCATGAAGCCTGTTTGGAGGCTGCAGTTAAATAGCAATTCCAGAGGTCCTGATAGGTCATCTTTCATGTCATTTAGACAACATACTAGGATATTGTCTGGATCATTGATGCAGTATTGTTGGCTTTTGAGAGTTGCTACACCAGATGCATGTGTGCTACCTGTTCAGCATATGCACACAATACATACATAGGTGTTTGACAACATTAATGGCATGTATATCATTCATGAAAGTGTGGATTGTACAATTGGCGTATGCCATGCACACAAGGCAAGCAGTCTGCATTGACCATACTGTCACATACAGGTATAGCAGTGTCCCTCCTAACACCTCCTGCAGATATTAAAATACCAGGATGGTGAGTGTGGTTATCCTCATAGAGTGTGGATATACTATAATAGTTATCAAGTATGTGTGTGTGTGTGTGTGTATGTGTAGGCTCATTTGTTATCACTTCTCATCCCATATGTTACGTCAGAGGCATGGGATTAGTGGTGGTATTATTCTGATATTGTCCATGATGGTGGTTGGTTCTTGTAATATTTGCCATGATCCTTTACCTGTGGCCACTTTGCAGGAGACCTCTGCAGAGAGTACACTGATATTCAGGTATATCATTTTGCAAAGCTTCCCAATATGCACCCTACCTGAATTGTATTTCAGATCCCTGATAGATGTCCTCTGCATTATTCATATAAGTAAGCTTATCTCATACAGACATCCTCCCCGTTGATATGTCACCTTGTGTGACAGCCACAGACATCACATTTTCATTGTACAGTCCATACAGTAAAATATAGATATGTCCTTGGTGTTTCTCCTACAACCATCTTCCATTGACATGCCCCCTCTACTGTACATGCAGGAGTTTCACCTGTACACTTTCCCTGTGTTCATTCTTACAGTTCATATTTTTATCCCTATTCAATTCCCTTGGTTGATTGTTTTACATGGCAGTCCCATGTTTTGTTACAGATCATTAACATGACTTCAGTACAGAGTGCCAGGAATGGAATATCACAATACTCTACACTGTAGGTACACTGTTCTGCACTGTGTTCGAATCATATACTTCACATTCATACCTCTCAACTATCCAGATATTCCCAGGATGTCCAGATGTTTTCCTTAACAAATATGTGGCTTCCTTCCATATCACTGGGATGCTCTCTGTACTGATGTGATTCAGTAATACATACATTTGTGTGCATACCTCTCACCTGTCCTGATCTGTGCAGAATGTCCAGTTTCTGTCTCGTATTTGTGATCTTTTGCTCATATCATTTTTTCCTGGCAAATCATTGGCATGTCATTGCAGAGTGCAGTCAGAAACTGATGACTGACATTTGAGTTTCAAACTTCATGCTGTTCATAAAGTTCATGCTAATATACAACCTATATATTCTATCAGCTTCCTAAGTTTGTCAAAACAATACTAAAAATCTGTCTCTATTTGTGGCCCTTTATCCCCCGTTATTATGGTTTTTTCCACATTTGTTGCAGATGTTGTGAGTGTTACATTTTAACACATTTCTATGTGACATCTATGCCAACTATGTCCCTACTACTGGTTATTTGTTCTCTCATTAAGATGGCCTCTGTGAAGATGTGTTGCACTAACAAAGTGACAGCTGTTTGTAAAACTGCTCTTGATCATTGTGGTATTACGAGCAAATCTGTGCACAGTACATGCCCTTACTTACACAGAATTACTATCTGCATTTGATGACAAGGTTTCACTGTGTTTAAAGCCCTGATGATCATTGTGGCATTCCATGGAAATCTGTGTACCACAGATGCTATCCTTTACACAATATTGCTATCCATGTACTCTTATGAGATTTTGCGGCCAGCAACACTGTTGTGAGCCACAAAACGTAACTTAGGTGTGGCGCACTTCATTAATATGCATTGTACACTGCTGCATGCCATGCACCATCATGCAAACAAGTAAACTCCTTGTAGGCTCTGTGCAAAGCCTACATGGATTTTACTGAATCCCACAGATTGTTTAGAATAGAATATACGCTGATGGCTCATTTCTGACCAATACTATTCCAGTGTAAACATTTAGAGTGAAGCATGAAAAACTACATTGTACTTTTTTTTTTTTGTCTTCAGTCTTCAAGCACTTGTTATTTCTGTGGATTTACATGATTGCTTCAATAATTTTATTATATTTAATAGTAAAGGTATATGACATGAGTTGGACTATTTTGAATAGAAAAACTGTAGTAAACTTCTGACAGTAACATTTCCCTTATCATTGTACATGTTTAAGTTTCATAAATGTGTAAAATACACTACATAGTTAACAATAGTCCATTCACGGAAACAAACCAAGGCAGCTCTTAAAAAATAGATAAATAATCAAAAATCTTCACTTATAACGAAAAAGAACGCTGAATATAGCTATTAGCAAAAAAATCCTTTATTTATGCAAATTGGTAAGCACTTTCACCATAATGGCTTCATCAGACTGTAAAGTGCTAGTAAAAACAGCTATATATATATATATATATATATATATATACATATATCACATTTTCAAATTAATAAAGACATCATATCCTGCCAATAAATTAAACAGTCATTAATTCATGCATCATAACATTATGAATACAACCCAGCATGTTTCTAAAAACCTTCAAACACATAAAAAATATTCCTAAAAAGTAACAGATAATAAATATAGCAGCTTTAAACCAAAAAATATTATATTAATAAATTCTACCATTCTACTAAAATCATTTAAAATTCAGCGAATAAAAGCTTCTTGTACATACATGCAGGGTAGACACAATTATAAGTATTAAAAACTCAATCCATAGTATACATATAATCTACATATTTAATTTCAACCTCCTATTATACAAAATTGGTTTTATGGGTATTTTCTCATTAAGTCCGGACAATCTATCAGCTCTACACCTAATGATCCATCACATCTCACAACTTTCAGCATAATTCCTGATATCACCTCCTCTGATCCCAGGGGTGACAATCTGTAGGACTGAGAATTTAAACTCATGTGTTCGATCAGTAGAGAGTACATGCCTTGCTAGGGCATTATGCTCAGTCCCAATTCGTATGTGATACAGGTGTTCCCTGATCCTTTCCCTAAACCTCCTCTTGGTTTTCCCTATATAAAACGCATTGCATGTAATGCACCTAGCTAAATAAACAGCGTTCTTGGTTTCACAGTTCGCTAATATACTAAAGTTATAAACAAAATTCGTAACTGGGTGAACAAAACTATCCCTGGTATCAATTGAATCACATTGATTACACTTCTGACAAGGTACCGTCCCCTTGATAGAATTACTGCAGATCTCCTTTGTCTGTAAACGAGGATAACATAACATCTGCTTGAGGTTTCTCTTATTCTTAAATAGAAACTTAGGTCCATTTCCCACCACCTCTCTTATAGTCTCATCTAATAGTAAGGCATCCTAATGTTTCTGCACTATTCCTCTTAATGCAGGTGTATCCACAGTATAAAACATGGGCACCTTCATTACAGGGACATTACACTGAGCTACCTCCCTATCCAGATCTTGTGTCATTATATCAGAAAAATATGGACTAGCTCTAGTCACTCTGACTGTGTCAATTTCTTCAAGGACCGTACCCACATCATGTGGATTGTATTGTCTAGCTATTAGTCTCATCCTCAAATCTAACAATTCCTGCTTGTAACCTTCATACATTGGATTCAATCTAGACACTCTCATAGCCTGTCCTTTGACAACATTTTTAAATACGTATTGGGAATGCATACTCCCCCTGTGTAATAAGGTGTTCCGATAACATGTTTTCCTGTGAACACCTGTATTTAAAAGGCCATTGTCTAGCCTTTCTATGGGCACATCCAGAAATGATATAGTGCGTCGCGAACAATTCATTGTAAATTTAAGGTAGTCAGTCAAGTTGTTCAACTGTGACATAAAACTAAATAGAGAAGCTTAATCTCCCTTCCATATCAGAAACAAATTGTTTACAAAACAATTATAGAAACCCACATTCATTTTAAAACTGTCAAGATGGAATAATTTATCTTCCTCTCAACTAGCCATAAAAATGTTGGCGTAGCTGTTGGCACAAGTAGTGCCCATCACTACGCCATCATTTTGAATGTACAACAAATCCTGAAAAAGGAAGACATTATTTTGTAACACAGTCTCTAAAAATAGGGTAATAAGATCAGTGGTATTCGAATCCAACATTGAATGCACAGTTAAATAATGCTGTACTCTTTCCACACCCTCTTCATTCGGTATGACTGTGAAGAGACTAGTCACGTCTAATGTGACTAAAGTAAAAGACGCATCATGATCCACGTCTCTCATATAATCATACAAACAGACAAGGACTGCTTACTATCCTATAAAGAATGTGAGTTGGCATCAACTAATGGTCTCAAATAATGTTCAATATACAAGGACAAAGGTTCAGTTACCCACCCTCGTCCCGATACAATGGGTCTCATCGGTGGGTTTTCCAAGTTCTTATGGACCTTTGGATAACAGGGATTAAAGGATTATTCACCCATAAAAACTTATACAATTCAAAATTAATATACCTACTCACTGAAGTATCATCCAACATGTCATAAATCTTGTGAACCTTGTTCTCAACTTCTGCCGTACTAATAGGAGAATAAAACTCATTCTCTCCTAATAGAAGCTGCATGCTAAACTTATACCTTTCACGGTCTAAGACCACCACAGGGCCACCTTTATCCGCTGGCCTGATAATCACAGAATCATCATTACTTAAATTTCTCAAAGCTGTTCTTTGTTTATAAGATAAATTATTCTTCTTTATATGTTTATTATTTCTTGCTAAACTAAGCCTATGGACATCCTCTTCGACTAGCTTGGCAAAAACATCCAAAACTGGATGTAAAACAGGAACATATGTACTAGGTGCACAGAACGTTCTTGCACCACTATTATTATTATTCACAACAAAATCCATTTTGAGCTGCACACTACGTGTAAATAACTTAAGCTCTATAATGGTGTCCGTTAGATCACTCTTACTAGAAGGAACGAAGGAAAGGCCTTTGTTCAATACCAGAACTTAGTCCTCTGTTAAAACTATACTTGATAAGTTATGTACTAATGATTGTCCACACGCTCCCACATTTTCTTTAAAGTGGGTCCCGTGTGTTCCCCTCCCGACCCCTTCCATTTCTGCCTTCCTCTGCTGAATGACCTCTGCCTTTTGGCTTGATGTTGTTGGTCTATAGGGAAAAGGACAAACAGACTCGAACAATGTGCTTGCTCATTTAAAGGAGGATTTGTTCTCCTCCTAACTGTTTGCTCAACAAGAGGCCCCTCCATAAACGGAGTTACCCTATTACCATCTTCTAAATTCCCAGTAGGGACAATGGGATCATTGACATTAAATTGCTCAACATTCCCAGCCCCTGCAGGGATATTTTCAATATGTACAACTTCTACATTACTAACAGCATTCTGGCTTACAACAGGCACTTCAGTATTACTAATCATAGGTCCAGAGGAAACAGAGATAATTTCATTGGCAGCATTATGAACCTGTTGCCTACGTTCATTTATACCAACAGAGCGATTAACATTAACTCTAGGCCAAGTAAAGACTTGGCCTAGTCTAAAGTCATTAGTGTCTCTAGAGATCTTATTTTTCTTCAATTCAAGGAGTCGCTTTTCATATATTAACACACTGTCCAAAAGTCTCTCCATACCTGGATCAACATTTGCTTTTGGGTACATAGCAGCAATATTCTGTTGTTGTTTAACAACAATATCTCTCAATTTGTCCTCCTCAGGACGGAAAAACTTGTTCAAAAGTGTCATATAACTCATGCTCAATTCAATATTTAACTGCTTCCATTTATAAAGTAATTCTGGATATAAATTACCTGTAGTCAGCATTTTGAGGATGCGTAGCCCACGATGTATGATTTTTCTATGAAAACAAACCTCAAAATGTTGCCGCTGCAACTGCATCCTTTTCAGTTTCAATAAGTCTGCTTCAAGCATGTTAAAAGCTTCCATTAAGCCAGTCATATTAGTAGAAACAGTACCATTCGGTTCAATGTCCTCCATTACTTCGAACAGCATCAGCGGATTCTCAATACCGGAAACACAGGTTTGAAATTGATCTCTCTTCCGGTGTTCCATGGGTTGACCAGGTATGGTATACGGCAGCTCAATAGCTGATACAGAAGTCTTAGCCATGTCTTCGAGGAGGTGCAAAGTCAATAATAATAATGCCAAAAAAACCAAAGCAGCACTACCACGAAGCAAATGTTTCCGTGATAAGAAGAAAATATGCCAAGATAACTAAAAAAATAGCCCATTCACAGAAACAAACCAAGGCAGCTCTTAAAAAGAGATAAATAATCAAAAATCTTCATCTATAACGAAAAAGAACGCTGAATATAGCTATTAGCAAAAAATCTTTTATTTATGCAAATCGGTAAGTGCTTTCACCATAATGGCTTCATCAAACCGTAAAGTGCTAGTAAAAACAGCTATATATATATATATATATATATATATATATATATATATATATATATTACATTTTCAAATTAATAATGACATCATATCCTACCGGTTGTGGTGCTGCGGTAGCATTGTCACCTCACAGTTAGATGTTGCCCGTTCGATTCTCAGTTAGAGCATCTTCTGTGTGGCGACATGCATGAATGGGCGTTCCTTCGTTGAAGGTTGTGCGTTAGGCCCAGCAAGCCAGCACGTAAAAATCTACTGCCAATCATTAGCGGACTGGAGTTCCGCTGTGGCGACCCCTAACAGGGAAAAGTCGAAAGACACAACAATGACATCATATCCTGCCAATAAATTAAATAGTCATTAATTCATGCATCATAGCATTATGAATACATCCCAGCATGTTTCCAAAAACCTTCAAACACATAAAAAATATTCCTAAAAAGTAACGGATGATAAATATAGCAGCTTTAAACCAAAAAATATTATATTAATAAATTCTACCATTCTACTAAAATCATTTAAAATTCAGCGACTAAAAACTTCTTGTACATACATGCAGGGTAGACACAATTATAAGTATTAAAAACTCAATCCATAGTATACATATAATCGACTTATTTAATTTCAACCTCCTATTATACAAAATTGGTTTTATGGGTATTTTCTCATTAAGTCCGGGCAATCTATCAGCTCTACACCTAATGATCCATCTCATCTCACAACTTTCAGTATATTCCTGATATCACCTCCTCTGATCCCAGGGGTGACAATCTGTAGGACTGAGAATTTAAACTCATGTGTTTGATCAGTAGCGAGTACATGCCTTGCTAGGGCATTATGCTCAGTCCCAATGCATATGTGATACAGGTGCTCCCTGATCCTTTCCCTAAGCCTCTTATTGGTTTTCCCTATATAAAACGCATTGCATGAAATGCACCTAGCTAAATAAACAGCGTTCTTGGTTTCACAGTTCGCTAATATACTGAAGTTATAAACAAAATTCGTAACTGGGTGAACAAAGCTATCCCTGGTATCAATTGAAGCACATTGATTACACTTCTGACAAGGTATATTCCCCTTGACAGAATTACTGCAGATCTCCTTTGTCTGTAAATGAGGATAACATAACATCTGCTTGAGGTTTTATACTATGGATACACCTGCATTAAGAGGAATAGTGCAGAAACATTGGGATGTCTTACTATTAGATGAGACTATAAGAGAGGCGGTGGGAAATTAACCTAAGTTTCTATTTAAGAATAAGAAAAACCTCAAGCAGATGTTATGTTATCCTCGTTTACAGACAAAGGAGATCTGCAGTAATTCTATCAAAGGGACTGTACCTTGTCAGAAGTGTAGTTAATGTGATTCAATTGATACCAGGGATACTTTTGTTCATCCAGTTACGAATTTTGTTTATAACTTCAGTATATTAGCAAACTGTGAAACCAAGAACGCTGTTTATTTAGCTAGGTGCATTTCATGCAATGCGTTTTATATAGGGAAAACCAATAAGAAGCTTAGGGAAAGGATCAGGGAGCACCTGTATCACATACGAATTGGGACTGAGCATAATGCCCTAGCAAGACATGTACTCTCTACTGATCGAACACATGAGTTTAAATTCTCAGTCCTACAGATTGTCACCCCTGGGATCAGAGGAGGTGATATCAGGAATTATACTGAAAGTTGTGAGATGAGATGGATCATTAGGTGTAGAGCTGATAGATTGCCCGGACTTAATGAGAAAATACCCATAAAACCAATTTTGCATAATAGGAGGTTGAAATTAAATAAGTAGATTATATGTATACTATGGATTGAGTTTTTAATACTTATAATTGTGTCTACCCTGCATGTATGTACAAGAAGTGTTTAGTTGCTGAATTTTAAATGATTTTAGTAGAATGGTAGAATTTATTAATATAATATTTTTTGGTTTAAAGCTGCTATATTTATTATCCGTTACTTTTTAGGAATATTTTTTATGTGTTTGAAGGTTTTTAGAAACATGCTGGGTTGTATTCATAATGTTATGATGCATGAATTAATGACTGTTTAATTTATTGGCAGGATATGATGCCATTATTAATATGAAAATGTTATACATATACATATATATATATATATATATATATATATATATATATATATATATATATGGCTGTTTTTACTAGCACTTTATGGTCTGATGAAGTCATTATGGTGAAAGTGCTTACGGATTTGCATAAGTAAAGGATTTTTGCTAATAGCTACATTCAGCGTTCTTTTTCGTTATAAGTGAAGATTTTTGATTATTTATCTCTTTTTTAAGAGCTGTCTTGGTTTGTTTCCGTGAATGGACTATTTTTTTAGTTATCTTGGCATATTTTCTTATTATCACGGAAACATTTGCTTCGTGGAAGTGCTGCTTTGGTTTTTTGACATAGTTAACAATGTCTAAAATACATCACTGTTAGGATATTTCTTTTTTATCTGGAATACTTGATTTGTGATTGCATGTTCAAAGCTAAAATGTTCTTAACAATATACAGATATTCCATTTTATAATTTCTAACTTTATTCTTCTAATCTGCAACCAGTTTAGAAACTATTTGACAGAAAGCTGCTTGCATCATTAAATCTTTAATGTCTTTGACCCAAATGTCATCAGTAGAACATATCCTTTAAACATGATGCTCATCATGAAAAATATTAACTAAAGTAATTTTTTTTGCATTTTTTTTTTATATTTATAGTTATGTACTGGAGTCTAGAACATGGCAGCAGAATGACTTTTCCACAAAGCAAGCATTTTGAAACTTTATATTAATAAAACTGTCAGACTTAGTGTATTTTGTGAATAAGGCTAATCAATATCCATCACTTCTGGGATGTGCCCTCTGCAGTCTCTTACTTAATATAATCAAATCTGAGGTTGATGCACTTTAAGGATAAAGCAATTTTCCCCTTGTAGAACAACCAATTCACTTGAATAAGTTTTGATTTTCATACAATTGTCCAGTGGAAGGTTGTTCATAGGTTCATAGGTTTATAGGTTGGTACTAGACTATCGGCCCAAGGGCCTATACAAGCTTAGCCATAATAATTCCCTGGCTATTTACAGTATTTACTTCCCTGGACCCTTGCCTAGCAGGGTGACTGACGTGATCCCCGGGGTGAATTTCCTATCTCCCATCCAATCATCAAGGTTCCTTTTGAAGAGGGCCAAAGAGGCACTCTGCTTGACATGTATGGGCATTCTATTCCAGAGTTTGGGGAGTCTCTGGATAAGGAACCTATCCCTCCAGCATGTTTTGTTCATTGTGATGATAATGTTTAGATCCTTGGAGTGTATGTCCCTGAGGGACTGGGATTTCTTTAAGTGTAGCATGTCCAACAGCTCTGGGTTTGACATGGCCTTGTATGTTAAGCAGAGATCACCTCTGAGTAGACAATATGCGACAGAGTATCACACAACAGTCTATTAAACCATTCTCCAACTCTGTCTATTCTTTGTTTAGCTGTCATTTTCTGTATGTGGGATGGATATTAGGAATTTAAGACTACATACACATAATTATTAAAATGGTTTTCCTTCTAGCATTTGGAATTATATGCCTATTGCTTTTACTGTTCCTGAAATAAAGACTCAGCACCTGGCAGCCAACATTTTACAGCTACTTGATAGCCCACCCAATCCCTTCCTTGCGGATAAGCATGTTGAATCATTAGTACCAGGTATTCAGCTTTGTCAAGTTTTGAAAGATCTATGAAAAGAAAAGGAAATAAAGCGTGTAAGATATAGTGCAAAGATTTCTCTTGAGAATAATATTATATGAGATAAGGATCCACAACATTAGACTTTCTCCAAACGCCCTTTGGAATGAGTTTGAAATCAAAGCTTTTGAGACAATGGAAGAAACTAAATTTATACATTAGAGCTAAGTGTATGTTACATAAGCATGCAAGAATTCAAGACAGTGAGTTAAAACTGACATAGTAAAGATTAATGACAAAGTGTATGCCTCCCTTTTTTCCATTATTAAGCAACAATTTGTCAAAACTATTGTTTTGTTTTTTTATTCATTTATAGGTTCATATGTTCATAGGTGTGTACTAGGCTAATGACCCTGGAGCCTTTACAAGCCTAGCTCATAGGATTACCCTTGCATCGTGCCACCTGACCTTAGTTTTCAGTGCGTCTGTTGAGTAGAGCCACTGGAGTGATCCCTGGGGTGAATTTTTTATTTCCCATCCACTCATCAAGATTTCTCTTAAAGAGAGTCAGTGAGGTGTTCTGTTTGACATGTATGGAAAGTCTATTCCATAGCATAGGTTATGAACCTGTCCTTCCAGCATGTTTTGTTTATTGTGGTAATGAAGTTAAGATCTCTGGAACATGTAGTGCACAGGGACTGGGATTTCTTTAGATGTAGCATTTCTAACAGAGCTGGGTCAGACATGGCTTTGTAAGTCAAGCAGAGATTGCCTCTAAATAAGCGATATGAGACAGAGAATAGTTGTAGTTTTTTGAGTCTGTTCATATAGGACAAGTGTTTAAGGCCTAGGATCCTCTTTGTGAGGTACTTTTGAGGCCTATCCAGTTGTTGCAGGTGTCTAGTGAGGTACATGCCAAATGGGGCATTGCACTCAATGATTGGTCTAATGAGGGAAGAGTAGAGGCAGACAATGACCTCTTTCTTCCTGGATGCAAAACCCTTAGTAATGAGATGTGTCACATAGAAAGACTTTATGACCACAATGGCAATGTGGTGGTCAGAAGAGAGGTTGCTGTCAACCTGTGTTCCCAGATCTCTTATAACGCCTTCTGTTTTAGTGGACTACCATTGATGTAATAATTCATAGGAACTGGGTATTTCCCAAAGGGGATGATGGCACATTTTTTGGCATTGAGCTTAAGGCCATGGTTTTGACACCAGTCATTGGTCTCAGTGAGGCCTTTCTGTAGGATGTCAACATCACTTGGGGAGTTACTAATAGCTCCCAACTTGCAATTGTCTGTGAACTTTGTCAGCCAAAGTCCCTTTGCGTTGGCCTGGACTTTAGAGAAGTAGATACCAAACAGAAGAGGACCCATGACCGAACCCTGAGGGACTCCACTCATGACTTGTCAGCAGTCTGACTTGGAGTCAGCTCCTTTCACACTTTGGGTTCTATCTGTGAGCCAGTTTGCAACCCACCTAGTGATATAGGGGTTGATGCCTAGCTTAGTGAGCTTTTCTATGATTCCTGAGTGGGGAATGGTATCAAAGGCCTTGGCAAGATCAAGGTAGGCTGTATGAACCACCTTGCCTTAATCCACAGCTCTGGTGACTGACTCAAAGAAGTAAACCAAGTTGAGCAGGTGTGATCTACCCTTCACAAAACCAAAATGTGTGTGATCCAGAGTTTGGAGATTCCCTATACCCTTGTTTATTAGGACCATGATGATGCATTCCATAGCTTTGCACATCGGACTCATCAGGCTAATGGGGCAATAGTTTCCAGGGTCTGTAGTCCATCCTCCTTTTTGGAGAGGGATGACTGTAGCAGTGTGCTATTTGGTATGAACAAAGCCTGAGGTGAGGCTGTGATTGAACAGGGCACACAGGTGAGGTGACAGTTCACTCTGTAGTTCATGTAGAACACAGCCAGGGATATTTTCAGGTCTCGTAGAAGCTGCATTCTTGGCCTTGGACAGTGCTGTTTTAACCTGTGCAGCAGTAATACTGGGTACCTGGCAAACCACTGGTATTGTGATTGGTCCTGGGGGGGGAGGGGTAAAGTTGGCCCTGAATCGGTCGGCCAGTATATTGGCAATATCTGTTGGTTTGGTATAGGAGGTACCATTGTGCAGTAGCTGAGAGCAAATCTGTGTATTGTCATGGAGATTCTTTGCATAACTATAGAAGGCCTTGTGGTTGTCTTTACGATCTGCTGCAATTCTGTTTTCATAGTTACCTTTAGATGATTTGATGAGGGATCTCAACTTTTTGTTGAAGCTGATAAGGGAGTTTTTCCAGTCTTGGGACGTCACCTTATTCTGCATCAGTTTCCTCCTACTATTGTAGAGATTGTTTATGACGGGCAACCACCAGACTGGCTTCCTTTTTTTGGAGGAGAGTATCTGTATCTTTGTTCTATTGGGTATGGGGAGATTCATGCTTTTCTGTACATGTTTGTACAGTGCATTGGTGTATGATTCAGCAGTCATGCAACTATTCTCTATTTGCATGGGTGCCTTGAAGTTAGCCACCTCTGTTTTTAGGAGCCCAAAGTTAGTTTTGGAAAAGTTTTTCATGGTGATTACCCTTGGGGGGGAATGAAAGAGATGTGAATTTCTAAGGTGATTAGTTTGTGGTCGGAACTAACCAGGGAGGAGTTGACTATAGGTTCATAGGTTCATAGGTTCATAGGTTGGTACTAGGCTATCAGCCCTAGGGCCTATACAAGCCTAGCCATAACAATTCCCTGGCTATTTCTTCCCACATTATTTACTTTCCTGGACCCCTGTCTAGCAGGGTGACTGACGTGATCCCTGGGGTGAATTTCCTTTCTCCCATCCAATCGTCAAAGTTCCTCTTGAAGAGGTCCAAAGAGGCACTCTGCTTGACATGTATGGGCAATCTATTCCAGAGTCTGGGGAGTCTCTGGGTCAGGAACCTATCCCTCCAGCATGTTTTGTTTATTGTGATGACAAGGTTTAGATCCCTGGAGCAAGTAGCTCTGAGGGATTGGGATTTCTTTAAGTGTAGCATGTCCAACAGCTCTGGGTTTGACATGGCCTTGTATGTTAAGCAGAGATCGCCTCTGAGTAGACGATATGCGACAGAGTATAGCTGAAGTTTTTTTAAGGCGGTCAGCGTAGGGCATTTGCTTTAGGCCTGTGATTCTTTTAGTGAGGTATTTCTGAGGCCTTTCCAGTTGTTGCAGATGTCTTGAGAGGTACATACCAAATGGGGCGTTGTATTCTATAATGGGTCTAATGAGGGATGAGTACAGTGGGACAATGACCTCCTTTTATCTGGATGAAAAGCCCTTCGTGATGAGGTGTGCCACACAGAAGGATTTCCTGACTGTTGTGGCGATGTGGTTAGCGAAGGTGAGACCACTGCCACCTGTGTCCCTAAGTCTCTTATCACACTTTCTGTGTTTAGTGTACTGCCACCTATATGGTAATTCATGGATACATGTTTTTTCCCAAAGGGGATAACAATACATTTCTTGGCATTGAGCTTGAGCCCATGGCTCTGACACCAAGCATCTGTTTCTGTAAGGCCCTTTTGTAGAGTATCCACATCATTTGGGGATTCATTAATGGCTCCCAGTTTGCAGTCATCTGCAAACTTTGTTAGCCAGAGTCCCTTAGTGTTGACCTGTACTACAGAGAAGTAGATGTCAAACAAGAGCGGCCCCAGGACTGAACCCTGAGGTACTCCACTTGCCACTTGTCTGGAGCTGGATTTGGAGTCGGCTACTTTTACAGTGTGGGTTCTATCAGTAAGCCATTTAGCAACCCATTGGGTGATATAGGGATTAATGCCCAACTTAGTAAGTTTATCTATGATTCCAGAGTGGGGGATGGTGTCAAAGGCCTTGGCAAGGTCTAGATAGGCTGTGTGGACCACCTTACCCTTGTCCATGGCTCTGGAGACTGATTCAAAGAAGTCAATCAGGTTCAGGAGACAAGATCGGCCCTTCACGAACACAAACTGGGTGGGGTCCAGTGTTTGAAGGTTGCCAATGTCTTTGTTTATAAGTTCCATGATAATACGCTCCATGGCCTTGCAGATAAGGCTTGACAGACTGATGGGATGGTAGTTTCCGGGATCCAAGGTGGATCCCCCCTTGTGGATTGGGATAACTGTAGCTCTGCACCACTCAGTGGGCACAAACCTGAGGTGAGGCTATGATTAAACATGACACTTAGGTGAGGTGCCAGTTCATATTGTAGTTCCTGTAGTACACAGCCCGGGATGTCATCTGGTCCCATGGATGCTGTATTCTTGGTTTTAGAGAGTGCGTTTTGTACCTGTGTGGCCGTTATTACTGGAATTTGGCAATCTTCCGGTATTGAGATGGGCCATTTAGGGGGTGAGAGGGGGGTGAAGTTGGCACTGAATCGATCTGCCAGGATATTGGCAATATCCTTCGGATCAGTATATTTAATGCCATTCTGTTTTAGCTCAGAGCAGATCTGAGCATTGCCATTTAGATTCTTGACATAGTTATAGAATGCTTTGTGGTTGTCTTTGGAATCTTTGGCAATTTTATTTTCGTAACTAGCTTTGTAGGATTTTATGAGACATCTCAGTTTCTTACTGAGGCTAGTAAGGGAGTTTTTTACATCCTGGGATTTTCCTATTTTCTGCAAAAGTTTCTTCCTTTTGTTGTAAAGTTTGTTTATGGCAGGGGACCACCAGATTGGCTTCCTTTTTTTTGAAGAGAGCATTTTGGTTCTATTTGGGATGGCACGATTCATGCATGAGTGGATGTGCTCGTACAGTGCCTTAGTGTAGGATTCAGCAGTTGAATTTTCAGTTCCCGTCTGCATGGGTGTCATGAAATTTGTCACTTCTGACTTGAGTAGCATGAAGTTGGCTTTGGAGAAGTTTTTTATGGTGGTTTCTTTACTGGGGGGGTGGGGGTGGGATGTTAAGGGTGATTAGCTTATGGTCAGACTTGACTAACGAGGGGGTGACCATAGGTATGGAGCATTGATTTCCCATGTTGGTAATGACCAGGTCTAGGATATTGGAGCCCCTGGTGGGACTATGGATTAGTTGATCCAGGGCGTTGGAATTTATGAATTCCAAGAACCGTTGCGCAAAGGTGTTGGGACATGAGTAGTTTTCCCAGTTAATGGCAGGGTAGTTAAAATCACCCAGTATTAGGGTGTTTGGTTCTATCTTAATATTTTCCAGTATGTTTAGGAAGGTGTAGTGAGAATCTTGGGGTATGGTGGGGGATCTGTAGCAAGCTACAATTTGGATTGCAGTCTTACCTAGTGTTAGTTGCACCTGGAGAATTTCAGACACATTGTATTGGCCAACTAGCCTGGTGGTGTAAATATCCTTGGTGAATATTTACACTCCTCCACCTTTAGTGTTTCGGTCCTGGTTTGGTGGCCAAAAAGTGTGGTAAGAGTTGTAGCCTGGTATTGCAGGGGTGCTCTCTGGAGCCTTGAACCAGGTCTCAGTTACTGCACAGATATCGATGTTCTCCATTTTTAGGAGTGCCTCGAGAGAGTGCATTTTGAGGTTTAGACTTCTAGCATTGAGTAGCATTACCTTCAGATTTTGCATGCTTGTACCTGTTACGGTGGTGGTTTTGTCCTTTGAAGTTTGCCTAAAAAAGGCACTATAGGGGTGGCAAGAGCCTTAGCCAGTAACCCGAATCCCAGGGGCGACAGGTGCAGACCATCTCTGGCAAAGCATCATGGTCTGTCCATCATGTCATCCCAGGCAGACAGATACTGGATCCCCTTTGAATGACACCATAAGCCAAGCCAATTGTTGAAGTCAATCATTTTATCCTTATATTGTGGTATCATTCTGGGCGAAGGTAGGATGCTACTCAGGGCTAGGGTCATACCTGCCTGGGCCACATGATCAGAGAGCTCTTCCATGTCTCTTTTCATGTAGTCCAGGGAGGTACATCTCAAGTCATTCACTCCAACATGGACAATGACAGAGTCATATTTGTACTTGTTGTGGAGTGACTTGAGTGCATGCATTATGTGGCGGATCCTGGCACCCGACAGGCAGCTGACTGTAATTTTCTCCTTATTCAACCTGGTGAGAGGGACATCAGTGTGCCGGACTATAGAGTCACCTATGACTAAAGTGTTAGGTACATTACCTTGCCTTAGGGGCTGTTGCTGGGTGGCACACTTGTGTTGTGAACTATGTGACACATTGGTTGTGACTGGTGTTTGTTTGCATTTCAGCTTCAGAGGTCTTTGTTGCTTGGGCAGGTTACAGTTAAGGGCCTCTGCATATGTGGATTTAGTGTTGCTATATGTGGGTGTTGGTGGTGCAGGGTTAGAAGGGCTATGTGTTGCTTGAGGTGTAGTGTGGGTGTTAACCTTCTCCTCTTGACTGTTTAGCACAATCTTGGGTGGAGAGAGCTTTGCTTTCATTTTGGCTATGTAAGTGCATCTCTCACAGGTTGTAGTGTTAGGTGGTAGGAGGAGAGGGTTGTCTGTGTACATGAGGCAATTGCTGCATTGCCCCAGTATGCCCAGATTCACCAGGTGGACAGGAGAAATCACCGGAAGCTGACCCTTGGACATGCCTGGTTTGGGGCTTTTTTTTTCTTTGTAAAGTATAGGAGCTGTTTCCTTAGCAAGGTACTTTGCAATTATAGGCTGTTTAGTGCCTACTATTAATTTCTCCTTGTTAACAAGGAGAGTTCAGTGTTTGTATGCGTTTAAGGCTTCCTAGTGCTTTCCAGCAGGTATTAGAGAAAGTGCTTGTCACAGGGATGCTTAAAGGTAAGATTGAAAAGAATGCACTCTGCAGTGTGCACTAGAGAAGTTAGATGTGAAAGTAGGTAACTTGAGTTTTACCTGTTTAAAAAGTTAAGGTTTAGTGGAGTGTTACTATTTTTAAAACAGCAAGATGGATTGAAAGGGGTGGTCACTTTTGTATTTTGGTACTATGAAATACTGTAGGATGGCCAATAAATTTAAATAATTGAAGGGGTGGGATTTCAAAAATGATGATTTTGTGATTACTCACATAAGCCAGTGAAAGTAGAGAGAAATGAGATATATGGTCAGATTAACATAAGAGGCAGGCAACTAGAAAGACAGTGGTATTTAACAACACAACTTAATTGGGTGGGAAGTCGGGAAAAAATCCTGCCTAACTCAGAACAGAGAGAGCTGTGGTCTCTTTTGAAGTTTTAATATTCTGTTAAAACAGAATGCAAGCAAAACACAAGGTAAAGAAAACAAACTACAGTATTCAAAATATGGAAAGGCAATACAGTAATACAAAAAATAAAAGCAAACTAACCTTTCCTTCACAGCAAAGTGTAGCAGAGTCTGGATGAGCCTTTCTGGTAAAGCTCTGAAATGTTTTAGTTTACTCCTTAAATAGAAATTTTAGTTCCTAGCTCCAACCCCTCTGTTAACAAGTGATTAACCTTAAGTGACCTCTTCTGTCTTATGAATGAGTCCTTAATTAATCAGTTCTTATTTCTGCCTGACTCAGAACAGAGAGAGCTGTGGTCTCTTTTGAAGTTTTAATATGATGTTAAAACAGAATGCAAGCAAAACACAAGGTAAAGAAAACAAACTACAGTATTCAAAATATAGAAAGGCAATACAGTAATACAAAAAATAAAAGCAAACTAACCTTTCCTTCACAGCAAAGTGTAGCAGAGTCTGGATGAGCCTTTTTGGTCTATTGGTGTAGAACAAGGATGTTGCTACCTCTAGTAGGGGTAAGAACAAGCTGGTCCAGGGCATTGGTATTAATGAATTCCAGGAAACGTTGGGCAAGTGTATTGGTACATGAGTAGTTTTCCAAGTTAATGGAGGGGTAGTTGAAGTAGCCCAGTATGAGAGTGTTAGGTTGGATCCAAATATTCTCCAGGATGCTTAGGAATGTGGAGTGTGAGTCTTGGGACATGGTTGGTGACCTATAACAGGCTACAACCTGAATCGCTGTCTTACCCAATGTTAGCTGCACCTGAAGTATCTCTGATGCTTTATGTTGGACTGCCAGTCTGGAGGTGTGCACATCCTTTTTGAATATAGAAACACAACCACATTTGGAGCTTTGGTCCAAGTTCTGGGGCCGAAAAGTGTGGAATGAGTTATAGCCTGGTAGTGCAGGGGTGCTTTCTGCTGCCTTGAACCAGGTCTCTGTTACAGCACAAATGTCGATGTTCTCCATTTTAAGGAGTGCGTCGAGTGAGTGCATTTTGAGATTTAGACTTCTAGCATTGAGCAGCATGACCCTCAGATTGCATTTGTTTGAAGCTTTTATGGTGGTAATTTGGTCTTTGGAACACTGCCTAAAAAAGGCACTATAAGGGTGGCAGGAGCCTTGACCGTTATCCGGAAGCCCAGGGGTGACAAGATGCAGACCATCTCTGGAAATGCATAGAGGTCTGTCAATCATGTCATCCCAGGCAGACTGATATTGGATCTCCTTAGAATGACAAAAGAAACTTACCCAATTGTTGAAATCAATCATTTTCTGCTCATACTTTGGTATCATTCTGGGTGATGGTAGGATGCTGCTCAGGACTAGGGTCATACCCGTCTGGGCTTCATAATCTGAGAGCTCCTCCATGTCTCTTTTCATGTAGTCCAGGGAGGTATATCTCAGGTCATTCTCATCCACATGTACAATAACAGAGTCATGTTTTACCTGTTGTTGAGGGACCTGAGTGCGTGCATTATGTGTCAGATCCTGGCACCTGACAGGCAGCTGACTGTTACTTTCTCCTTATTCAACCTTGTGAATAGGATATCAGTGTGCCTCGCTATCGAGTCACCTATGACTAGTGTGTTAGGCATGCTGTTTTGCCTTAGGGGCTTTGGTTGAGTGGCACACTGTTTAGGAGAGTTATGTGTCTCGTGATTAGTGTTGTGTTGTGGTGGTTGAGTGCATTTCTGCTTTGGAAGTCTCTGCTGTTTGGGTAGATTATTATGCGTTGTGTTTTTATGTGTAGTCAGTGCTGGTGTATATTCTGGAAGGCTATTTATTCCATGTGGTGTGGTGCAAGTGCTGACCTTCTCCTCTTGACCAGCTATTCTGGTCTTGGCCGGAGAATGCGTGGCTTCCAATTTGGATATATAAGTGCATCTCCCGCAAGTCTGAGTGTTGGGAGGTAAGAGGAGAGGGTTGTCGGTGTACATGAGGCAGTTGCTACATTGCCTCAGGATGCCCAAGTTCACCAGGTTAATAGAAGAAAGCACAGGGAACTGACCTTTAGACATGCTTGTGGAGGGGGGGCATTAATAATAAGTACTGGAGCTGTTTCGCTGTAGAACATTTAGTGAGGGTAGCATTATCGTGTGCTACAATAATTGCTACAATAAGTCTTGTTAAGTGCTAGACTAATAAGCTATTAAAAGTGCAGGTGAGGAGAGAACTAGCAGATCTAAGGAAAACTTGAAGAGCAGACTTTGTCGCCACTCAGAAAGGTGGGAAACAAGCACAAATGTGGGCTTTTAAACCAGAAAGTTGAAAGCAATGGAAAAACTTCCCAAACAGCCAATAAACTACAATTTCTGGGCCAGAAATCACTCCTCTTGTGGTAGATAGGCTACCTAGTGCTTACCACTCCAAATGATAAGCTAGAAGGCTTCCTTACAACACAGAAAGGCTTGGGGGGCTCAGAAGCTTACATACAGTCCTGGATACAGCAAATCTGTATCTGGACTAGACTAGTTACGGGAAAGGCGGGAAAAGTGCAAATGCAGGCTTTTAAACCAGAAAGTTGAAAGTGATGGAAAAATGGCCCAAATGGCCAATAAACTACAATTTCTGGCCCAGAAACCACTCCTCTTGTGATAGATAGGCTACCTAGTGCTTACCACTTGCACTGATAAGCTAGAAGGCTTCTCTCCATCACATAAAGGCTTGTGGGGCTCAGAAGCTTACAAACAGTCCTGGATACAGCAAATCTGTATATGGACTAGACTAGTTACAAGAAAGTCAGGAAGCAAGCTTAGAATGTTTTTTCTTGAACTGAATTCAATTATTGTTTTATTCAACTCTGAATTGACTGAATTCAATTATTGTTTTATTCAACTCTGAATGTATGTTTTATTGACCTGGTTAGTCGCACTAGGCATATGCTGTTTTTTGTCCAGGAAAGTGATATTCATACATGCTAAGTGAATTTTTATTACAGCAACTGGAAATCCTCTTCTTCTTTTGATGTGGTGTTTCACTTCTGCCACAAAGGTGGCTCACAGGGATGATGCAATGGTGGAGGAGAGTGGTGATAGTCTCCAGAAGGTTACATGCTGCTCATAACTGGGAGAAGCTGTTTTAGAAATTCACCTTGTTTAGCTGCAGTTGGGAGGTATGGTATGTCAGTACCTATTAAAACTGACAGATGTTAGAGATTAAGAAAGTAATGCTTTATGAAGCAAGCTAATAAAAAGGGTATAGAAGTTCAAATTTATATCAGAGGAGGATGGCAAGGGTTTGGTCATGTTTGTAGATGGGAACATTACTCCATTTAGCAACAAGTAGCAGGAGGAGGTTACATGAGTAACAGTACAAGTTTCTTAATCAGCAGCATCATGATCAGGGACGTAAAGATAAATGGTATTGGAACCACAAAGGTACTTTTGGCATTCTGTATTAAAAGATTGAATCTGAATTTGTTATAGTTCTTTTATTGTATTACATATTTTGTTTCTCTGGAGTCCAGGTTGTACCTGAATAGCATCAAATGACCAGTCCTCTTACCTTAGACCAAATTTCAAAACAAATGAATATAGTGTTCATACCTCATGAGGTACTTAGATGGGACCTGAATTTAAAAACTGATCAGAAACACAAAATTATGCATGCATTCTCAGCATATGAAGGAAAGGGTTTTGGCACTATAATAAGAAAGTTTGATGGTGATAAGGGGACTTGGATAATGACAATATTTCCCAGTGGAAATGACAATGCTGATAAACATAATCAAAACAATAAGGAGAAAATGTGTCTGAATCATTCACTCTATAGTGAGTATGTACTTGAAAAAAACTGTATCAGGCAATCCTGACAATAGTCTGAAAGTTTATTACAATAGCAGTGAATCCATTTAACAGACTTTTACAAAATGTTAACAAAGACATCCACTTAAAGTAGTCACAATATCCTCAGCATTTTAAATAAACTCATCAAGAGTGGCGAATCTGTAACACCAGACAGTCTCATAGGACTGCAATGGACACCAAGACTAACCGATATGTAATTACAGACAGTCTCATGGACAACAGCAAGACAACTGGTATTGAAAATCAAAACAAAATGTAAGACACCATTTATGGGAAAATTAATTCAACAAAACAGGAGGAAAACAACATTACCCAGTTCAAGAAGATTGTGAGGAAAGGCAAGTATGGGCAAGTTCTGCAGAATGCACTTTTCTGTGACCATATTTAGCAACTCTATTGCAATTGCAAGAGCCATAATAACTGTGAGCACTGTAAGTATAAAAATTAAAATGTAACATGGGAAACAATTTCAGAAAACATCATGCATTATTGTCATTGAAACATTTTTATGGGGCCTCCATGTACCTCTAGTCACATATTCTTTTAACACCTCAAGATCTGAAATTTAGCATGTATTCCATTATTACCATTTTTAGTCTCATTCTTCTAATGACTGCAGTTGCATTCATCACTCTTTCAAATGGAACTTTTTTTGTCTAGTACTCATTTCTAAATCACTCCAGTTTCTAAATGTGGCAATAGAAAAAGAATCTGTTAGAATCATGAAACAGAAACACTAAGGACTGAAAGATTCTGCACTCCGTAAGTTAAAAATAAAAATAGATACCTTCTATAAATATCCTAAATGTTAATCCTTACCAGTTTCTTCATTGTTTAAAAAAAAAAGAAAAGAACTAAAAACTATGTACATATACTAAACTACACTGGAACTTGCCAAAAAAATAAAATGTATAAACTTCATGTGATAAAATTCTATACACTCTTCTTCCTCCGGCTGCTCCCGTTAGGGGTCGCCACAGCGGATCATCTGTTTCCATTTTTTCCTGTCTTCTGCATCTTGCTCTGTCAAACCAATCACCTGCATGTCCTCTCTCACCACATCCATAAACCTTATCTTAGGCCTTCTTCTTTTCTTGTTACCTGGCAGCTTCATCCTTAGCATCTTTTTTCCAATATACTCTGCATTCCTCCTCAGCACATGTCCAAACCAATGTAACCTTGCCTCTCTGGCTTTGCCTCCAAACCTTCCAACTGGGGCTGACCCTCTAATATACTTATTCCTAATCCTGTCCACCCTCATCACACCCAGTGCAAATCTTAACATCTTTAATTCTGCCATGTCCAGCTCTGACACCTGACTTTTTGTCAGTGCCACTGTCTCCAACCCATATAACATAGCTGGTCTCACTACCCTCTTGTAGACCTTACCTTTCACTCTTACTGGTACTCGTCTGTCACAAATCACTCCTGGCACTCTTCTCCACCCACTCCATCCTGCCTGTACTCTCTTCATCACCTCTCTTCCACACTCAGCATTACTCTGAATAAAATTCTATGCACTACCATTAATATATGGATCTTTGTCCACTGAACTGAGTCAATAACTACACTGTAATGCCTTTGTGACCCTTTACTCAATACAACCAACAACAGTATCGATGCCACAGTATGCTAACATATAACCATATCAAGAAACAGCCAGTAACCAATAATTATTAAGCTGGTTGGCGTGACCAGGCCTGTTCCAGCTAACCTTTACAGGACCACATGAATGACCCAAGCTACCTTGGACCTGGTGGTAAAGTCCTTTATGTGTTGCCTTCCATCCCCAAATACCTCTTGATATGGCCACCAGTTAATGAGCCCTAACTGCACAGTGAGTCCAGACCGATAAGCACCAATCGGGGGACCACAAGACAGCTGTTACGATGGCATGTCAACATGCCATTCCCCTTTGACAAATGCAAGCCTATGATACCCAAACCCATTAAAAGGGAAGAGAGGGTTAATTCTTAAAAAAGTCCTCCATGGCCATATTGATGTCTAAATTAAAAAGATCATGACCTAAATTGTTCAAATGCACTTTGTTGCTGGGATAAAAATCAGAGTCCAATATGATGAGATCTTTGTGGCATATTATCTGAAATCCGATCTGGTGAGCTGTCTGTGTAATTCTGTGATTAATGAAGCACCTAGAAATCTTCATTGCTTCAGGATCTCCTAGTTCCTTCCCAATGACTTTGCATCACAATCAATGACTAAAATAAAACCATATGTGGATATACTGTAGCAGGTGCAGCCTGTGCATATCAGATAGGACTCTGGCTAACATGATTTATTTAGGAGCCCACATTAAGTCATTCCCCCTGAGGTGGATTACCAAACCCTTGGGCAATCTTTCCTTTGCTAGAAGCTGATCCCAGATCTCCCAAAATTGAAACCATAACAGACACAAGAAGTCAAATCAATGAACTAACCATTTGTTTTGTCTAATGTATCAGCATGCCCAGCCAGGTGGACCAAAGCTTGGATTGCTGCTCTCCTGATGAAGGAATGTCCCAACATACAGATAACCTCTTTCCCTAAAACAGAAATTAAGGATTAATATCTGATGTATGACAAGAAGAAATCAGATACTCACAAGCCTGTTTTTTGCAAGACCTGAGTGGAATGCCCCTTCTTGGTCATATCAGAAGTGTGGACTATTCTAAATGAGCTGGATGAATACTCTTGAGGATGTATGCCAACCTAACTGATCTGCCACTTTCCCAGGTGAAAACTGGGCCTAACCTAGCATTCCTGGGTTTGATCCTGTGTCATAGCCTGAACCAGTGAACTGGGCAAATGGCCAATCACCTTTACTTATCTAAATGTACTTACTGTCCTTTACCTGCTTGGTCCATCTTGGATTCCTTAACCAATAGCAAAATAAAATCCTGTGAATCACAATGTCTTCCAAAGAAAGGGAGTTTAATAGTTTGCTGGCATGAAAGACACCTATATACAATGAAGCAAAAAAACAAAAACAAAAGTCAGGGAAAAAATTAAAAATACCCCATCACGGTCATTCCTGTCTCCCTAGAAGAGAAAACTTTGTTGGTGCCAAAGTTTCTTTCTAAAGCTAGGTCAAATAATCTAATCTTCCCTTCTACTAGCAATGAACTGATAAAACTTTCCAAGTATTCATCAGAGGACTGGCCTCTGTCATGCAACCATGCCCTGGTGACCCCCCCCCGAATCATTACCTTCAATTTCCAATGGGGCTTCTGCCAGTGTTGGTGGATTAATCCTCAGGCCCAAGGCATCTCTTTCTTGTTTCTTTCTTGGTCTCTTGCAAGGACCAGGCCCATCCGCCAAGTCTTTATCCGAACTTGCTGCCAATCTTTTCTTACAGCTCTGCCATTGTTCCATTACCTGTACCACCTCCAAGTCAGAAACTAAACCTTGCACTTCTTGGGATAGGTGTAGTGGGTCTATGGTTAATCATTGAAAAACACATTCATCTAATGACTGTTCATCAAATAATGACTGTCAAAACTTCCTTTAATCAAATGGCCATATTATCGTAATGATTTTCATCAAAAGATGATAGTTGGCCAACATAAAGGAAGCGTTGCCAAATATTTATTTACCGGTAACTTAGCTATATGGAAACCTACCCTTTTCCCACTGTAGTATGACCTCAGAGTTGTAATATATAATTAACGGAGGGTGTGGGGAACACAGCCCCCCCACAAGAGGAACTTTAACCCCCCCACATCCCCTGCTAATTATATATACCAACTCCAAGGTCACACTACAGTGGGGAAAGGGCAAGTTTCCCTATAGTTATGTTACTGGCAAGTAAGTATTTGTTAACACTTCCTTTATGTTGGCCAACTCTCGTTGTTTGATGAAAATCATTATGGTGATATGGACATTCAATTAACAGAAGTTTTGACAGTTAATATTTGATGAACAGACATTCAATGAACATGCTGTTCGATGATTAACCAAAACTCAGGCGTAGCCGTCTGTTCTTAAACGTCTGGACTGGAGTCGGACCTAGAAGACAGAAAGAGTTAAAACCAGGCATGACAAAAAAAAAAATCTGCAGAACAAAACCATTCATAAAATGTTTAAAAGCTGCTGAACAGACTGAATTCAAAGAGATGCCAACATCCTCTGTTAACGTAGATATGTCCTCATGCCAAGGAGTTCCAGAATGCCACCACATAATATATTGAAAACCATGAGTGGCTGCAAACCTGTCCTTAACAAAATCCCATGTAAAAGAGGATGTCATTCTGCTGTAGGGTTCTAGAATGTCTATACTTTACACACCAGACAGCTTACTTTGCCTTTCTCATTTGTCCTTAATGAAACAAAAGAGGGCCCTTTCAAATAAAAAGTGCGGGGAGTGGGGATGGTTTGAAATATAAGGAATAAAGATGCACTCACTCCACCTCTGGTTTTTAAGCTTTTGTTAAGTGATATTGATCTCATTTAGACAGCTGGGGAATACAAAATGGATGGTCTGCCTAGATTACAGAATTCTATTGTTACAACTCTGAGACAGACCTAAAGATAGTATTTAGAATATAATTTAAGTTACATAACACAGTAATGCAGAACAGTCACAGCTAGGTGAATACTGTTTTGTAAAACTAAATTATTTTCTCAAGATGTTGTGCATGGATGGTTTAGAATTACAGAATGATCACTGTTGCCAAAATAGTTAGTGGAAGTTAATAGACTTGGTTAAGCCAGTGAAATTCCAACAGTTTTCTGTAGTTGCTGAAATGAATAACCGGATTTAATAAGAAATAAGAGCAGCAGGAAATGTGCACAAGATAGATATATAAAAAAGACAGAATTTCAGGATGTAACACTTTCCTCAAACTGCACTGTGTGGTCAGCACTGCATCTTTTAAGCCTCATTCTTCTCACGACCATCTAATTCTCTTTTATTTTCTGAAATTACAGACAAGTATTAATCATGCTGAATCTCTAACTTTGAGAAATCAAAGCAGCACCAGTTAGAAACAACAGTAACTTGTTTCAGATTTCACAGTCCCAGTTTGGAGAAATGGAGCAATGTCATTCAGAAGTATAAAGCATTGTCCAGTCTTCTGATCCATAGTCAGGCACATTATCCATTGTGCCACTGACCCCAGTGCGTAACCGTGTGAAAGTTCAAAGCAGTACTTGTTAGAAAAAACAGTAACTTGTTTCAGATTGCACAGTCCCAATTTGGAGAAATGGAGCAAAGTCACTCAGAAGTATAAAGTATTGTCTTTTGCAGGGGTGCAAGCCCTCTTATACAGAGGAACTGAAATATTTTGCTGTAGAGGCTTTTTAAATTGATGTGGCCTGCAGATGAATATACAAGGAGGTTAAGAGGGATGATTCCATTAGAACTGCTGATACAAAGACCTTAAATTTAGTGAATATTGCCTACAAAGGCAACAAAGAATATTGACAAATCCATATGGAGGGTAACCCAAATGGATGAGTCAGTGTAGAGCTAGGGCATATCCTCTGTGAAGCCTATGTAGCAAGATGTTATTGAGCCTCAGGAATATTACCAAGTCAATGAGCTCATCTGTACTTTTTGTTGTTTAGACACCTGCGGCTCACTATCAAGGGTGTAGCTATTTTTTTTCTACATACCTATATAATTTGCATTTAACAGAATAAAAGAACAGAATAATCAAGAGGCCAGTTCCTGATGTTTATAACAGGCCAGTAGGCAGGAATTAACTAGAAAATCAGAAAATAAGTTGTAGCAGAAGCACTTTAACGATGACTTACGTTTAATAAAAAATAAATAATGCATAAGTAGTTTGAATTATGTAACGGATCAGAACACAACCAGCAGGCAGAAATCAGCCTCCATAGAGGCTGCACCCAAAACCACCCAGTGCAACTCAACCAAACATTCGCTGACAGACGGCTCCATCATGGGATTCACTACTCTGTTCTTTTTCCTTTAAGCCACTGATGGAACTGATGAGAGGACCATGCCCCTTGCCTAAAGAATCAGATGACTTGGGATTGCCTACCAATCTCAGCTTACAGACAACGCAACTTACTTGTAAGTCATCCATGTAAGCACATTGACTTACCATAATGTCAATGCTCAAATCATTGTGCCTACATAATTGTCGCTCCACACCATTAACATCCCCAAAAAAGTAAACATTAAAATTATTTATTTGTTTATTTATTTTATTTTATTTTACATTTGTTGACCGGGATTGTCCGAATGAGCTGAAGAGCCCTATTCCAGCGGAGGTCCGGGGAGAAAAGCTCCAACATATTATACAATTTTCATTATAAATTAGCATTAAACAGCAATGCTGCAGGATTATTACAAGGCATTAAGTAGCAATACAATGTTATACAGTGTCAATAATCAGGAGTATAGCAAAACTATTTCAAGATGTATAAAAGAAAATATCTCTAAGATAAATATAGTTTTTGGGATAAGTGGTTACAAAAATCCAGTTTTATCATAATGTAATTACATGAAGGCAACACAATTACAATCAAATGTTTCTCGGAGGCGATTTGCTTAATAGGTTTTAGAAGACAATAGAAAGAGTAGTCAAGGAAGATTAGAGAGAGCTAGTGAGAAGAGTGAGTTAAGGGCAGAAAGCAGATTAAGGTATGAGAAGTAGGGGATGTTTAAGGAGGGAGAGTGCAGTGGCAGGACCAGTGACTTTTAAAGTGCTCTTTGGTGGCTGTCTGAAATTGTTTAGGATGTGTAAGGGTCCTGATTTCTAGTTGGAGCCTATTCCAGGCAATAGTGGGGTGATAGCTGTACATGTTGTATCCAAATTTAGAATTTGGTTTGTAGATTTGTAGTAGGTCTTGGTTAGAGCTTCAGAGAGGCCTGGAGGGAGAATAATGGGGAGATGAGAGGGGATAGTGCTGGGCAGCAGGAAGGCTGGTATAGGATAGACCCCCGGATTCTCAAAAGCCTGCACTGAGTGCAAGATGAGTGCAGTAGCTCATGCAGGCAATATGTCTGCTGTGCGATCCAGGAACAGCTGGCAGGGGTGTGCACTAGAACTCCAGCACTAATCTTGCACGGACTAAGCCCTGGTATGCTAATCACCTCATTTGCTGAAAAAAATCCATGCAAATGAGGTGATATTGCAATCCAGGAAGCTTGCAATAGTCCGTGCAAGACAAGTGCAATCTGCAGAAATGTACTCTGTTAGTAACTGAGTACATTTCTGCTAATTCCAAAACGGAGCTATGACAGCTCCAAATAAAGGCTGCATATTATTGAGGAAGCATGCCAATGGCCAAGTAGAAGGCCATTGGTATTGCAAACTGTTTAAAAAATAAATAAAACAACTTTTATTTTTTTTTTCGCCGATCTCAGCTGTTTAAGCATAGGGCAGCGGTGCGCAAACAGGATCGGGGGGAAAATAAGAAAATAAACTGAAAATGCGCATTCTAACAAAAATCAGTATTCTGCCATGCAAGTCAATGGCAGGCAAAATACAACTTGGCCAGTGAGTAGTGGTTGCTAAGGGGGGAGGCTCAGTGTGGGACATGTAACTATGCATTAGTAGGCAATATTATGCAAGTCAGGGAAAGGTTAGTGAATCCCAGATTTTTCCAGGGTGTGAGGCAGGTCCCAAGAGTGTAAGAGTATAAATAGCTGGGTACAAGACTAGGATATAGGTGACATCATGGGATGGGGTGTCAGGCAAACTATAAGTGGATTGGAGCCCTGTGGCTTGGGACTGCTCCTAGCTTAGCACAACTATGCTAGAGGTGTGTCCAAACTGCCTAGCACTCTTTACAAAATGTAAGCGGGTGTGTACGCCGCACAACGGGTCTTACAGGAAGAAAAAGGAAGTTAAACCAGGAAATAGCAGCCCTGTGCACATTTGAGCACTCTGTTTGCACGGCACACACACACAGGCTTAAACTGGGTGACAATTTGAAGGGAAAACAGCAGTAGGAAGGTAATCAAGGAGAACTAGCTTAGCTGACAGGTGAAATGTACCAGAAACAGCCAATTACACAGGCAGTAGCCCAACCCAGCCCAGCACACCACTATGAACTATGCAAACACCTGTCACCCTTGTTTTTCACAAAACCTCTGCACCACCGGTGTATACAGATGAGGAAATTTTACAAAATGAAAGAAAGAGAAAAAAAACGTTAGGGGCTGCTTTTGCTATCATAAACCAGCATGTGCTGAGGATGGTGAGGATGTGAATGCTGCTGTGCAACCCACAGTGAGGATATGGAGAAGAGTGTACAGAGCCAGGGTAACCTACCAAGGGCTACATGAGCTGGAGATAGTGGAGCACTATAGGGTGGACAGGGACCTCCTACAGCAAATTGTTGAGCTATGCCGGCCATGCTTCACACACAAAACTAACATAGGGAAACCCATCCCAGTGGATACCAAGGTATGTGTAGGCCTAAGAATACTAGCAACAGGTACCTTCCAATGGCCAACTGGGGATATGATGGGGATTTCACAGGCATCAGCATCCAGAGTATTCCACCAGTTCCTGGATGCCATGTCAGCACACGTCGGTGAGCACGTATATTTCCCCATCACCCGTGAGGCATTGACCAGCAATATGCGTCTCTTCCACCAAATAGCAGAATACCCTGCGGTAGTGGGTGCAATAGACATCACGCACATGTGCATTAAAGCACCACCAGGTGAAAGGGGTAGGGTCTACATCAACCGCAAGGGCTTCCTCTCATCAATTGCCAGGTAGTGTGTGATGCCCAGGGCATAATAATGAATGTGTGTGCTGGCTGCCCTGGAAGCTACCACGATTCCCACATTTGCCAATGGGGACATCCCACATGGTCACCTAGTGGGGGATGCTGGATATGCACTGGAGCCATGGCTGATGACACCCATCAGAAATGCACATGCACCCGAACAAGAACTCCATAATGAGGCACATGCACAAACATGAATCATAATAAAGCATGTGTTTGGGATGCTCAAGTCATGGTTCCGGTGCCTGGACACATCCGGTGGAGCCTTGCAGTACTCACCAACTACATGTACCCAAATTGTCCTTATATGTGCCATGCTAAACAATATGATCCTGTGGAAACAGATGCAGCAGGAACAGCATGGGGCAGGGCCACACTCTCCACACCAGTGCCAAGGCCTGCACAGGCACAGAGTGACTCAGAGGAAAAACAACCTGAGCCTGCCCAGTAGGAAGAAGGAGGCATGCCCAGTATGGCCTGACTTTGGCAAAGAGGCAATGCATAGCACATGCACTGACACAGTAGGGACCCAGGGAATGACACCTCTCTCTGACTCGCACATACAGTAAAAGGGATGCCAAACATGACACTACCTGTGCTCAACCATGTATAGGTAGTGTACTATGTGCATTCAACATAGGCAGCCCTGCAGCACCAATACTGGGACACCCACAAGCTATGTGACTCACAAATGCCAGTTGGGGGGGCACATACCCAACAACAGTCACAGCCAGCAGGATAGGTGTAGACAAACACAAATAAATGCTGCACTATGGCCTCTGAATGAGCCCTATGGGTACCCCCTCCCCAGGCCTGCACAGACAGACTACAGCTGGCCAGGCAGTTGGATGTAAGTTGTGAAGTCTAGGAAGTCAAAAACTAATATGTAGGTAGTGAAATCTAAGATCTGTAGTACACTGGTATGCCTCTAGCCAGCATGATAGGTAAGTCCACAGACTGAAATGGTGTACTCGACATACCAGTGCAGTCCTAGCAAAAGAGTAAACATGTTAGGTGTGCCCCACCATCCTACTTACACTTATAGTAACAGTCAGGTGTGCCCCCCCACCCCTGTGTAGAAACAGTCAGGTGCCCCCCCCCGCTATGCAGAAAATAGCAACTGTCAATTCCAAATGACTGATGTATACCCTGCAGACACAGCATGCTACCTGTTGGTGTACAACACAAAGGTCAGCACCGCAGTACAAACTACCTAGACTTGATCCACACAAGCAATATAGATGGCCATACTGGGCATGCTCACACACATACGAATGAAGGCAATTATGTCAGTCAACAACATACTGAAAGGTCATACTGGGCATGCTTACACACTTAAACACATGAAGGCCATGTCTGCAAACACCAGCAGACCAGACATATCTGGCAGTTGCAGTTCTTATTGCAGGCACATGTCAGTATGCACCACTCCTACCTTGCACACACAGTGGATGGGAATACAGATATATACGTAAGGACAACACACTATAATAAGCCAAAGGTAGATGGACATAGATGTGTGGAAGAGGGAGACCGTGACAAGGAGCCATCTGGGCCTGTCCCACCCAGCATACAGCCAAAGGGCCCCAAACACATGAAGTGCAGGTGTCATTCACTGCAGATACTAGCAACCAGTATCTGTCAGCATGACAGACTATATGGTGCACATGCCAGCTGTGCAACATGACTGTACAAGGAAGTATTTGCCTTGTAGCTGTATACACGTACATGTGGCATATGTCCCCATGTGTGCCTGCATGTGGCATGACAACCCCTACATGAATGGGTTATGGCCCATGCACACCCCCCCCCTCCCCATAGCAGTATCATGACAAGCCTGCTGAGCTCATCCAATGTGAAATACACCTCTGGGAGAGCTGTAGCTCAGTAATCCCCATGGCATGTCCTATAACAGTGTACTGCTGTAGTGATAAACTACTTAGGTAGTAGTTCTAACCCCAGACTTGGTAACTGTGTGAGTGTGTTTGTGTGCGTGTCTCTCTGTCTCTGACTGTGTAGAGAGAAGTGCTTTTTAGACTACTCACACTCTGTACAGTTCATATACTCACCTTTGACAAGGCTGCTGATTTCACTCACCTAGCAATACACCTCTGGGAATATCATAGCCCAGTAATCTCCATAGTGCATCCTGTAATTGCATACTGCTGTAGTGTGAAAAAGTAATTAGACAGGTGTTCTAACCCCAGACTTGACAACTGTGTGTGTCGGTGTGTGAATTTGTGCGTGTGTGTGTCTGATTGAGTAGAGACTAATTCTTTTTAGGCCACTCACACTCCATACAATTCATATACTCAACACTGGCAAGGCTGCTGATGTCACTCACCTCGAAATACAACTCTGGGAAAATAACAGCCTAGTAATCCCTGTAGCGCATCCTGTAACTGCATACAGCTGTCGTGTGATAAAGTAGTTAGGTAGGTGTTCTAACCCCAGACTTGGCAACTGTCTTTGTGTGTGTCTAACTGAGTAAAGAGCAATGCTTTTTAGGCTACTCACACTGCCTACAACTCATATACTCAACTTTGGCAAGGCTGCTGATGTCACTCACCTAGAAATATACTTCTGGGAAAATCATAACTCAGTAATCCCCATAGCACGTCCTGTAATTGCATACTGCTGTAGTGCACTAAAGTGGTTAGATAGATGTTCCAACCCCAGACTTGGCAACTGTGTGTGTGTGTGTGTGTCTCTCTCTGTCTGTCTTAGACTGAGTAAAGAACAATGCTTTTTATGGTACTCACACTCCTTAGAATTCATATACTCAACTTTGGCAAGGCTGCTGATGTCACCCATCTAGAAATACATGTCTGGGAAGTTTGCGGTTCAGTAATCTCTGTAGCACGTCCTGTAACTGCATACACACTGTAGTGTGATTTAGAACTGTGGTAGGGTTCCATCTCCACCCATGGTAGTTCTGGATGATTTGTGTGTGTTCCAATGTCTGTTTATGGAGGAATGTATTATAGGCTACAGAATCGCAGTACATATTGAATGCCCTACTTTGCAGACTTGCTGATGTCATTCATTGTGAAATATACCTTTGGGGAAGGACTTTCTAGTAATCCCTATGGTGTGTCCTATAACAGCTCAATGCTGTAGTGTGATATAGACCTTGGTCAGGGGTTCTATACCCACATGTCACTTGTGGATGTTTTGTGTGTGTCTCACTGTCTGTGTAGGGAGCAATGCATTTTAGGCTAGTCACTCACAGTACATTTGAAATGGCCTTCTTTGGTAATCCTGCTGATGTCATTCAATGTGAAATACACCTTTGGGGAAAAAGTACTTCAGTAATATCTGTGGTGTGTACTATAACTGCATAGTGCTGTAGTGTAATAAACTAGTTTGGTAGGGGTTCAACTCCCAAACATAACAGGTGTGTGTGTGTGTGTGTGTGTGTGTGTGTGTGTGTGTGTGTGTGTGTGTGTGTGTGTGTGTGTGTGTAACTCATATCCTGTGTAGAGATGGTGTGAGTGTGTGACATCTGTGGGCAATTTAGAGGGGGGGTTGCTTATATATTTTATGGTGGCCCTACTATATATCACAATGTCAACCATGCAGAGATAACAGATGTAAATTAGCTGAGATGCTGGGGTGTAAAGCCATACCCATACATGTGACATCAAGGCCAGCTACTTGTTTGGCTGTGGGGGGGTTGCCTATTCGTACAAGAAGTATAGTGTGTGGGGCCTCTCAACCCCATTAACAATGCATGTGGACATATGTGTATTTGTTAATCTGCCATTGTTATCTACAAATGTATGGCCATATACACCTATATAGAGTTACATATCTGCTAATATATATATATATATATATATATATATATATATATATATATATATATATATATATATATATATATATATATATATATATATATAAAACTAGGCCCGTATACACCTACATAGATATATGTCTGCGTATACATATGTAACATGCTGTGTAAATGTAGACATATAGGTGTAGACACATATATGTGTCGATTTAGACATATGCATGTATATATGTGCATATATATTGATATATATGTATATAGTTTTAGAAATTAGTACATATATATATATATATATATATATATATATATATATATATATATCTAGATATGTTGTTTATGTTTAGATATTAATATAGGTACACAGACATACATCTAGATGTTGGTATACATTCTCTGTACTGTTGCATGACTGGAGTGGATGATATGTTTCTACAAACATCAAATCTCTTCGTACCTGTCATGGCTTAGTGGTAAATCACTTTGTCTCTGATGTGTAGGGTCCTTGCAAGAGCTGTTTATTTTGTTGCTGGGCAGATTACGGCCCATTGGATATGCAGTGATTAAGGCACTTTAAAGCAGTTGTAAGCATGTTTGCATGGGTTTGTGCGGAGCTAAGCAATGCCTACACAGGTTAAGCAATTCAGCAGCTGAGTCTAAGAAACTGTAACCAGACTTTAGCACTGCTTACCTCCATGCAAACCCATGTACAACTGCTTTAAAGTACTCGTATTCTGTGTAGAGATGGTTGTGAGTGTGACATCAGTGGACAATTTGGAGGGGGGGGTTGCTTATTTCTTTTATGGTGGCCCTACTATATATCACAATGTCTACCATACAGGGATAGCAGATGTAAATTAGCTGAGATGCTGGGGTGCAAAGCCATGGCCATACATGTGACATAAAGGCCAGCCACTTATTTGGCTGTGGGGGGGGTTGCCTATTCGTACAAGACGTAAAGTGTGTAGGACCTCTCAACCCCATTAATGGTGCATGTGGACATATGTGTATTTGTTAATCTGCCATTGCTATCTACAAATGTATAGCCATATATACCTATATAAAGTTATACATCTGTTTTGATGTAGCATCCTGCCTTTGCCTAGAATGATACCACAGTATAAGGACAAAATAATTGACTTCAACAATTGGCTAAGCTTCTGGTGTCATTCAAAGGGGATCCAGTATTTGTCTGCCTGGGAAGACATGATCGACAAACCACGATGCTTTGCCAGAGATGGTCTGCACCTGTCACCCCTGGGATTCAGGTTACTGGCTAAAGCCCTTGCCACCCCTATAGTGCCTTTTTAGGCAAGGTTCAAAGGATAAAACCACCACCGTAACAAATACAAGAATACAAAATCTGAAGGTAATGCTACTCAATGCTAGAAGTCTAAACCTCAAAATGCACTTTCTCAAGGCACTCCTAAAAATGGAGAACATTTATATCTGTGCAGTAACTGAAACCTGGTTCAAGGCTCCAGAGAGCACCCCTGCAATACCAGGCTACAATTCTTACCACACTGTTCGGCTACAAAACCAAGACCGAAACATTAAAGGTGCAGGAATGTCCATATTCACCAAGGATATTCACACCTCCAGGCTAGTTGCCCAACACAATACATCTGAAATTCTCCAGGTGCAACTAACACTAGGTAAGACTGCATTCCAAATTGTAGCTTGCTACAGATCCCGCACCATGCCTTAAGATCCTCACTACACCTTTCTAAACATACTGGAAAATATTAAGATACAACCAAACACCCTAATACTGGGTGATTTCAACTACCCTGCCATTAATTGGGAAAACTACTTGGGTACCAGCTCCTTTTCCCAACAGTTCTTGGAATTCATAAATTCCAATGCCCTGGATTAACTAATCCATTGTCCCACCAGGGGCTCCAATATTCTAGACCTGGTCATTACCAACATGGGAGATAGATGCTCCACACCAGTGGTCACCCCCTCATTGGTCAGGTCTGACCATAAGCAAATCATCCTTGACATCCACATCCAACCCCCACCCCCCAGTAAGGAAACCTCCTTAAAAAAACTTCTCCAAAGCCAACTTCATGCTACTGAAGTCAGAAGTGACAAACTTCACAACACCCATGCAGACGGGATCTGGAAGTTCGACTACAGAATCCTACACTAAGGCACTGTATGAGCACATCCACTCTTGCATGAATTATGCCATCCCATATAGAACCAAGATGCTCTTCTCCAAAAAAAGGAAGCCAATATGGTGGTCCCCTGCCATAAACAAACTATACAACAGAAGGAAGAAACTGTTGCAGAAAAGAGGAAAATCTCAGGATGCAAAAAACTCCCTCACCAGCCTCAGTAAGAAGCTGAGATCCCTCATAAAATCCTCAAAAGCTATCTCCAAAAATTAAATTGCCAAAGATTCCAAAGACAACCACAAGGCATTCTATAGTTATGTCAAGAATCCAAATTGCAATGCTCAGATCTGCTCTGAGCTACAACAGAATGGCATTAAATATACTGATCCCAAGGATATTGCCAATATCCTGGCAGATCGATTTAGTGCCAACTTCTACCCCCTCTCACCCCCTAAAGGGCCTATCTCAATACCAAAAGATTGCCAAAGTCTGATAATCACGGCCACACAGGTAGAAACCGCACTCTCCAAAACTAAGAATACAGCATCCATGGGACCAGATGACATCCCAGGCTGTGTACTACATGAACTACAAAATGAACTGGCACCTCACCTAAGTATCATGTTTAATCATAGCCTCACCTCAGGCTTCGTGCCCACTGAGTGGCGTACAGCTACAGTTATCCCGCTCCCCAAGGGAGGATCCGCCTTGGATCCCGGGAACTATGGTCCCATCAGTCTGACAAGCTTGATCTGCAAGGGCATGCAACGCATTATCATGGAACTTATAAACAAAGACATTGGCAACCTTCAAACACTGGATTCCACCCTAGTTTGGGTTTGTGAAGGGATGATCTTGTCTACTGAATCTGATTGACTTCTTTGAATCAGTCTCTAGAGCTGTGGATGAGGGTAAGGCGGTCCACACAGCCTATCTGAACCTTGCCAAGGCCTTCAACACCACCCCCACTCTGGAATCATAGATAAACTTACTAAGATGGGCATAAATCCCTACGTCACTCAATGGGTTGCCAACTGGCTTACTGACAGAACCCAGACTGTAAAAGTAGCCAACTCCAAGTCCAGCTCCAGACAAGTGACAAGTGGAGTACCTCCGGGTTCAGTCCTGGGACCACTCATGTTTGGCATCTACTTCTCTGAAGTACAGGCCAACACTAAGGGACTCTGGCTGACAAAGTTCGCAGATGACTGCAAACTGGAAGCCATTATTGAATCCCCAAATGATGTGGATATTCTACAAAAGGGCCTTACAGAAACAGATGCCTGGTGCCAGAGCCATGGGCTCAAGCTTAATGCCAAAAAATGTATAGTTATCCCCTTTGGAAAAAAAACATGTACCTATGAATTACCACATAGGTGGCAGGACACTAAACATTGAAAGTGTGATGAGACACTTAGGGACACAGGTGGACAGTGGTCTCACTTTTGATAACCACATTGCTACAACAGTCAGGAAATCCTTCTATGTGGCACATCTCATCACTAAGAGCTTTTCATCCAGAAAAAAGGAGGTCATTGTCCCACTGTACTCATCCCTCATTAGACTCATTATAGAGTATAATGCCCTGTTTGGTATGTACCTCACAAGACATCTGCAACAGCTGGAAAGGCCACAGAAATACCTCACTAAAAGAATTGCAGGCCTAAAGCAGATGCCATATGCTGACCGTCTAAAAACACTCCAGGTATACTCTGTGGCATATCGTCTACTCAGAGGTGATCTCTGCTTAACATACAAGGCCATGTCAAACCCTGAGCTGTTGGACATGCTCCACTTACAGAAATCACAATCCCTCAGAGCCACATGCTCCAGGGATCTAAACCTTGTCATCGCAATGAACAAAACATGCTGGAGGGATAGGTTCCTGACCCAGAGACTCCCCATACTCTGGAATGGACTGCCCATACATGTCAAGCAGAGCGCCTCATTGGCCCTCTTCAAAAGGAACCTTGATGATTGGATGGGAGATAGGAAATTCACCCCAGGGATCATGTCAGTCGCCCTGCTAGACAGGGGTCCAGAGAAGTAAATATTGTGGGAAGAAATATTCAGGGAATTGTTATGGCTAGGCTTGCATAGGCCCAAGGGCCGATAGACTAGTATCAACCTATGAACCTATGAACCTATAATATATATATAACTATGCCTGTATACACCTACATAGATATATATCTGCGTACACATATGTAACACGCTGTGTATATGTAGACATATAGGTGTAGACACATATATGTGTCGATTTAGGCATATGCATGTATATATGTGCATATATATTGAATATGTATATAGTTTTAGAAATTAGTACACACACACACATATATATATATATATATATATATATATATATATATATATATATATATATCTAGATATGTTGTTTATGTTTAGATATTAATATAGGTACACACACACATACATCTAGATGTTGGTATACATTCTCTGTACTGTTGCATGACTGGAGTGGATGATATGTTTCTACAAACATCAGATCTCTTTGTACCTGTCATGGCTTAGTGGTAAATCACTTTGTCTCTCATGTGTAGGGTGCTTGGTGTGAGCCTTGCAAGAGCTGTTTATTTTGTTGCTGGGCAGAACACTGCCCATTGGATACACAGTGATTAAGGCACTTTAAAGCAGTTGTAAGCATGTTTGCGTGGGTTTGGGCAGAGCTAAGCAATGCCTACACAGGTTAAGCAATTCAGTAGCTAACTGAGTATAAGAAACTGTAACCAGACTTTAGCACTGCTTACCTCCACGCAAACCCATGCAAATCCTCGTACAACTGCTTTAAAGTGCCTTAATCACTCTGTATCCATCGGCCCTTGTTATGCCTAGCAACAAAACAAACAACCTCTGCTAGGCTCGAGCCCAGGATCATACACATCATAGCCCAAGTGATTTACCTCTTAGCTATCACAGATATAGATAACCCTGCTGTATTCACAAACATATTATCCAGCCCAGTCATACAACAGTACAGAGAATGTATTCCAACATGTAGATGTATGTGTGTGTGAAAATATATTAATGTCTTGATAGATACAACATATTGAAATATGTATATATATATATATATATATATATATATATATATATATATATATATATATATATATATAGGTATATATGGACATACATCTGTAGATAAAGTGGGAACATAGCAGAAACATATACATCCACATGCTCCATTAATGGGCTTGACATGCACAAACAACATACACCATGCACAAATAGGTATCCCCCCCACAGCCAAACAAGTCTGCCCTGCAATACACTACCAAGTGTTGCAGATCCCATAACCAGGACCTTATACGGCAAGGGCACAAGATGTTAACAGTACTCCATCCCACCTGTATGATGTCAGGCTGGTATCTGTAACATTTCATGCAGTACAGTCAGGCTCATAATGACTCCCATTTTGCAGTCATCTGTTACCTTTGTTAACCAGAGTCCCATACTGTTGGCCTTTACTTCAGAGTTGTAGATTCCAAACAACAGTAGTCCCAGGACTGAACCCTGAGGTGCTCCACTTGTCACTTATCTGGGTATGGATTTGGAGTCAGTTTCACCTACAGTTTGGGTTCTGTCAGTAAGCCATGTGGCAAACCAGCGAGTGGCATAGGGATGTATTGCCAGATTAGTACGTTAATCTATGTTTCCAGACTGGGGGAATTGTGTTGAAGGGCTTGGCGAGGTCCACATAGGCTTTGTGGACTGCCTTACCCTCTTCAACAGCTATGCTGACTGAGTCAAACCAGTCAATCATTTCAGGAGACAAGACTGGCCCTCCATGAGCCCAATCAGTGTGGGGTCCAGAGTTTGAGGGTTGCCAATATCTGCATTCAATACATCCCTGATAATGCATTCCATTGCCATGCAGATCAGGCTCATCACACTGATGTCACGGTAGTTCCAGGGATCACAGGTGGATTCCCCCCTTGTAGAGTGGGATAACTGCAGCTATGCACCACTCAGTGGGCACCAGGTCTAATGTGAGGCTATGATTACACATGACAGTTAGGTGAGTTGCCATTCCATTTTGTAGTTCATGTAGTACACAGCCCAGGATGTCATCTGGTCCCAAGGATGCTGTATTCTTAGTCGTGGGTAGTGCATTTTCTGCCTGTGTGGCCATGATTGCTGGGCAATGGAACCCTTTATGCATTGACATGGGCCCTTTTGGGGGTGTGAGGGGGTGAATGTGGCACTAAATCAATCTGCCAGAATATTGGCACATTCCGTGGGAGCAGTCTATGTAATGTCATTCTTTTGCAGCTCAGAGCACTTCTGAGCATTGCCAGTTAGAATTCAGACATAACTATCGAATGTGGTGTGGTTGTCTGTAGAATCTGTGGCAATTTCAGTTGCATAATCAGCTTGGGAGGATTCCATGAGGGATCTCAACATCTTATTGTAGCTGGTAAGGGAGTTGTTTGCATCCTTGGATTATCCTTTTTCCTTCAACAGTGTCTACCATCTGTTGTATACTCTGATAATGGCAGGAGACCACCAGACTGGTTTGATTATTTGGGAGGTGAGAGTCGTGGTTCTATGTGGGATGTCAGGAATCATGCACAAGTGGCTGTGCTCATACAGTGCCTTAGTGCAGGATACATCAGTTGAACTGTCAGCTCCTGTCTCCATGGGTGTCACAAACATTGTCACTTCTGCCTTGAGTAGCATGGAGTTGGCCTTGGAGAGGTCTTTTACATTTTATGGGCAACTGTATATGCATTCCTTTCACATGTTCAGTTTGATTAGCCTATGGTGGGATCACTTTGATGGAACTGCAGTCCCATGTACTGTTGTGATGGTTGAGTGGTTAATTACTGTGACTATAGTGTACAGGGTCTTGGGTTCATGACCTGCAAAGGCTGGTTATTTTTGTTCTGGCCAGAACAGCAGTTAATGCATGCAGACTAATTAGGGCAATTTGGGATAGTCACACTCACTACAATTCAAATGCCCTACTTTGCCATTCCTGCTCATGTCAATCACTGTGAAGTACACCTTTAGGGAAAGAGTACTCCAGCAATCTCTATGGTGAGTGCTATAACAGTGTACTGCTGTAGTGTGATATGGAACACTGGTAGGGGATCTATTCTCACACATGTGAGTTGTGGATGCTGTTGTGTCTGTTCCTATGCCTGTGTAGAGAGTGATGCATGCTTGGCTAGTCACACTCACTACAATTCATTTGTTCTACTATGGCAGGCCTGCTGACGTCACTCACTGTGAAATACACCTTTGGGGAAAGAGTACTCCAGTAATCTCTGTGGTGCATTCTGTAATGGCCTAGTGCTGTAGTGTGATTACTAGTTAAATAGGGATTCTTATCCCAGATGTGACAGGTGTTTGTGTGTGTCTTAATGTGCTGATGTATGTCATTCATGTCCTGTGTGGAGGTGGCTGTGAGTGTGTAACAACTGGACCCAATGCTGAGTGTGTTTGTACAATTTCTTATATGGTGCCCCTAGCATAAATCAGAGTATCCACTGTGGAGGGATAACAGATGTGATATCAGTACATAGTCAGTCATGGGCTTGAAACCTGGGGCTGGTAGGTATGTGACACAAACATGCTCACCTTTTACTCTCCCAACCCACCCTGACTTATCTTTGATTCTGTCTGCCTCTCTCACTCCCTCTCTGGTGAATGTGAAGACTTACACCTGCTTTGCTTAGGCAGCGGCATGTGTATTGTCAGTGATGCTCATGATCAGCTGATGGCCTTTGCACAGATTACAGCCCTCCTCTAGCTGATTGCATGTGGAACAGCTGTGGTAACATTCCCATAGCCAATTGCATGAAAACAAACTAAAATATCTAGGAACATCTTGTTGGTGTTGGGCCTTTTCATTCACCGTGAGCAGGAACTAGATCTGTTGTTTGGCAAACAGCATCACAGATGGATTGGGGACTTACCTCTGACAAGATACACTGTGGAAACAGGCCAACACACAGGAGGGAGATGTGCCTGTCCTGACTAGAGACTGTAAGTGCTGCTATACTGCAGTTGGGGTACTATTAGTTTAACAGGGTGTGTGGATATGGCTGTCCTACAATTTTTAATACTTGTCATGTCAGTGCTATGTTTCTGAGGAATCTCCATCTGTAGGGTCATCTGCAGACTGGGCAGTGTGTGGTGCCTTGTGTTCCTTGTGTTACCCACAGGGCACCTATCTCTCAACTGCAGAAGGTAGTGTGAGGATTGCAGTCAGTAGATGGTGACAGCCGGGAGAGTTACTGACGCCATATCCCTCATAGGACATATGTTGCATCAAACCCTGTTACTACAGGAAATGTATGAGGTCATCACAGTGACATGTCAGTATTGGCCCTGTGTTTGTGCCTCCAGCCACATCCCTGTCAACCTTTGTACATATGTCATGCAGTAGGGGGTGCATATGTTCTGTACACCATATTCAGTGACAGCATATCTGATAAGCCAGTGAGATATCAGACTGCTACCCATGTTATGTATAGTAGGGGTTATATTTGAGGACATAGCCTGGGCATTCTGTGTTTGCGTGTACAGTACTGAGGTATGTGTAAGTCTGGTAATTGTCGACAGTGTGTGTATAGTGCATATGTACCTTGACCTGTGTAGAGACTGTGGTAGATGTAATTGTTCTTGGTCCTGTTCTATCTGATGTTACATGCTGCTCCACTGTATGTCACCCTATCAGTTACATGTTTGTAAAGGTGAACACACACATGTCCCACACCACAGACAGCCATTGGACCACACTGTGTAGCGGCCAAGTATAAGTAGGGTTGTGCGAGGGGCTCATATGAGGATGGTGTACATCAGATAGTCCATATATTGTGATAGTACGCTAGCTTACCACATGTGGCTGTGGCTGTGTTCACATTGGCTGTGGTTATGCACTTTCACACAGGTGTCTGTTACTCTGTGATGCGACATGCCTGTAGAGCCTGCTATCTATGCAGGTGCATGTGTATTCCCACATAGGAGATGTAGCCCAGTGTTGAGTCAGTATGCCGGTAGCCTGCACTGTGCTTTGCTACATGCCGGAATGCTGTTCAGATGTATGTCAGTAACTAGTGTATAATATGTGGCCATGGCACCTCTGTACCAGCAGTTATTATGTGTCAGGACAGAGAGGGGTGTATGAATGCATAACCTATGGGGGCAAATGTATACCAATATGTACGTGTTATACCCATCTACATGGCTGGTAACATCCACATTGACAGGCCTGGTCCATATGTCTTACATGAAGGGTATCTGTGTATACCCCTGGACTGACCCAAGTGTGTCAGACTGTCCACATATATTGGCCATATCACAGCTTTAGTCCACAGGGGCGTTACTGTGCAAGGAGTGGTACTGTACTATGATGACTGTAGGATGTCTGTAAGTAGCCAATGGCGCACGTTAACAGCAGATGTGGCCTCCCACACACACCATTTCTGTGACAACAATCCCTATTACAGTAGCAATAGTCTACAAATATACTGAGAGGTTGGGACTATTGGGGCTGAGGTAGGGCTCCACTCCATGTGCATTATGGTATGTATGGTGAACATATATGTATAAATAAGTATACATATATCCATATAGATATGTGCACATATACATATTATGCTTACTATATGACAATAGTTTTACACATATGTGCCTGTGTTCCAGCCTCTGTCCTCCACCTACATACCAGGCTTTGCACATATGACATGCTGTCAGGGGCTGTTATGTAGTGGGTTGTGTGTATGTCATGCTGTCATTCCTGCCATCACTCCACTGCTTGTGTCCCCCACACACACTGGGGGGTTGAGGCCATATATGTGTGGGTTTCAGCTACACAATACATGTGTGCCCTAATGCACACCAGAGGCCAGTGTATGTTACAGTGGTATATGGCACAGTATTAGTGAATGTAGGGGGGACACCATGACTAACCTAGGTTGTCACAACATGTGTGGGTATCTGGAATAGGCTGCCTTAAGGTTCCTGGATGTACTTTACCATACAATCCACCTTGGTTAAATGCAGGCCTACTGCCTGCTGCCATACGGGATGTTCTGTTTGTCAGTGTGATTGTGATGGTGTCAGGTATGCCTTGCTATGTAACAGATACATCCCATTGTGTCAACTGGGGTCTGTCCCCCCTAGGCATTGTGTACAGAGTGTAGATAGAGGCTATTGACCTATGCATCTGCATTACGTACTGGTGATTGTCTGGTATGCTGTGGCCCAGTCTGTCATTACTAATGTACTACTTGAAGGTCTCGGCCTGGACAGCAACATATGTCAACCTTTCCAAACTACTGTCTTAGTATAACTGTTTCACAGTTGCATTACACTGTTCATATGGATGTCAGTGTCTAAACAGCTATATGATATGGCATATACAACTGTTATAGTACACAAATAAAGCCTTCACATTCATTTATGCACACCTGTGTGTGGTGTTATATCCTTTGATATCTTTGTGGGTATATGTTGCAGTCTATGAATGCCATTCATATGGGTGGCTCATACAGTTTCCAGTTGTTAATGTGGTGCCTGTAGGAATACTGGCTGCTCCATATTGTGTGCACGTACTATATATGTATATTACTGTACAAAACTCTGTGTGTGTATGTGTAGTTACATATATATATATATATATATATATATATATATATATATATATATATATATATATACATACCTGTATCTGCATCATATATGTGTCTGTGTATATGTATCCTAGGGATGGCCATGTCGTGTCTGGTCCTGGTTATGGGATCTACAACACTTGGTATAGTAGTACGGGGGGGGTCGTGCTTTGCTGGGGGGGTATACCTATACATAACAGACGTATATTGTGTGGGGCCTCTCAACCCCATTAACGTTGCATGAGGACATATATGTTTTGTTATTTCCCCTTATTTCCCCATTATCTACAGATATATGTCTGTATATACCTATGTATGTATGTATATATATATATATATATATATATATATATATATATATATATATATATATATATATATATATACATATATATATATATATATATATATATATATATATACACAGAGGGAGAAAGAGAGAGAGAGAGAGATATGTATATATATATATATATATATATATCTCCTGACATAATTATATAACATATATATTTAGACATGTAGACGTGGACATATATATATAGATATAGGCATTTGCATGTTTATATGTTCATAAATATTTATATGTGTCTATATATAAATATATATATATATATATATATAGATATAAATAAATATATATATATATATATATATATATATATATATATATATATATATATATATATATATATATATATATATATATATATATATATATATATATATATATATATATATATATATATATATATATATATATATATATATATATATATATATATATATATATATATATACACACACACACACACACACACATACACATATATATATATATATATATATATATATATATATATATATATATATATATATATATATATATATATATATATATATATATATATATATATATATATATATATATATATATATACACACACATATATCAATATGTTGTAACCATTTAGACATTAATATATTTACTCACACACATACATCTACATGTTGGAATACATTCTCTGTACTGTTGAATGACTGGGCTAGATGATATGTTTGTGAATACATTAAGTATACATATATCTGAGATGGCTTAGTGGGAAATCACTTTGTCAATGGTGTGCAGGGTCCTTGGTTTGATCCTAGCAGAGGCTACTTATTTTGTTGCTAGGCAGACCAAGGGCCGTTGGATACAGTGTAATTAATGCACTTTTGAGCAGTTGTAAGCAGGTTTGTGCTGGTTTGTGTGACGGTAAGCACTGCAAACCTCTGCTTATGTTTTCTTACAGTCAGTTAGCTTCAGATTTCTCAACCTGTGTAGGCATATCTTACCCTCGTGCAAACTCGCTTACTGCTGCTTAACAGTGCTTACTGCTGCTTACCCCTGTGCTAATTCCTTTAAAAGAAAAGAAAAAGGGGTTGATAGGAAAGTGGTGAAAAATGGGGCACAAAGAGGGAAAGACAGTAGGGAAAATAGCTAGGCATGTGCAGGAAGGATATAGGAAAAGTCCATAGCTGCCCATTTCTTCTACAGCAACAGCTGTGCATATACACTATATTTGCAGGTACATTTGGATCCTCAAACCCCTGGGAGAGGGGTGAGGACAACTCATATTCATTGTGATGCCAATTAGACCAGATTACATGTGTCCAGTAGACATGTGTGTAAAATGGACAGCTATGTATGGGGCAAGATTGTTTTGTGGGAACAGATTCCTTTTTTTTTTCAGGTGAGAGTGGGATGTTGGGGAGAGGTAGTAGGTATATTTGGGGAGGGAGGTTGGGTAGGTTAACAGACAGGACACACAAGATGCATACAGGGCTGGTATATGACACATGTGGTGGGTAAACACCTTGGACAGGAAGGGGTGTTTGGAAGTCACAAGCCCATGAGCCCCCAACTGGAAGCAGTGAGACTGAGGTCAGCACCCATGGCTAGTCACCACTGCACCTTCACGGCTTCGAAGGTGGCTGTTCTGGGGACTGTGTAGGAGGGACAGGCTCACCGTCTAATAGTGCCACTCATCCCTCAAGCTGGCGTAGCCGCTCTCGATATCCCAGATTGAATTGCCTATGCACCACGGCCCAGACCTGTTGGCGGGTGACAGGTTCCCCTCTGTGCCCGATCCGAGAGGTAGGCGAGCCCCATCCCCTGCAGCGGTTCCTCCCAAAGGTGGCGCAGGGCCCACGGAGGAGGATGTCCCAGGCTGGGCCCCAGATGTGCTGGTTCCCGGTGCCATGGCCAGCTGAGGTAGGAATGGTGGATCCGCTGGGACCGGCCTTCCCATATGAGCTGTGTTGTCGCAGGTGTATGGCAGATATAAGTTAGTAACAGTCAACAGCATTCAGGATTAGTTATAACAGCATGCATATGTATTCCCATTAACCTGACACACCAGATTTAACACAGTTGCAGAGCAAGCAGAACACATGCATATATGGAACAACAGTGGCCATTATAGAAGCATATGGGTTTCATTGATGGCAACAGGCCACCAATATGGGTGTGTTTTAACATGGCACATGCATAGAAACAAATGTGAATATTTATTAACCATTAGGGCATATTTCCCAAAAAACGTTTGGAGTGTACACATACCAGTTGAGGAGTGTCATTGGGTTATTATGCACATATGGTAGGGGTGAGAGAGAGGATTCAATGAATAACTAATATACCCTTGTAGTTTTCACAACATTCTTAGTCACTGCAGTGATCTTTCCCTTACATGTATTATTACACTACACAATGGCCTTATATTGTACACTGGTATGTTTATAGATTATTATATATGTGACCTGTGCCTTAAATACAGGCATGACAGGCTGCAGGTGTTAATGTAACATATGTTGAGAATTGCTGTCATACACATTGGGTGAGGTGCTAGAATGACAGGTTTGTTTTCATACACATTCTCTGACTATGTACACGTTCGACTATCAGTTACATGTCATTGACAGCTACCTACATTTCTTGGATCATCACACTGAACTTTTAGGGGAACAGGGTACCAAGCTGGTGATATGGGCCATTTATCTGGACATACTGGACAGATTGGAACAGTTGTAGGGTATTAATATGCATACAACTTGCAATATGAACATTCAAGCAATTTCTGTACATTTGTTGGGTGTAATTATGCATACAGCTTTCTATCTGAACATTGTATCCCTGTCTGTACGGTTGTGGGGTATGATTATGCATACAACTTAGTAGCACTCCCAGGAGTCAAACCCCTGCTGTGTGTCACAAAAAAATATTGCTGACATCACAGTACACTGTGCTATCAGAGAATTGATGTACAGCTTTTGACTGTTTTCTATCTAAGTCTCCCTGACTTGTATGATACATCTGACCTCTTGGCACTTCCAACATTGTTATGCAGACCTTCATACCCAGTTTATCTACATACTACGGTGTGGGTGACACTGCTTAAGATACAACAGTACTATTTATAGCATGGAACAGATCGCAAACATATGAGAGAAGAGTGAACAGAAGCACTCCAGGGGTTATACCTTTATTCACAGACTATCAACACATTTATTTCTACTGGTACAACACTTTCTAAGGCTCTTATAATCTTTGTTATGACAGTACATGCAGACTGATACTAACCTGCCTCGCAACACAGCCTTTGCAGCCTAGCATCATGGGCTTGCTGGTTCGCAGCCCGCTCATCTGCAGCTGTCAGAGAAATGCATTGATATTTAGCCATTCCTATCCGTAGTATACACAAGCTAGGCAATTATTTACTACTTAGAAGAATGTGTACTTGCTCAGTACTGGGGCATTGGTCATCTGCCGACACTCCTGGATCCACAGTTCCAGGACATCCCCCATCTGCCGCTTCAGGTCAGCATGGTGGTGTCTGACTTGCTCACCAGTCTGGGGGATACCTGTGGCACTGGTAAGGTCACGAGCGAGACCATCCCAGGCCTCCATTTTGTACTGTGAGCCCTGGTACTGGCCCTGCAGTAGTCTCTGATCATGGTGTTTTACCAGTAGCCATACCATGAATTTTGACTCCTGGATGCCTCAGAGCTGCACTCTAAATCGAGTGCCTTCACCCACACCAGCCATTCTGCTTGCAGTGGGAAGCTACAACCAGTTATGAGATGTATTCCTGCCTGTGGGGTTTAAATATGGCCATTTTCCAACACTTTACCATGATTGGCCAGTTTTGAAAAGGCTAAACTATGTGCACACCTGCTTACATAAAGTTGGCACTGCTTAAAGAAGTATACCACTAGGCAGATTGAATTGGCTCCCCTACATATTGCTTACACCTACTAACATGAGCTGTGCCGCGGTTAGCATTGCTTCACAGTTGATAATCACTATATTTGCCAGTTGGCAATGATTTATTCTTCATTACAGGTTATATATGTGTCTGGTATTCATGATTCATGTGTGCATACACTGTATGGGGTCCTGGGAACTTCAATACTTTATTACAATAACACCTCAAATGTATGCTTGCTGCAGTACTCCAGTTCACATATTTATGTTCTGTGGCAGGTTATCCAACATCACACTGTACATAGAGTTCACATGTTTGTCTTTATTACAATAACACCTCAAATGTATGCTTGCTGCAGTACTCCAGTTCACATATTTATGTTCTGTGGCAGGTTATCCAACATCACACTGTACATAGAGTTCACGTGTTTGTCTTGATTTTCCTGTGGTGAGGATTAGTTTGCCGATACCTCATGCATATCTATTGGTATGATGGCTTAGTGATTAACTACTCTGACTATAGTGTCTAGGGTCCTGTGTTTGAGCCTTGCAAAGGCAGTTGATTTTGTTGCTGGTCAGAACATGGGCCATTGGATCCAGAGTGATTAAGGCACTTTAAAGCAGTTGTAAGTGGGTTTGCTCATGTTTGCGCAATGGTAAGCACTGCTAACCTCTAGTTACAGTTTCTTACACTCAGTTAGCTTCTACCTTGCTTAATCTATGTAGGCAATGCTTATCCCCCCCACGAAAACACACTTAAATATGCTTACTAGTGCTTATATATGCTTACTAGTGCTTATTTGTGCTTAAACTTGCTTACTAGTGCCTTATTCATTATGACTCTGACACTTCACATGTACATTTCACGCCGTACTCCAGTTCATATTTAAATGTTCTTATGTAGGTTATATGGCAAAAAGATGTAAAATTATGTTCGTATACAGATTTCACATGGAAAATGATATGTGCTGCAGTGGGACTTGAACCGATAATGCCTGTTCATTAGGCGAATGCTCTAACCACTACACTATTACTGTGCTGCTTTGTTTGCATATATATTCCTTGTTATCCTCTTCAGCCTTTTCAGCTGCTTTAACCATGGCTAGGCGATGGGCACACCCATGTACCTATGGTTAGCTGTACTCGGGGTTTTAAAAAAAATAAATAGAAGAGTTTCTTCATTTTATTTAAATGTACTATTGCTATTGGAACACATGGGGACTGTTGGTGGGGATATGTGGATATCTATGAGTAGTCTTGCTGATTTATTTACACTTTCTTCTGTTCTACTTTGCAGGGGAGTGTTTATTCTGAGAGCTCTGTTCTCAGACACACCCCCTGCACTCGTCCACGCTCTGTGTAGCATTTGGAGTTCAGGCAGTGCGCCTTCATTAATTTGCATGGCGCGCTGCCGTCCTCCTCTTAAATCACCACTTCCGTGCAGGACTAAATTAGTCATGCACGGAAGTTTAGTAAATCCGGGGGAGAATGAATGATCTGGAGCTGAGAGAGAAGAAGCTGGTGGAAACATTGAAAACATGTTTTTTCAAGGCTGTAAACCTCCTTATACCCCAACCCCCTGCTAATTATATATTCAAATTATGAGCTCTCACTACCGCTATCTTCTACAGCCACTTAGTACCACTTTGCAATGTTCTGGCATTTCTGTGTTATAGGGCATCAATGCTGATTTGCACGGCAACATTATGGTAAGTCGACCATCTAACATAGACCCTTAAAATACTCATAACATTTAACACTTCCTCTAGTCTATTAGAACGACTATCTGACACATAATCACACAATTTATATTCAGAACTACAGTGATTCATTTGACACTACACTATGCAGATAAGGTCTTCAAAAATTATTTCAAATGTCTTCTCATATCAACTAGCATTAAAGATGGCATCCATACTGAACTTCAATGAAAGTCTTTGGGCTTCATTACACATGTTCAAATGGTGATTAGTTTTCCAAATACATGTGATACATGCTTGCACCATTCAGATAAAAAAGTAACATTTTTATTTTCTCATGTTGAACATTAGACATGTTTATGAAACTAAATAATGATAGTTTTTTGCATAACTGAAATATAAAATCATTTTTGCATCTTCATAAAAAAAGCGTTAGTGTTTATATCCATAAAGTGTGTTCTCATGAATGTAAATTCCTTTTTTGACACTTTAAACACAACAATGAAGATTTTTGACACATATGTGACAATTCCTATTTAGGACTTTCCTAGAAAATTTCATCCACTTCAATATTTTAAACAATACCAGAACTAACAATAGTATCACTGCTTTCCATTGTAAAAGCTAACATTTCTCTCAGTCCAGATACAGATTGTTTGTTTGGAAATATAAGTAGTTGCAACAATAACTGAAAGTAATTGGTCTTTTGAACTCTTTTGGTAACTATGCCTGGTAAAGACTTCAACAACTCTGATTTAGTGTTCCAATCTCAATATTGGAAATTATTTGTATTTCTAATTTATAAATGCTTGTTTAAGTCATAATAAGGAAGATTACATTTTTCTCTGGTCTCTTGCCTTTTATATGTAAGAAGAAAACAGTTTTTAACAAGTGTAAATATTACCTTACCAGCCTTGTTCAGCTTGCAAGTGAATCAGAGTAAATAAAAACAAATTAGTTTAATCCATAACTAACGAGGCTTACAAACATGCATTTATTCTGATTTTAGTATATAAATAATAATATATAAAATCTTGAATATATTGTTATTTGAAAGCAGTGTTTTTGCTTTTATGCAGGGAAATCAAATAGAACCTGTTTTTTATATATATATATATATATATATATATATATATATATATATATATGAATATGTCTCTTTTGGCTATATCTATGCAGTTAGAAAATGCTGAGACTTGTTTAAACATGCCCATTTCACTGAATGATGAAATTCATTTTTTTGTTCATATTATATTTTCAAATAATAGAAGAGGTAGTGTAGAAAATATTGGCGTATGAAGGATATTACTGACAGTTATGTTGAATGCTGGTCAGTCTCCCATCTTAAATGATGCAAACATCCTTCAGCCAGTACTGAAGAAAAGGCTTTTAAGATAATAAATATTAACTTTGAATTGACATTTTGCATATATCTTCTCTAAATAATTCTCAAGCAGACTGAATCAATGATACAGACTGCATAGAAATGCTAACCTCTTCTAGTTTTTTTTTCTAATAAAGTTATATAACACTGGCCTTTATTTATGCATTATAAATATTATGAATAGAAGGAATAATACAGAAGTTGCCATAACAGCTTAGAACCCTATAAGCAACAGTGAAGATCCCTCACAATACTAAATTACAAAGTGTTCAGGTGACAGGTCTGGAGCATTTCCATTTTTCATTATTTAGGGGGCTAGGTAAACAATTATGGAATATAAAAAAAAATATTTTAATTTTTAGCACTCCAGAAGGTACAAACATAGGGATGCATGGTGTTTTTTTGGCAGATTCTGAAAACATTTGTATAGTAGAATTGAGAGCATAGTGATCCTGCACTTACTACATCAGTGTGACTTTTTTCACCCCATCCCCTGGGATGACATCATCCTTGTGGTAGAGTTAACCAAGTCATTACCACATAACTCTGAGGCACTGAATGGCCATGAGTCATGCAATAACAGGGGCAGGTAGTGAGATTTTTTTCATCTTGCTACTCAGTAATTTTCGTTACCTATGCCCATTGTAGCATATAGTTTCCAAGCACTTGACAGGTGCATTGAGCGTGGACAAAGTTCTGTTGCATTGCAGCTGCACCTGTATTGTAAACCTGGTATTGCAAGACAAGACCCTGTCTGCAGTACCAGGTCTGCCATACAGAAGAAGCTTCACAGTCATGAATCCATGTAGCAAAGCAAGTCCACCTGTAGGACAGACTGGTGAATGCAGACATGATGACAAGCGTGGACATCATGCCTACATTTGCCCCATCTATGACAAGATACAGGTATGCAGGGATGCAAGCCCACAAATAAATCTAATCTTTTCCATTCTAAAAGGACACTGAAATCCATCCCAATTGGAGTTTTTGGATGCACATCTCTACATTTAACCTTGCATTAATATGAACTTCAATTCCCTCTCCTTTAGCTACCAGATTCTGCAATACTGCTCCATCTGTATGTGGAACTCAGTACTACTAGACGTCTGGTTTCCCATCAGGTACTGACTGCAGTAACTACTCCCATGTACATGTGGAACTTCCACATCATTGAAACAGCAAATTTAAGTCAAAAGGCTTCTCCATTGTTTCAGTCTTGTATATTAGCAGCCTTCACTAACTATTTTTTTCAAGGTGAGCCTGATTCCTTCGCAAATGTTCTGGCCATTCCCATTGGAATATGTTGAATGGACACTGGTATAGCCCTAGGCTTTAGACTGGGGAATGGAGCAACCGGTCATTATGGAGTTTTACTCCATGTCCAAATCCGTATGGAATCCAACTCCTTGTCTGTCCAGATATTTCAGAAATATAGATAGTTCTTGCTGACTCAAGCTTAAAATGAATATGTATATCTGCATAATATAGCCAGAAGTGTAGCTGGGGAGGGCTGAAGGGAGCAACTGCCCCTGGTACAAAGTATGAGGGGGTGCAGTCTGCCAGTCCCTTCCACTCTATAATGCATATCAGCTTTTCAAGGCTAGTAATGCATTTGCAGTCAAGCATTCCCCATGTGGTCTAAACTACAGCAGCAGTTTGCCACAGTTGAAAACATTTCTTATTTATTTTTTAAACTGAAGCAAACATGAGAGCTGTGGCACTCCAAGCAAAGTATAAACTGTAGCAAACTGCTTGCTACAGATAAATAATAACAATAATAATAATAATAATAATAATAATAATAATTAAAACCTGAGTACTATAGCACTCCATCCAGCTTACAAATTATAGCATGTGCCTGCTACATTGTAGCAAGCAGTTTGCTACACCTTTTTTTTTTTGTTAACCAAACCTTCAGAGCTGTATCAATCTCTGCAGGGTATAACTTGTAGCAACTGCTTGCTTCATTTGAGGGAAGCAGTTTGCTAAAATTTAGAAATAAAAAAAAGGATTTTTTTCTAATTAACTAAAATGTGATGAAGCATGAGGGTCAGAGGTAGGGCACAGAAATGGGACCTGACTGACTCTTGCATGTTAGGAGGCTCAGGTACCTTCTCACAGATTTTTTGTTTGTTTATTTGCTCTTGACTTGAAGAGCTGTGGGTGAAGGGAGGAGCATGAATTGTGTACTGTACTGTAGTAAGCCATTCTGCAGAAATTATTTTTTGTTTTTTCACTCTGTTCTCTTGAAGAGCTGAGGCGTATGTATTTACAGTGTGGGGAGTTTCTATGAATGATGCTTCAAATTTCTAAGACATCAGGTAGAAGAATTAAAATGTATGGTTTGTCACTAGTAGGGAAGTAGTTGATTTGGTTAATACTGGGGAATTGTACAGTGCTTTATGGACAGTAGGAGATCTGCATTTTCTATTACAGGTTTCCAGTTAATACTCTGAATGGTAACACAGTGGCCTTCTAATTTTGGAAATATTAAGATTAAGTGAAGAGCTCTGATAAAAGGAGTTTGTAGGTCATTGTTTTCTTTGACGTTTATGCAGGTAAGGATGGATCACATTTCAATTGAGGTCGATGAATATTTTTTCCTGTATCAGTTTGTATGGTAGGAGTGAGGAAGGGGGGAGATTTTGCAACACCAGACAGTGTGGAGTTAATTTTGGCTTTCAATGTGTTAATATGAGGTGTCACTGTATGGCTTGGGTCATGTGATGTTCCTAGATATTTAAAGTGGACGACTCGTTCAGTGTTTTTGATGCTGCAAATTGAGTAGGTCTGGAAGAGGTGGCAGGGTTTTGAGCTTTGTGATTGTCTCAAAAACATCTTTAGTATTTCTAATCTTGGCTAATCAGGGATGAATATTGTTTAGATATTTTTAAAGGTTATGTGTGATTATTTTATAGTAGGGGCCTGACTCATAAAAACTAGGTCTGCTACATAAAGGATAACATTAGAAATGTTTACATGCAAGAACAATGATTTAAAGAAAATGCTAAATCAGACTGAGCCCAGAATAATACTTTGAGGAATGCTACAGGTAATGTTTTGTGGGGTAAAAAATTCTTACTACATTTATCCACAAAACTCATGTTATTAAGAAAGTTGATGAACTATTTGATGGTGGATGATCCAAAGCTGGAGATATCAAGGGAATTATTTAAAAGTGTGCCATTAATAGTCAAATACCTTTACTGCAAATTCTGTAGCTAAATGGGTTGACCTCAAGTGGGTTCTAAGCAATTAGATTTGTCCTTCTCCCAAGCATCAGTTAAAATGAATAGGTTTCTGACTCCATGAGGAGAAGCCTTGTACTTTGTAGGAACTCAGGAATGAATGATTTCCATATATACCTTGAAATCATTGATTTTTGATTTTGTACAAGGCAAGTATCATCCCCTTCAAGGCCTCATTCCACTGTTTGCTCATTTTGATCTGCGATGCCATAAGGAAGTATTAATGCTTGATGTATCTCTTTTAGAAACTGAATTAATACACAAGAGATAAACTGAGGTTCACTATTAGTGCCAATCTCCTATGGATGTCCTTGTTTTCCTGAAGACACAGTTTAAAAAATGATAACAATACCCACTGTTACTTGTGGTACAAAAGCTACTTATATCCATTGAAAAAGTAATTTATTTTTATGTTCTTTTTTCTTTGTTGATCAGGTAAATGAACTGGTCCATGGACCCCTTTCAGTCATGACCTGGATACAATTGCACAGTTTGTTAAAAAGATAACAAATACATGACTTAATATTACTTAGATAATTTTGACATTATTATAGAAGACTTAGTTGGCATGTCATAAATTATTATGCAGATAATTTTGTAATGATTATGAAGGACTTAGTTTACATCTCATAGTAGTAAAAGTTAAACATAGTAGAAAGAACTAGATGGAGAAAGTATTGTCTTACAGAGTTCCACAGTTTGAATATTTTATGTGCGGCATATTAACAATTCTTTGGAGAAATACAGTTTATGTACTTGTTCATGACATGTTTCTGTATATGTTGCTAACAATTTATCAGAGTAATAGTTTTACATGCTTGTTGCTGACATATTTCTGTGTGCACAGTTATCATTGTAATGTACAGAGTAGGGTAGTACAGTTACAGTTCAGGACCTTCATGATATTCCAGGAGAGTCTGGATACTGTTTGGTAAACTGTGATTTAGTCACTGGGGAGAAGAAGCTGAGAAGATGGACAGCCTAACATTTGTAAAGACACCAAGAAGTTGGAAGGGAAAGGTAATGAGTGGGTGGCTTTGCTTGTTTCAAACATTTTCTAGGTACACATTAGTTTTATTTTCTTTTGGAGGTTACAATAACACCCTATTTGTATATACATATTTGCAACAACTGAAAAATCATCTGAGCAGATATAGAACTATTAAATCATAGATGAGTTGCAAATTTATGATGGTGACTAATGCCTATGGACAGGAATGAAGGAATAATCGAGAAAATAAGAGTATTTGTAAGTTTCCCATAGGTGTGCCATAAACTCCTTTTCTAAAATGTGAGCCATCTGATGCATTCCTGAGCTATCTGTAGATGATTTCAGTTACAATGAGCTGTTTTACTGAAGCCCCTTTCTCTGGTTGAGATTACAAAGTATTGCTTATGTGGAGTCAAGGCATTGTTTTCCTGGTTTCTGAATGAGTTGGGAGTCCACTAGTATAACATCAGACTTGCAGTCTGTAGGTCCAGATTCAAAAGGACAGACTATCCGTGGGATTCATGAAGCTTGCGCCAGGTGCAGGCATAGCATCGGCATTCTAACACCAAAGATGGCCGCCAAGCGATTCAAGTACGAGCTGTTTCCACGTGCACTACCTGTGTATGCTACGCCTGCACAACGCCCGAGCTTTGTATGCTAATTACCCCATGTGCAGCAGTGTAGCATGCAAATGAAGGAATGTATCAATTCAGGAAGTGGTGCAGGCATAGTGTCATCATGCAGAAATGTAAACCGTAGAAAACGGTTTACATTTTTGCAAACATAAAATAGGAGCCATGACAGCCGACCAAACAATATAGAATAAAACTTCCATGAAACACATATCATGATTTCCCCATAATAGTCAATAGCAGGCATGCTACACCATACTCATGGGGCAAGGGTTGCTAAGGGGCAGTGACAGTGTTATGCACAGTAGCTAGGAATTAGTAGGCAATGCCATGCAAATGAGAGGAGCAATAGTGAATCGCAGATTCCCCGCTGGTGTAAGGATGCACCTCATAGCGTAGTGTTATAACACCGAGGTGTGCCCTTGAGATAAAAATGACATCAAGAGAGGGGTGTGTCACCATTGCTGTAAGCACATTGGAGCATTGCTAAACCGGTCTGCCCCTAGCTAGGCAAAGCTACAGGATAGGGGTGTATTGAATTGGCCATAGCTATGCTTAGTTGAGAGTACACAAGGTAACCAAGTATGCATGTGAACGGAGATGAAAACACACGTAAACCCAGTAAATGGGTATGTGCGGCGCGCACTGCAGCTGAAACAGGAAGGATATAGGAAAGACATAAGGAAATGCTGCAGCAGTGAAATTGGAGTACAAATGACTAATTAACACCTAGGAGCCTACAGTGGGCCATTGACAACAGCTAACAAGGCTGCAAGCAGCTACCTGCAGAACAGGGAAGGGGACGGGCTGTACTGCATAGAAAACAGCAAAGTGTCAAAGCAGAACAAAGTCGATATGCAGTATATCAGCTACAAGGCACATTTTGCCATGACTGAGTAGGGAAAGCACAAAACAAGAAAGACGGCAGGTGGATGCATGTCTGATAATTGGAGGGGATCCAGGTCTAAAAGTGAATTAAAGGGCAACAGATTAATCAAGGCAGGCAAGTAGACCTCCACAGTAAAGGCCCCACACTTGCAGTACTCATTGCCAAACCCATAATTAAGACACACTGCAGCTGGAATAGCTCATACACACCCACTGACATCAGCAGCATCCATAGCACAATATTATAAAATGTGAAAGCACCTCACACACATTTGAGTATTCCCATACACTCTGCACCAGTGGTGTATACAGATGGGGAACTTTTATTATGTACATGTTAAGGGCTGCCATAGCTTTGATCCACCAGCATGTGTTGGAGACTGAAGGTGGTGTGGAATATGATGCACATGACCACCTCAGGTACCAGAGGAGGAGAGTGTTCAGACCCAGGATAACCTACCAGGGGCTACATGATCTGGAGATAGTAGAGCATTACAGGGTCGACAGGGACATCCTACAGTAACTTGTGGAGCTGTGCCGGCCACACCTCAGAGCCAGAATAAACAGAGAGGAACCCATCCCAGTGGATATGAAGGTATGTGTAAGCCTGAGAATATTAGCTACATGTACCTTTCAAGGACCAACTGGGGATATTATGGGGATCTCACAGGCATCAGCATCCAGGGTACTACACTTGTTCCTGGATGCCATGCTACCACATGCCAATGAGCACATATACTTCCCCCGAATGCAGGAGGAGTTGGCCAGCAATATGCATCTCTTCCACCATGTGGCAGAATACCTGGAGGTACTGGGTGCAATAGACTGCACGCAGATACACATCAAGCCACCACCCAGTGAGCAGGGTAGGTGCTACATAAACTGCAAGGGATGCCCCTCCATCAAGTGCCAGGTCATGTGCAATGCACAGGGCATTATCATGGATGTGTGTGCTGGCAGCCCTGGAAGCTATCACGACTCCCACATCTGGCATGCCTCACAACTGTATCGGTTATTTGCCAGGGGGTACATCCCAAATGGCCACCTGGTGGGGGATGCTGGCTATGAACTGGAACCGTGGATGATGACTCCCATCAGAAATGCACACACACCCATGCAGGAATGCCATAATGAGGCACACGCACAAACCAGAATCATCATAGAGCATGTGTTTGGGATGCTGAAATCACAGTTCCGTTGCTTGGACATATCTGGTGGAGCCTTGCAGTACTTTCCAGGCACATGTGCTCACATCTTCATAGTGTGTGCCATGGTACACAATATGGTCCTGTGAAAACAGCTGCATCAGGGACAGAATGTTGAAGGCCCTCACAGCCCACCACCATTGCCAAGGGCCCCACAGGCACAGAGGTACTCATACCATGAACACCCTGAGCCAGCCCCAGTAGCCAGATGGAAGCATGCCCAGTATGCTCATAGGTGGAGCATATCCATCAAGCCTGAGTTCAACATGGCTGTGATGGCCAGCGGAGATCATCTCTGGTAAACAAGATGCCACTGAGTAAAGCAGGAGTTTATTCAGTCTGGCTGCATAGGCCATATGTTGGAGGCCAGTATTCCCCTTGGTGAGGTACATTCATGGACCTCCCAGCTGTTGGAAGTGTCTTCTGAGGTACATCCCACATGGGTTATTATTCCCTATGATGGGACTGATGAGTAAAGGGGCACTATAACCCCAGTATGTCTAGATGGGAATCCTTTAGTAATCCGATGGCCTATATAGAAGGATGTTCTAACTACTGTGGAGATATGATTGTCTAAGGGGAGATCACTATCTACCTTAGTCCCCAGATACCTCATTATGTCTGTGTTAAAGTGGCTGCCACTTTTGTGTTAATATGTGGGTGCCAATTCCACAATGGAATGACCATGCAGTTAGTGGCACTTGGCTGGAGGCCATGTCATTGGCACCCTGTGATGTTCTCCTTGAGGCCCCTTGAGGGATGTCTGTGTCAGCTGGACTATCAATCATGGCTCCCAGTTTGCAGACATTGCCAAACATGGTCTGCCGTAGTCCACCTGTGTTTGCCTGTACCTCTGAAATGTATATGCCAAACAGTAGGGCTCCCAGGACTGAGTCCTGTGGTTCACCAGTCATGACTGGTCAAGAGTTGGACCTGGAGACTGCTAGTCGTACCATGTGGGCTCTGTGTGTAAGCCCATTGGCAACCCAACCTGTGATGTATGGGTGAATGTACAGGCTGGTGTGTTTATCAATAATACCTGAGTGGGGCATGGTGTCAAAAGCCTTGGCAAGGTCCAGGTAGTATGTATGATCTGCCTCCCCCATCATCTAACTTCTTGGTGACTGTATGTAAGATGTCAAACAGGTTCAGTAGGCATGAACAGCACTCAACCAAGCTGACCTGGGATGGGTCACATGTTCGGAGGTTACCAATGTGTTTGTTAATGAGTGCCATGAGGATGTGAACCATACCATTGCAGACCAAGCTAGTCAGGCTTATAGGGTGGTAGTTACCATGGTCAGTTGTGATTCCACCTTGATGGAGTGGAATAACCATTGCCACGCACCATTGTATGGGCATGTAGCCTGTGGAGAAGCTGAGGTAGGAATGCTTAATTAGGTGAGGGGCCGGTTGTCTTGTACAGTTTGCAAGATGCAGTGTGGGTCAACATCTGCCTCAATTGACGCTGTGTTCTGCTGTTAGAGACGGCCATTTCCACCTGTGTGTCTCTGATGTGTGGGATACTGTACCTTTCAGGTAGTGTTGTGGGCTCTTTAGGGGGTCAAGTATGCACTGAATATATCTGAAAGGATGTTGGCGATATCAGTAGGGTCAGCATATTTTGTGCTATATTTCACCGGCACAGTGCAAATCTGTGTGTCACCACATAGATCCTTCACATAGTCAAAGAAGGCTTTGTGGTTATCTTTAGAATCCTTGCATATTCTCCTGCTGATGTTAGCCTTGGATGATGTCATGAGGGACCTACGTATCATACTAATAGTGGTCACTGATGTCTGCCCTTCGTGGGATTTGCTGTGTGTCTGGAACACTGTCCTACTTCTGTAGTATAGCCTGTTTATTGCAGAGGTCCACCAGACCAGTGTCCTTATCTAGGGAATGTGAGTCTTGGTTTACCAGTGATGGCATGATCCATGCATCCATGTAGCTGCTTATAGACTGCATTTGTAAATCTGTCTGTATCTTGAGCAGTGTTTCCCCTTAGCATGGGGGCTGTGAAACCCCCCACCCCTGTCACTAGTAGTGTAAATTTAGCTGTAGGAAAGGTATGCACTGTGGTATCCGTGAGTGGGGGAGATGCTTGGGTGTGGAAACAGTGAATAGTTCATGGTCAGATCTAACCAGTGACCGGTTAACCTCCACTGTGGTGCACCTGTTGCCCATGCTGGTGATGACCACTTCTAGTAGTTTCCACCCCACGTTAGGGAGGTTACCACCTGATACAGGGCATATGAGGTGATAAATTCCAGGAAGGGCTGGGGCTGGAAGTGAGTACTGGAGTAAGTTTCCCAGTTATTGGTATGGAAGTTCACATCAAACAATGGAAGGGTGTGCGTTAGGACTGTCATGTTCTCCACTGTCTCCAGGTAGGTGGAGTGGAGGTCCTGGGTCATGGAGGTTGATCCATAGCAGGCCACAGTTTACAGTGCAGTTGTGGCTGATGTTAGCTGCACATAGATGATCACAGAGGTGTCATGCTGCCCCACTAACCTGGAGGTGTAGGTATCCCCGATGAAAATGGATACAGCCCCTCCATGTCTGTCAGTCCATGTTCTGTGGCTGAAATGTGTGGTATGGGTTGTAGTCTGGTAGGGTTGGTGTGCTCTCAGGAGCCTTAAGACAGATTTCAGTTACTGCACAGATGTTGATGTTGTCCATCCTGAGGAGTGCTGTGAGTGCATGCATGTTGTGATCACAACCCCTGGTGCTGAGTAGCATAATCCTCATTGAATCTGCTATTGTGCTTTTTACGGAGCTGGTATTCACCTTCAAGACTCTCCTAAATAAGGCACCATGGGGGCGCCGATAGCCTTGGCCAGTATTACAAAGCCTAAGGCTGACACATAGGCTGGTATGGTATCACTGCATGCATGTTCCCCATCTGTGCTTGTTTTCCATCTCCCCTGTAGGTAACCTACTGGTAAGCAATAGAAAGCCTTAAACTTATACAAGACTTCTAGCTTCCAAGATAGGCTTTTGGAGTGACTAAGTATCAGTGTTCTGTATGTTCTTTCTATACTCAACTGTTTCCTGACTACATGGTGATTTCTCACTGTATATTGTGATCTGAAGGTCTGTTTATTTACATATTATGGCTGTAATGGTCTGCACATTAGAGTTTCACAGATAGCCTACTACCTATCTAGCCAAGGGCAATTAGAAGCATAGCTACAGTGTGTTGGCTTTCCCCGCACCATTGATGAAGTAACTGAGCCTCTGTCAAATATAGCCAATGAAGAAATTCCAGGCAGAGTTGCTGGAAGCTGTTGAAGACTGGGGTTGTGGAGGGTGATAGGGGCACTTAGTGATCTAAAGAGGGCATGTTAATGTGACAATTCAACATCATTCAATTCCCCCAACAGGTCTCACAGCTATCAAACTGAGCAGACTCCCCCACCTCCTGGCTTTATGGTTCTGGGACACATGATCCCAGGGGTGTATAGTCTGTTACCCATTCACACAACAAAGTTTCCCTTGAAGTGTGTCAGTCAGGGGCTAATGTAGTTAGGAATGTAATGTATTGTCTCACAGTACATTTATTATATATTGTTATTTCAAGAGTATGTGAAGCTCAGTGAGTTTGGGGGCCTCCGCCCTTTGCTTAGCCTAGCTTACACATAGAAATCATCTAAATAGGAAATAGGCGGAAGCAACGTTAATGTCAACAGTGTAATGGTTACAGCATCCACATAGTATCTGTGCATTCGAGGTTACAATCCCGATAAAAGCAGGGATGTTTATCATGTGCAAAAGTATACCTTAACCACAGCTTGCATATATAGGTAGTAATCATCTGTATAATAAACATTTGAAACACACATATAAACCCATGTGTGCTGGAGAGTACAGTCAACAGAGAATGTAATGTTATGTCAGCACATAGTGAGATGTTACATCACTGACATGTATATATCTGGAGTAGTTAGCAGATGTGGCCATGTTTGTGCGCAGAGGTTATACGTTACAAAGTTTTTTAACTGTGTTTAACCGCTGCTATAATGTCACACAAACACTTTTAAACATGCTTACAACTGCTTAAATGAGCCTTATTCTGCAGTAAAAAACATTTGTAAAGCATCGCAGGTGTCGAACTTTGAACCTAGCACACTATAGGCATGGGACTTACCACTAAGCCATCCGAGGTGTATACATGTTTTATGGTCTTGAGACTACACCTTATACCATATGCATTTCACTGTAATGATTACAAATGGGGCAGTCACTTTGTGTACATATGTACAGTACATTGTAATATACTGTAGTTTGTTAAACAACACATTCTGGTCTACATATGTATTACTTTTACAAACTAATACGAAATAAATATATATATATATATATATATATATATATATATATATATATATATATATATATATATATATATATATATATATATATACATATATATATATATATATATATATATATATATATATATATATATATATATATATATATATATATATATATATATTATACAGTTACATCAATAGCCATATATATAAACATCTATGAACACACTGTGACACAGAAGCACTCCAAAGGAATTGGAGTGTACACAAAACACATGCAGCTCTGGTATTATAACAATTAATATTAAACTAATTCACCATAGAAGGGGTGGTTGTTGTGTATGTGAAGATTGGGGTGGGGGAGGAATGATGGGTAATGCAATCATGCATCAAGGAGGGCCTGGGTTGGATGTCCAATAAGTGAATTGGAGGGGTATTCATGGAGTATGGGGACAATATAAAAAGGACACAAAGCAAGAACCTTTCTCATTCATAATACACCCTGCCATGTCACATTGCAACACCTAATTTCACAAATATATGAAGATTAACATGTATCCGACATATGTACACTAACTGACTGTCACATTTGTTTTCAGTAGTGAGGAATGTCTGTAGTACAATGTATATTCTAAACACCATAACATTTGTGCATATCTCAGGTGCCTTAGTGGTAAAGTCAGTGACTGTTGTGTTCATGGTCCAGGGTTCAAGGGCTGTTAGGTTATTTTGAGGGCCAGAACAAGGGCTGTTGGATGCAGGTTGATTAAAGCACTCTTAAGCAGTTGCAAGCTGGTTTCCATGTGTTTGCACGATGGTAAGCCTGCACTGAAACATGGTAAATGGAGAAGCGCTTCACACGTTTAACCTTTGCTTAATGTCACGCAGACCACGGGCAAACCTGCTCACAACCATGTAAATGTGTGTTATTCACACTTTCCCCACCAGTGCCTACTCTGAGAGGTAAAATAATAACACCTTCCAGGAATAGAACCCACAACCATGTACTCCATCCTCACAGTTACCTAACACTAAGCTACCTGGGATGTACCTATCCCAGTTGTGTATGCAGACAGGTTAAAACACAAAAGGGGGGAATGTGTTGAAATAGGACAACCCGCCATGTACCCAGTTGAAGGTGCATGCTCATATATAGATATATAGATATATAGATATATACACACATATATATATATATATATATATATATATATATATATATATATATATTTAGGGAGAGAGAGATACATAGAGACATGTCGATATATACAGGTCTACATATATATGTAGATATATAGATAGGTTAAAAACATCTACACATCTATGGAGGTACAGATAAACATATACAATAATATATATATACATGTACACACACACACACACACACACAGATATATATATATATATATATATATATATATATATGTATATATATATATATATATATATATATATATATATATATATATATATATATATATATATATATATATATATATATATATATATATATATATATATATATATATATATATATATATATATATATATATATATATATATATATATATATAAAACAGAAACCAAAGGAGCCACCAAACCATGGCAAATAAAATCATATAACTTTAATACAAGAAGAAGTGAGCACTTTTGCAGCAAAGCCGCTTCATCAGACAATGCAAACAGAAATGCATCATCATTTTTAAATACCTGCATAGCCAATGATAAAAGACATCCAACTGAGAACAACTTCTTAAAGTCAAAGCATTAAAGTCAACTATGCATTAAACTCGAGCCTTCATATATGCCATAAAACTTTCATGACAGCAATAAAAATTCATTATAGAAATTCATTATGAAAATTCATAATAGAAATATATATATAAAAATATGTATAAATATATAAAAATATATATATAAAAAATATATATGAAAATAATATCTTATCTGGGTAGGGGCCTATCTAGCAGCTTGGGGTGGATGGACAATTTCTCATTCAAACCCCTGCCATAATTGGCACGTAGTCTTATGATCCATTCCAGTTCCCTTCCCTCAACTCTGTTCTTGATCGCTCTTCCACCTATCCCTGGTGTAACAACCTCAGTTATCATAAACATAAAAATGTGTTCGTCACCCACCTCCATAATATGTTTGGATATTGCTTTCATTGTTACCCTCCTAGAAATGTCATACAGATGGTCCCTGATTCGATCCCGTAATCTGCGTGTGGTCATACCGACACAGAAAGCAGTACATTTCTCACAATAGCTCAGATAGACTAAATGTGTAGTTTTGCAGTTGGCTGCTAATTCAAATATGAACTCCCTTCCCACATCTGGATGGTAAAACCTACCTTTGTGGTCAAGGTGTTGACAATAATTACACTTATGGCACGGAAAAGTGCCAAATTCATTACCCTTGTCCTGATTATTATATTGTCTATCTTGTCTTGGACCACATAGAAGTCTCTTCAATGATTTCTTGTTTTTGAAAACGTAACGTGGAGTGTCACCCACTAGCTCCCTCACATTTTCATCTGCACACAAAACATTCCAGTTCTTCTTATATATATCCTGTACAAGTTTAACATTACTAGAATATGTAACGGGAACTTTCAAAAGGTTATATCCCATAGATTTACCATTAACTCTTCTGTCATTATTGGAGAAGTACGGTTTACCTTTATCTTCTCTTATTTCATGGGTATATGTTAGTGCTGTTTTCACCTCATCCTTCAGATATCCTCTCTTCAAAAAATGTTGTTCTAAATTCTCCAACTCATCCCTAAATTTGTTGTCATTAACCGTTAATCTTGATGCTCTTAAAGCTTGCCCTCTCACCACATTTCCAAAGATGTGTCGTGGTTGTATGCTGCTTTTTTCGACATAAGTGTTCCTATAGCATTCTTTCCTATGTATACTAGTTTCAAACTCTCCCGAGGGCAACCTATCTATTCTGACATCTAGGAATTCAATGGTTTTCATAGAAATGCAGGCTGTAAACTTCAGGAAGTCAGTACTATTATTGATACCTTCCAGAAAATTTTGAAAGGATAGATCATCTTCCTCCCAAAGGAGAAAGAGATCATCAACAAAACGCCGATAAAAAAATCAGAGTAGAACCCATGTGCCCAAGGACATTCTCTCTTTCCATGCTGCCATTGCCAGGTTGGCGTAGCTATTGGCACAAGGAGTAGAACCCACAACCATGTACTCCATCCTCAGAGTAACCTAACACTAAGCTACCTGGGATGTACCTATTCCAGTTGAGTATGCAGACAGGTTAAACCACAAAAGGGAGGAATGTGTTGAAATAGGACAACCCACCATGTACCCAATTAAAGGAGTATGTTCAGATATATCTATATATATATATATATATATATATATATATATATATATATATAGAGAGAGAGAGAGAGAGAGAGAGAGAGATACATAGAGACATGTTGATATATACAGATCTACATATCTATATGTAGATATATAGATAGGTTAAAACATCTACACATCTATGGAGGTACAGACAAACATATGCAATAATATATATATATCTATATACATATGCACACACACACACACACACACACATATATATATATATATATATATATATATATATATATATATATATATATGTGTGTGTGTGTGTGTCATATATATATATGTATATATATGTATATATATATATATATATATATATATATATATATATATATATATATACACACACACATACATACATGTCTGTAGACAGCATCCAAAGTGGTCATATCTGAGTATAACATGGACCATAGCAATCACACATTCCACCCCTCCCCAAACAATATGAACATAACATACGAAGAGTATATGCCGATACACTATTACAAATATTTTCTATGGACACAGTCACCAACACAACTGTAATGACTGCAAATATCCATGACAGAAATACACAGACAGCTTTCATTCTGCAAAACTTTATAACATTCCGATGTATTGCCAAAAGGATTCAAGGACTAGCAGTACCTGCATGCTATACATGAAGCATTTAATAGTGCCTTAATGAATCAGCCTACAATTACAATAGTATTAGTCCACTAAGGGATAGGTGTTCACATAGGGAAAGAGCACCCACACACATATAGACATTGTATAAAAGGGGTTCCTACACACCTGCATGTGCTATGTACACCCACCAACATCTAGCCCACAACCAAAATAATTACATCAGTTCATGCTGTCATACCATAACCAATTATTCAACTACTGTACAACATCTGCTGAAACCTTGACATACCTGGACACAGACACACTAACATAGCCCTCTGTGAAATAGTTGCCTTTATACAATTGAACAGCTGCTGATGTAACAGTGTTTGTATGAACTAATCCCGTTTCAGAGGGTTGAAAGGTTCTTACACCAGGAAGTGTTACTGATTACTGATTATCAGCACAGTATGATACACAGAAAACACCAAACTAAATATGTCTGGTAAGCACACTGTAAACCCCCTAACATTATATGCATAGCTATGCAGCCTTGAGCTGGTCAAACAACCTGGCCAGACTGAAACATATGCAGAAGTATTAGGTACAGACAAACCCTGCACAAGTAGCAGTGTTCAGAAATATAACAGCAGTACTCACATTTAGACCAAATCCTCTAGGCATTACACACAATATATTACTGTTCGTCTCCATACAGCTGTTGCAAATAGATTCCAAACAAAACTTCCATGCTGTCTTCCTCAAAAGTAAGGCAAAGGGACAATGCCCAAGTGGAGTACTCAATTATACTCCACTGTAGCCATGATATTGGCTAAGGCAGTAGCAGCGCAGCTGATGTGCATGTAGTTAACTACTTAGGAACACCAATTGGTCATCGGGATAGCACATGTTACTGATCTGTAACTATAAAAGGTTGCCTTGTCACACATTCAAACCATCTGTATCTACCTGTAGGACAGTACAAAACACTGAAAGACGAACCAAAAACAAGTATTATACTAGTTAATAACACCTCCGAGTACTAAGAAGGTATGTATAACATGTAGTATGCCTGTGTATATAGTACCTGTACTGTAAGAATTACAGTGTAATCAATGCATATAGTGGAAATAGCTATCTTGTAGTGATGTATTGTTGAGCAGTAGTAATGCTTGTAGTATTCTATGTGTGTACTGCTGTAGGACACACGGCAAACTCCACATACACAACAAGGGATGATATGGGCTTGGAACCCACTAATTCGCTTCCAGCCACTGTCAGTGTCAGGATTGGTCCAGCAAGTATGTGCTATAACAGGAGATAGTGTATGTCGATATAGTGTAACAGTCGACATATGTATGAGTGTATAAGTAAGATGAACATGTTAAAGGTGGGCTTACCATGCAAATATGGTGTGCATTGTGGGATATTGTGCCAATAACTGTGTAATGTACAGTATTCTATGCAGATCTGTATTCTATTCTACATAGCAGTTCTGTTATGTTATGCAAACAGTAGTTATGTCTATTGGCAATTACAATACTCAATGACAGGATACATAGCATTTGTATTCATCTGACAGTTTAGCAGCATGATAGCAAAGATAATTGGAAGAGCCAGGTAACTGTCCATGCACATAACACATGTAATATCCACCTCTCTAGTATCGTTTGCAAGCAATAACAGCTGTGCATGTGTACATGTTATGCAAATGGGTATTGACCCTTGTTACAGGGCTGGGCCAGATGGCTATGTGCACACCTACATAGAGTGGATATTGAGAGTACAGACACACTGGTTGAACTACCAGGTTTGTGTAGCCCAACCTCTCATTGCCAAACTAACACCTGCTTGCACATACTGTATATAAGGTAGTGCACAGCACTGGTAATGAAACAGGTTGCATATCATCTTTAATTCCAGTGTAACATCTGCAGTAGGAGTATAAGATGTAGGAGACAGCTGCCCGTGTGTAATAGCCACATCATAGGTGATGGCTCACACTATCTGATTATATCCTGATCATGTTGATAATGGCATCAGAGTCTATTGATACATGACTCTGTTTGGAGAGTAGGTGTCTGTGCCCAACTAACAGGATGTGATGTGCTCCTCAGAGGAGGATTGATGCTAAAGGTAGCTACAATGTTTCCATAATAGCCAGTGTTGTCACGTCCATAACACAAATATTTACATGTGAGCATCACTGTCTAAAACATCTTCATAGGCAATACACAAACTAAATACAGTACTTGGTACTTGTAGTACTGACTGCTCATACAGGCATGTCCACTAGTCAGCTACTGGTGTTTACTAATGTCAGCTTTGTGTATGTGGCCATCCTGGGGGAATGTAATCTCTATGCCATGTACACTGCCAAACCCACCTAACACCATGCCCCATACATTGTTTGGGATGCAGCTACAGGGGTAAGCTGGAAGGCAGCCCAGTCTACAGCCATGACTGGACCGGACAGTCATGAGGTGTAGGTTAACACATGCAGCTCATCAACACAACCAGTACATACCCTTATCAGAATGCAGTAAGGACACCCACACACACTACCAGAAATCACACACATTCACAAACGCGTCTAAGTATCTGGCCAAACAAGTGACCCCCCCCAAGCAGGAAGAGACAGACACTGAAATACACAAACTGTATGACATAGTTTGCATAATTGTGCCACAACTCTGAACATATGACTGGAAACATGCCCAACAGTACTCATTTGTGAATGCAAACCCTAGCACTATGTTACACACCAACCTATAAATGGGCATACATATTGTCAGCTGCCTGTCTCCCATTATTAGCCACATACTCATACACTCAGACCACCTTTTAAACTATACACATGGCTCTGGCATATTCCATGTTGTTGTGCAGGACCTGTGATGCAGTAGCCTGGACTACATGGAAACACATGTAGGAACTGTCAGGTCTTGTAGCCCATGCAGGTATGTCCCAAGGCCTGGGTAGCATTCTGCCATTGGCCAGAATGATACTGCAGTACAGGGACAAAAGGATTGTATTCCACAATTGTCTAGTGTAGTGGTGCATGTTAAAAGGTATCCAGTATCTGTCATCCTGGGATAACATGGTTGACAGACCATGATGCTTTGCCAGACAGGGCCTGCACCTGTCACCCATGGAAATCTGGATACTGCCTAGGGCTCATGCTTCCCCTATAGTGCCTTCATCATGCACGGTTCAAGTGAGGGTCCACTGCTGTTACAGGGACAGCCAAGCAATAAACTACGGGTCTCGCTACACAATGATACATGTCATAAACACTATACAGACACACATATGTCAATCCCCAACATGGAGAACATATCTGTGCAGTGGCTGTGACATGTTTCAATGCTCTGGAGAGCACACCTGCATGACCATGTTATAGCACATACCTCACCTCTTGCCCATTATCCTTTATTGGAACACACAGGCCACAGGTGTGTCCATATTCTTGAAGGATATGTGCATCCCCTCACTAGTTGCACTTACATAACATCAGATACATTATGCTGAGCAACTACCTTTGTGGCAAAGTGGAATTCAAAATGCACCTTGAGACAGATCACCCACCAGGCCACGGACTTCCCAACTGTCATAATGTGCTGTAATGGGGAAGATTAGGTCTGAGGCAGAACCATAATAATGGCAACGCTCAACTATTCCATTATGAACTGGGAAGACTCCTCATGTACCAACACCTGCGCTCAATGCATGTTGGATTCCATCGACCCCACTGACCTGGATCACAGTAGTCACACAAACAGGGCTAACAGTATGCTACACATAGTTAGTCTCCAATGCCAATGTTATGTTTCCTAAGAGCAGAGTGGTGACTGTCATGGCACCCATACAGATGGACAATGCATGTGCAAATGCTGAATCCTACACAAATGAACCTTAAGCAGTCACATATGTGCAGTGATTGTGCCATTGAAACAGAACCAGGATTCAACCCAACACAAACAAAAAGGAAAATTGGTGGTAGCATGCTTTAAACTGTTCCACAAAAGGTAGTAACTGTTGCAAGAGTGAACACACATGAGTGTAGGTGATCCCTGGTCAGCCTCAGTAGTATGCAGATACACCATATAAAACCAGAGAAAGCTATTGTGAAACTAATCAGCCACATATTATGAGGCCAAGCACAGAGCATTCTATAGCTGTGTCATTAATCGTAATGGCAATGACAAGACCTGCCGTGCTGCACAGCACTATGGCATGGGAAGTACTGCACCTACAGAAATAGCACCCGTTCATCCAGATAGGGTCTCGGAGAACCTAAACCCACTCCCACCTCCCCTTCAACAGGTACACTTAGTAATATATCCATGTACACTGCAAGGCCCCTGTACTAACAACTATGCAGGTACACACTGCACTCTCTAAAGCCATACATACAGCTTTCATGGGACCTGTCAACATCCCAGGATGTATCCTACACAAATGTAAGAACATTCAGCTATCCACATATACATCATTTTCAATCATAGCTCAATGTCAGGCTGTGTACACACTGAATGGTGCACAGCAACAGTTATCACACCCTACAAAGGGGGGGGACGCCATTGATAATGGGACATAGTGCACAACTACCCTGCTGAGTCTGGTATGTACGGCCATGAACAATGATCAACATATTTAATGTACTTGGTACAGATGTAGATGACAGTAGGGTTGATTCACACTGCATATCATGACCTTGCCAGGTCGTAGGACACCATCACCCATACTGTGTTCCAGCTACACTCAGTAAACTAGGTGTATATTCCTATGTCACCAGAGTGGTTGGCAACTGGACTGCTGGCAGAACCAACACTACAGAAGGTGTCTGACTAATACACACACATCAAACCAGTGCCAGCCACAGTAATACAGGGGTCATTCCTGGTAGTCCCCCTCTTTGTTATCTATACCACACAGACTAACACAGAAGGCATCAGCCTATTGATGTGTGCAAATGACTATGAACTAGGAGCAATAGTCGACTCAATGTGTGCTGCGTTCAACATACAGAAGGGCCTTAGTGTGTCAGATGTGTGGTGTGTGATGTATGGCCACAATCTGACAGCTAAGTATTGCATTGTCATTCCCTATGTTACAAACCCTTTACCCATTAACTACCACCTAGGCAGCGGTCTACATAATGGCAACTGTGTGTATGGGATGCAGCTGGACAGTACTTTTCTTTTATAGTTACTTCACCACAAAAGACAGGTAGTCATATGTGGCACCCCTAATCATGACAGCGTGCCATCCAGGAATATAGAGATAACTGCTCAGCCATACTCAACACCCACATGACCCATAATAGATCACATATTTCCCTTAAGGGTTATTGCCCATGTGTTGATGGCCTACACTGCCCTTCCCAATCCCTAGCTGCACTATGTAGCATGCAGCCTACCCTGAATAAAGCCATGCCTAACCCCGAGGTGTTGGACATGCTACACTTAACAAATCCTGATCCCAAATAAACACATACATCATGGGCATCCACCTTTCTAGTACAAGGATCACAACATGCCTGACAGATCTCTGTCCCATACACTTAACATACTCTTGCCATACTATGCATCCCTGTCCAGAGAAGCTGCATATCACCCCTCTCTGTGACATGCTGTGATGACCGCATGCCAAATATATCAGTAACCATGTGTATCAGTTCTGTGGCACTGCTTGAACTGGCCACTGAAACTTACCTGTCTGTTGCCTACAGCTAGGTAACCTGTCTGTCTTGGCTCATAAATGGCCCAGGGCATATAGCCTACTAGATCAATATGACCATACATGCTATAGTTGATATCCAACCCTGCAAATGCCATCAGGCTAGCTATTGTCCCATGTGTTACACATGTGCAACACAGGCAATACATGGCAGGATGCTACACAGCTGTACAGTGCCATGTAGATGTATATGGCAAAACACATACATGCTTGTAAGTCTGCAGGGTCACAGGTCATGTCCCTAACGGCTATGTATGACTATATATGTGACATATACACAGCATTAAGGTTGATTACATTAATGTGAACACATCCAGGCATGTGTTGATAGATAAAGACACCAGTACAGGCAAACAGACATGCTCATGTCAAGACAACATCCACATGGTGTATGAGCAATGTCATCACATGACACACACACATATGGTGATAATTTCACATCACCAGTAGGTGTCAAATGTGTGTGACTTATACATGTCAGTGGTGTTAGTGTCATATAGATTTGCAAAGACATATTTGTAATCTTAATAAATGTGATTCACATGTATGTTCAGCTGTACTGCTGTACTTCTCTGTGAGTTACTTTGACCTGTATCCATCATTTTGTCTTCCAGGTATGCCACATAGCAGACTGCTGGCATACAGCCGCTTGGAGGATGAGGTCCTCATCCCATACCTCCTCGACAACCACACAACGCTCTTCAGCCATGTGCCACAGGATGCACAGCAGCGGGATGTACTGAGGGAGGAACTCTGCAGGAGGGTAAATGATGTTGGCGGTCACAATTAGCACCTATCAGCAGTTGCGCCGACACTGCACTGACCTCATAAGATGGGTGAAACAGCGTGCTAATGCAATCGCCAGGGAACAAGGTGCAATAGGTGGGGGAACACTCACCCAGCCCCCACTCACATGCACCGAGGAGCTACTGGCCAACCTGGGGACACCTGCAGACCTCCATCCAAAAGCTTTAGCTGGTATTGTGTAGGTGGGTGTCTCTCAACCACAGAGCCTGGAGTTGCCTGGTAAGTCACTACTGCACATAAAACACAACTACATTTCACATAGTTACATGTGTTACTGTACAATATGTAATGTAACATCATATGCAAGGCATGTATGTACACATGCCACATACTATAGCTGCTATTCTATGTATGCACAGATGTGCATACACCATAGTATAGTGGATTGTACTGGCTTATGTGCTAACATGGACATTGCACTCTGTAGCTATCATACAGGTGTGGATAATGTTCTTACTGCTGTGACACTCCTGTTTAGGTACCTCTGGCATTTTGCAGTGACAGCAGCCTGTGTTAGATGAGATTGTTATTATTTACCAGGCTTGATAATGCACGTAACATATTATTTGCATGCTATCTGCCATAACACACGTACACATAATCTATGGTGGTCCTGCAATGTATCACACTGTTTACCTATGTGAAACCATTGAAGACTATAAGAAACACCTACACTAAACCTTCCAAACTATCATTGTCAGATGTGTGGACAACAGTGAATACAATGGTGGAGGTGTGTTCCACTGTAGGGACAGGTACTACATATCAGCATTGCACATGTTGGGAATACAAACAGTACTGTACAGAGAGCATATGTGTGCACACACTCTAAATGTGTTGGAGCTGGAGTATGACCTGCCCACAGGATACACCTTTGTGGATTATACCCTTGCTATGAATGTCACACAATGTTATGTGCTATCTGACATGTCCATGACATGCAGTGGGCAGACTGTAACACTGCTCAACTATCCAGCAAAACACATCTCACATCCCATACATACCACCCTTTGTCTGCATAACTCTGTCCTCTGTGGAGCATATGACATCTATGGGTGTATGTCATATGGGATAACACTGACATGTGAAATAAGATGGCCATCACAACCATTGGACTGAACATGTGTACACATGGCCATGGAGGATGGCCAGAGACATGAAGCAACACACAGTAGAAGTGATGTACATGTGTGTACACCCTGTTGTACATTAGCTCGACACAATACAATTATGGCCTTTGTGTAATGGTGGTATTGCAGATGTGAAACACTAAACATCATATAGGCCTGTGCACAGCTTGTGTAGGCATAACATGAAACCACCACATAACATGTCTTGAACATCTTGAGTGTGTCACGACATGGAAGCATTCACCTATACAGTATCCAAATACATACATGTGTTGCACAACATACACATACATCCACATCAAGCCACAGATACAGTACATTCACCTTGCTGGTGTCAGACATCACTGTCTTGCCTGCTCCTCGTGTGTGTGAGGTACAAAAATGGCATGTGGGACATAAGAGTACTGCTAAGTTAGCCATGTGTCGGCATAGTTGCCAGGCATCAGTAATATGGTTGCAGATGTTCAGGGGTGTCATCCGTATACCCTTCTGTGACCTGTGTCACACATTCCACATTAGGGTTTATTGTGTATACACTTCAGTGACGTGGGTCACATTCCACATTAGATATGTATTGTATGTCACCATAATCATGGCTATGAACTATGCCAGTAGCTCACACTGTATAGCAATTGTGAAGCCACATGATGCCCTGCAGTAGCTATCCACATCAGCTCAATGTGCAGTATGTCCCTGCATATTTGTAGGGTGGACAGACAACATTGCATCAGCTGAAGGCCCATGTTAGTATAAAATGTCCCTGCATTGGGACACCATTACCGTACTGTAGATTGGAAAGGACACCATTGTGCTACACATGTATGCATGTCATTCAACATGTCAGCAGAAGACATGTCATACTACATGTCATTGGCAAGGTCATACACCACACAGCAGGCCGGTGTACTGTAAACCTGTGCTGGTCTGTGGCACAATTGCAAAGTAGGGACAGCCATGTCAAACATGTGTGTACAGCCACATGCACAGTGTCTACATTCAACTCAGGGGTAGGCGGAATAATGTTAAACAGACATGCACTGCTTTGGGGGAGATATGCAAGCTAGGGCTCAGGCAAACATAGTATGCAGTCGACATACCCTACTGCTCAAGTCCTCACACATAGGGACAGTGGCCAACATAAAGCATCAGTGGCAGATGTACAAAGGTCAGCAATGGTCTGTTAACATGTGGTGTATGTTGCACACACCGTGGCAGTGTGGTGCAATGATGCAAAGTGCATGCATTGTGTTGCAGGTATGGGGCATAGGCTACTAACACAAATGGTGCAATGCAGGTATGTATGCTAACCACCACTATAATTGTGTAAGGTGCATGCTGTCTACTATACCACATGCATGCTGTTGTGTGCAACTCAGGGATGTATGATAACTACCACTATAAATGTCTAAGCTGAAACTATAATTGTCTAAGCTGAATGTCATCTGCCATATCACCTGCATGTAGCATGTGTGTCTGTGTGTGTCTGTGTGTGTGTGTGTCTGTGTGTGTGTGTGTGTGTGTGTGTGTGTGTGTGTGTGTCTGTGTGTGTGTGTGTGTCTGTTTGTCTGTGTGTGTCTGTGTGTGTGTCTGTGTGGGTGTGCCTGTGTGTGTGTGTGTGTGTGTGTGTGTGTGTGTGTGTGTGTGTGTGTGTGTGTGTGTCTGTGTGTGTGTCTCTGTCTGTGTGTGTGTCTCTGTCTGTGTGTCTGTGTGTGTTTCTCTGTCTGTCTGTGTGTGTGTCTCTGTCTGTCTGTGTGTGCCTGGTATAACTTGTAATGTACAGTTCTTGCCTTCCCCTCACAGGTGTTGATGTAGGTGTGTTGCCCTCCTGGGGTCCACCTGATGTTAGTGTCCCCACAGACTCTAGCAGTGATGATGATAGCATGATTCTGGAACAGGCAGGGTTGTCAGGGGCTGAATCTATGCCATTGGTTGCCATTCCACCTGTCTCCCCCTCATCCTCACACACAGTTCACCTGCCTGCACATACCCCAACACCACTGGCCAAAGAGGAAGGACAGTTGTCGGGTGGTAGCATGGAACAGGGAAGTGTGGTGACTATGGAAGGTGTGCCTGCACACCATGATCCCAGTCAACAGACTGGTGATGTCCCACACAGGCATGTGCCCAGCGCTGCTCATAGGAGAACCACTGGCCAACATGTCCCTGCGAGACAAAGCACATCATCTGGAGTCACCAGATGCATGTTTCGGGCTGTAATCTGAGGCTTCAGAGGGTTGCTGATCGTTCAATTAACTGACAACATCCAGGCACTTGCAAATGCTCACCATCATCTTGCAGATGTTTTGGATAGATGATTGGGTGACATGGTAGGAGTCCTTGACCATTGCATGTCAATCCTCAAGCATGAAATGTCTGTACTGGAACATCCGGTTGGAGTGAGGCATCAGCACGTGGACGTAGGTCAGCTACATCACCTGTTGAAGGTCTACGTGAACATGCTATTGCACATGCCCGCTCCCATAGTAGCAGTAGCAGCAGCAGTGCAGCTGGTGCTGTGCAGTCCACACCAGGACACAGCAGGCCACGTGCATGTGGTCATGGATGGTCCCAACAGGGACACGATTCCAGTGGACATGTGTCATCAGACAGTACCCAATCTGGACCTCTGCCTGATAGTGCCCGTGCAATCCCTGGCAGGCGCAGGTCACGTGGCCATGGCCGGACACCATGAACTGTGAAACCTGCCTTGTACAGTCTGCAGCTGTCAATAATACCCCTGTGTAGGCCAGCCACATGCCAGACCTGTGCGCATGTATACACACACACTGGAAACAAATGTAGGGCACCTCAACACACACACACATAACATCCACACACACCCAATGATATCACAGGCCCTAACACACACACACACAATGTCATCCAATGGCACAGCCTAGGCCTCTGGCAAACATTATCACCCTCTGCATATGATGATGCCTGTGCCACATCGCTGTCATCCACACCATCGGTGCAGGGACAAGTTCATATGGTCTGATGCACAGGGTGAGCATACCAGGTAGACAATTGTAGATTAATATTGTTGAGTAGTGTTGACAGGCAGCAGACATACCATGTATTACAGTTTTAGAATGCATTTTGTACATTTGACAGCATGTATCATGTGTAACAACACTAACAGCATGTTGATCTTGACGTTCTGCCTTCTTCTTTCAGGTGTAGTTGCATGTGCCGGGGGATGTCTATGTTTGCGGTTAGTTTCCCATATGTACATGTTGACTACCCACACATCTGTATGACAATACCTGCATGCACTTTGTAGCTTCCACATCACAGTTATATTCTCTCATGTTTCTATTATGTTTACTGTCCTAATGATCCAAGAGCATGATAGCTGTGTAGTAAGCTACTGTGTTCAGAGCTGTCACATCCATAGTGGGTGACATCACAGGTATAGTTACCTGGAGCGCGGAGGAGGTTAAAGAGTGGTATGCCAGATGACAAGGGTAAAGGCCAGTGGAAATAGTAGCTTCTCATTGGGAAGCAGTAATACCTACTGCCATGAAAGCATGCAAACACAGACACACACACTCAAGGATTCACAGACACAGTAACACACACACTCTGACACACAGTTGCCAGTGTTTGGATGAGAACCCCTGCCTATGTGCATATTATCATTATAGTACTACACAATTACAAAATGTGCCACAGAGATAACATATGTACAGGAAATTGGAATGGCCTAAGATCGAGGACATCGACAGAGGTACTACAGTGCAGTGAGTGTATATGGGGAGGGGGGTCCATCAGTTGGCTATGTAACAACAGGTCACACCCCATGGTGTACATGTTAACAGGCTGTTAGAATGCCTGTCTACGATTGATGATATCAACAGGGATGCTAGATTGCATTGAGTGGATGGGGAGAGGGGGCATTAACATTTCACTATGGTAAAATACAGCCTCACTCCAGGGACCGGACAGCCATACACACAGACACACACACACACACACACACACACACACACACACACACACACACACACACACACACACACACACAAACACACTGTGGTATTCACAAAGATATACACCTATGTCGCACACATACAGGCACTTTACATGTGTGAGGTTTAACCACCTGTTTATGCCTTTCTTTCTACACTTCACTCTGTACTGGTGTCAACAACAGTGTTCAGGAGAGTGATAACATGTGGGATGTATTCCCAACCATATGTGACATATATGGACACACACACCCACACATGTCAGTACTGTGAATCAAACACCTGCCTATCTCATGATAGGTACTACAGAAGTACAGCACTATCGCATCTGGTACAATGCTTACTGACTCTTTCCTTTGCCAACTGTGCTGATATATGCACAATATATGCACAGAGGTGGTATTACTGTTACAGGTGTCATGTGGTTTGCCTTCAGTGTCACCCTTACAGCATTCTACATTGTCTGTCTTTCACTTCAATTAACAAAACCTGACCTTAGCAGTTACACAGGTTATTGTAGGACTGGTTATAACACACCAGTGAGCTGCCCTCAGTAATCATTCATCTGCAAAGAAGCCCCACCACTTAGTAGTCATGTTCAAACATCTGTCCATACCTCATGCACGTCTTACTGTACTTAGAGCATATAATTATATACAGTTGGCAATGTTGAGGCTGTATTGCAACTGCATCATGTACTAAGACAACAGTCACCTTTAGACATCAGACACTGCACACACATGGAATCTACACAAACATCAATACATGTACACATATGCGGTCTACATCATTAAGTGTACTAGCAGGTCAAGAGGATACATTCCACACACCACGTGTGAAACATAGCAGAGCATTGCACCATTATGGATGTTGTATTCATGTACTGGTAGGACACCACCATTTTCACCGAGTAGCCAAGTGTACATATATTACAACAGCACATATCAGTGAGACACACACAGCATTATTCCATGTCAAGCTCCTACAAACTGTTACTTGACAGTGCCCTGGTGAAGCCATGAAACTCTGTAGCATGTGCTGTAACTGCATAATGCTATAGTGTGAAACACTAGTTAGATAGGGGTTCTATTCCAAGACATGACAGATGTGTGTGTGTTTGACAGTCAGAGCCTGTGTGGAGGTGGCTGTGAGTGTCCAACCACTGGACATGTTGGAGAGTGGATTTTGTAGTTTTCCTATATGATGTCCATATTATATGTCACAATGTCCACCTCACAAAGAGTACAGATGTCAGTCAGCCAAGGGACTGTGTTGGCAACCCATACCCCTACATCTGGCAAAAGGCCTGGTGAACAAAGTATGCAACCCTACTATTACTTGGAATGCATTCTGAACCCATGTGTCATACACAGAGACACTTGCTTAGAATATCCTGCTATGTTGCTAGTACTCTGCAGATTGATGACAGATAGTAGGCATGGTGTGATTGCAGTGGGCTGCAGAGGGCATGGAACCCTGTACAGCAGTGCAATAGGCACATACTTGCGGACAATGTGCCTTCATTATGTTCCCCACTGGATGCCTGCAACATATGTGGTGCCATCAAATGTGATCCACAGAGGCCATACAATGCCTTACACATGTGCCCTGTATGGACTGATGCCACTGACACCAGGGAATACCTGTATCATGCTATCAATGCAGGTGCAGGGTCAACCTGCTGTCTATAAGCAGGTGCTGCCACACCAGGCCAGTATTGGCATATTAGAGGATAACAGTTTGTGTACTTAACATGTGCCAGCCAAACCAGGTACACTTGTGCATATCACTGTACATTATTGTGGGACATGCACATCCCAGGCAATGTCCATGTCAAGGACTATCAAACACAGACATGGCATGCATTGCAAAGCTATGGCCATACACAAGGATAACCAGGATGTAAAGACAGTTCATACAAACCCATCTGTGTGGGATATTGCAGACACTACACCCCTGTACCACACTGCACACCATTGTTGGGTGGTGTGATGCCAAGGATTACCCCTCTCCCAGCCTTGTACAGCCATCTTGCACAGCCAACCACTACACACCCATGAAGCAATGCACACATGCATGTCAGTACTGGCACCTTGTGTCTGCGTGTGCGGTATGATGCTCCCAACCACAGTTACTCCCAGTATAACTCCCATTGGCATACCGACAGATGTCAAACACGTTCACATGCCCTAGCCCATAGAACCTCCGGATATCCCCTGTGGTGCATGTAGTACCTGTGCATTACTGCAGTGTGGCAAACTAAGTAGTTTGGAAGTGTATTTTTAGGCCTGGCAAAGAGTATCAATGTGAGTCCATTAGAGAGTGTGGTTGTGTTGCCAATAATATCCGTTCATGTGGACAACCATGTGTGCTACACCTAATGTATGTCTACTATATCTCTGTTGCTGATGTCGCTCACTAGCACACATATATGTTCTTACAGCATACCGACATGTCAGCTTTGTGGCACATGGAGTAACTGCATGCACTTGCAATAGTAAGGACTAGTCAGTCAGGGGTTTGAACCCCTGTATTGGTAGGTGTGTGACAGACGATGCTTAGGTTTTAGTCTCCGAGCCCTTCTCTGATGTACTTTGCCTCTGTCTGTTCCTTCCATACACTCTCTGGTGGATGTGGAGTTGTACACCTGCTCAGCAGCAGCTTGTGTTTTGTAAGTGATGGTCATGATCAGGTGATGGCCTCTGCACCTATTGCAGTCCTCCTCTAGCTGATTGCATGTGTAACAGCTGTGATGATGTTCCCATAGCCAATCGCACGGAAACACAGTACAATATCTAGGAACATCATGCTGGTGTTTGCCCATGACAGTCGCTGTGAGTGGTACCTGGATTTGGTGTTTGGTAAACATCTTCACAGATGACATCTGGATGCTCTTCAAACAACAAACACAGTGGGAAATAGCCTAAAGACAGGAGGGTGATGTGCCAGACATAACTACAGCATGTAAGAATAGCTATGCTTCATTGAGACTAATGCCTGTTTAACAAATTGTGTGAGGTAATGGCTATTCTGCATGTTTTAAAACTGACAAGACAGTGCTCTGTTTGTGAGGGACCCCCATCTGTAGGGTCATTTGTGGACTGGTTAGTGTGTGGAACCATTTGTTTCCTGTGTTACTCACTGAACAGACACCTGTGAACTGCAGGAGCATAGTGTGAGGATTGCAGTCAGTACATGGTGATAGTGATGAGTTACTGCCATCGCATCCCTGACTGTACATATGTCACATGAAACAGTGGTATGACAGATACTGTCTGGGGTTCTCAATGACATGCCAATAATGGGCCACTTTTCATAGCTGCAGTCACAAGTCTTCTACACTTTGTACAGATGTCATGCAGTATATATGCATGTACTGTGCCCCCTCTGCAAATGTATACCATCTGTTGTGTTGGGTTGATGGTCATATCTATGCATGCTGTTATAAGTAATCCTGAATGCTGTTGACTACTACTAAGCCATATCTGTGTTTAAACTGCAACACCATATGCTGTATAGGTTTGGAGGTCCCAGCAGAACCTTCTTTCCCACTTTAGCTGGCCATGGCACTGGGCACCAGAACATTTGGGGGCCAGCCTTGGACCTCCACCTCTGTTGGCTATGCACAACCTTCTGGTGGTACCACCACTGAGGATGGGGCTTGTCCCCTCTGGGAGCAGGTCCAGACAGGAACATGTCCGCTGTCATAGAGTCCCGGACGTAGTGTGTAGGGGGCTCAATAAAGGGTTTTGAGGCCAGATATGCCAGCTTGAGGCAGTGTGTCACATTTACAGAGTAAGGCTGCCCCTCCTAGACAGCCCACAGCACTGCCACCTTTGCAGCTGTTTTGGTGCAGTGGTGGCTGCCCATGGCTGGGGACCTCCTTCTCTCTGTTCCATCTAGGGGCTCATGGGCTTTTGACTGCCGAACACCCCTCCCTGTCCGAGGTGTATCCCCCCACATGTGTCATATATTGACCCTGTATGCTGTCTTGTCTGTCATCCTACTCTACCTATCCTCCATGAGCATACCTGCTGTCCTTCCCCCACATCCCGCTCTCACCCTATGGAAATAAAAGGCCAATCGGTTCCTAGAACAACATTTGCCCCATACATAGCTGTCCACTTCACACACGTGTCCACTGGACACATGTAACCCTTTTAATATGCATCACAACATACTCCAGTTGTCCTCACCCCTGTCTTTCAGGCACACGTTCCTAGTATGCACATGACTCCTAACGGTTCTAGGTACATGTGATGCAGATGACCCCATTGTACACACAAGATTACCGGTCCCTCTATGGTTACCCCATTTACCTTTATCATGATGATGATGTTGCACACAGCACCTTGCAGGAGTACTGTTCTCACATAATGATTGGACAGGAACTGTTGTGTTAATATAAATAATACAATTACAAGATGTGCATCAGAGATAACATATGTACAGGTAGTTGGAATGATCGAGGACATCAACAGAGATACTACAGTGCAGTGAGTGTATGTGGGGAGGGGGGTCCATCAGTAGGCTATGTAATAACAGGTCACACCCCATGGTGTACATGTTAACAGGCGGTTAGAATGCCTGTCTATGATTGATGATATCAACAGGGATGCTAGATTGTATTGAGTGGATAGGGGGAGGGGGCATTAACATTTCACTATGGTAAAATACAGCCTCACTCCAGGGACCAGACAGCCATACACACACACACACACACACACACACACACACACACACACACACACACACACACACACACACACACACACACACTGTGGCATTCACAAAGATATACACCTATGTCACACACATACAGACACTTTACATGTGTGAGGTTTAACCACCTGTCTATGCCTTTCTTTCTACACTTCACTCTGTACTGGTTTCAACAACAGTGTTCAGGAGAGTGATAACATGTGGGATGTATTCCCAACCATACGTGACATATATGGACACACACACCCACACGTGTCAGTACTGTGAATCAAACACCTGCCTATCACACAGAGTGATGTGTTTGGCCAATGCACAAATGTTTGCGTGTATTAATGACAGATGTCTGTCTGAGGGAGTCATGATATTACATAGGACAACACCACTACATAATACAGGCATTGCTGGTGTTTCCCTTTTCATTTCTTTGTAATGCTTTGTTGTCACATGGGATGTTCTTGATATATCTATATATATGCATGTATCT
>NC_056731.1:1306523878-1306601378 GCF_019279795.1 Protopterus annectens | reverse complement strand
GACCCACGCAAGCACACTCAGACTTGCTTACTGGTACTTATATGTATTTACTGCTGTTTATTTGTGCTTACACCTGCTTACTAGTACCTTATTCATTATGACAGTGCCACTTTGCTTGAATGATATTTAAGTTAAATATCTCATGCAATACTATTATGTCGGTTTTACAGCAAAACAACACTCATTCCACATGGAAAATGATATGTGCTATTGTTGGGCTCGAACCGTGAATGCCTGTTCATTAGGCGGATGCTCTAAACACTATACTATTGACATTTATGTTGATTCTGCATGTTTTTTTCTATTTGAATGAATATGATGTGTAAGCTATGCTCAGCGGAGGGCAGCGATGTGCAAACATGCTGCACTTTGCTTACACCTTCGATATTGCAGCAATTCAAATGTATAATAAGGACACGGGGAATCTAATAGTGAAAGTTCTAGGGACAGGGCTCAACATTCCACTACGTGCTTGTGTGTTTACTACTTCAATTTTATTTCACTGTTTGTGGACACTCTTTTATGCTTAGCATACATTTCGGTATCCATGGACACTGAATTACTGACTTACTATTAGGGGCGGGCTCTACTAGTAGGCATAGTAGGTTTTGCAACTGTTGGGGCATGTTTATGCCTCCGTAGAGCACTTGTACATGCTCCCTGCACTTTCACACATTTTCTGTGCACGTCGAAGGTGCGGCGGCGTGCCCTCATACATATTCATATGGTGCTGCTGCGCCATCTGTAGTGAGGATGCTCAGCGCAAGGCTAAAACCATCCTTGTGCTGAGCTTCTTGAATCCTGGGGTATGTCTATAATCATTTTCTGTCAAGGACTACATGGGTATGGTAATGGAGATAAAGGTGCCACTGCTAGTTTGGCAATTTTGCCATTAAGCTTGCTTGTTAAATACCAGCAACAGCAGACTGTAAAAAGCATATATTCTTGCTCATCAGTGCAGGTCTAGCACACCCAGTTTGAGTCACATAATACTCTGATAGGTCTCATGGTTAGTCTATCTGTGTATGAATGCAAACTAAGATCTATCAGAGTCTAGTATTTCCTCATACTACAAGACATTTATGAGAGTTAAGTTCATTTGTTATTTAAAAAGGCAGAGGCACAAGTTACTCAACTTGGGACAAGAAGAAAAAGCAACTACAAAGTCAGACTAAAGTACAGTCATGGGCAGTGTGGACGCTGCAGCCATTATTGCAAATTTTATATCAAGGTTACTAGTGCTTTTGTTAGTCAGAGGGATTCAAGCAATCAGATCTGTGATCATTTTATACAATCTCTCAAAACAATATCATCATTTGAAATATACAAGTATGACAGATGTCTGTAATACTCCAAGCCATCCTATATCTTTGGTTGTTGGGAGCATAATTAAGGCTTGATGTCAATATTCAGGACATATTCTATACCACATTGCTAAATCATTGATCTATGAGTGATTGGAAAACATTCTAGGGCCTCATTCTTAATAAATGATTACTTCCATGCTATACCTGTGACTGAAGCAAAAGCTTTTGCTTGTTTAGTGTGATTTAGGTGCAGCTGAGACAGAATACCTCCAGTCATATCTCTCAACTATCCAAATTTTTGCCTCACATTTTTGATTTTTTAATAACATTTGAAGTTTTCTAGCAAACCATTGGGATTGAAATCACTACATTATGACAAACATTAGCCTTCAGAAAATGCATGATAACACAAAACCTGTTATTCTAGCACCTTTCTAAGTTTGTAACAGCAATATGTAAAATCTGTTTCAATTTTTGCTTTGTCCAGATTTCTTGTGCTAGGAGGTTGAGAGCTATGACTCTCATGTCATATTCTGAAGCATCTGTTGGCACGGAAGTAGTCAGTGCAATGTCAACCATCACCAGACGCAAGTCATCTGTAAGAAGAATCTTACTAGTGCCAGGGTGTACGTGATGTAGGGGAATAAGGCCCTGTCTACATCTCAGTGACCCAGGTACGATTAGTGGCTGTGGTGCTGAAGGCACTGGCACTGGAGGATGGGGCTGCCCATCTAGGGGTAAAAATACTTTTGTGCAACAAATGGTACATTTGATTTACTGTAGCTGACTATGAATGGTAGCATGTCTCACTGCCCATTCATCCTAGAGATTTTACAACTGCATGGAAGAGAGGGAGAAGTTAGAGTATAAATGAAAAATATTGCCCAGCTGTAGGGTGACACTGACTTGGGATTTTTGACTTCCTCATCAATTTTGGACCAGGATCAGATGTAGCCCAGGAAAAGCAAAGGTAAGACCAGCAGACACAGTGGACAATTAGAGGATCTAGAAACAAGTTGATGGTCTGCTGTGTAGAACCAGAAATACCCCCCCCCCCAAAAAAAAAATGAAAGAAGTGTGCTGACTTACTAAAAAACGTCTATCTTTTCTGCACATTTGAAAGTGTTATGTTCTCTTAATACTGTTGTATTGAGCACTGTAGCATAATTAGTAATGAATTTTGCATACCAGGGAGTTACCTCAAAATGACCTCAGACCTTGGGATCTGAAGGAGAAGAAGTACCATGAATGGCTTTAATGTGAGCAACATTTTGCAACAAGATTGCAACATTTTAAATCACGAGTCAAGAAATTAAGTTTTTTTTCATGTAAAATGTGTATTTGTCTTATTTCAAACACAGACCTGCGTCTCCTTCTTTCTTAAGTATCAAGTTCAGATTAGCATTATCTTCAGCAACATACTAGTGTAATACTAAACACTCAAAAGTTTCTTAAGTATAACAGCCATTAGATTATGAAAGACTCAGGGTGCAGACAGCAGTCTGTAACATACTCTATTCCACCTGAATAAGGCTATCATGGGATACAAACTCAGTTAAGTCTCTATTCTTTTCATGTAAGGAAACTTGATGAAAAGCATTTCTAAGGTTCCCAATGTGAGTCTGACACTAGCAATCAATGACAATAATACAATAAGGCTACTTAAAATCTACAAACCTGATGCCATTAGATTTCTTTGGGTTAGAAAAACTGACAACACTTAGGGTAAAGTATCTACTTTCTGAAGTATGTCAGTATCCAGCAAATCCTATGATATTGCAGACACTCATTAAAAAGGGTTGACTGCATGGTTTTTGTTGAACTGGCTGTTTGTTTTGTCATACTTTGTTCTTTATGTGCACACTTTCAGTTCATATACACAATTTCGAAAAGAGCCTTAGGGCAGTATCGGAAGTACCTCCTTCTAGTGCAGGCTGTTTAGATGCACTTATTAAGTGATAAGTCTGTGACAAGTAAGAGGATCACAAATTTTCCTGTATAAAACTGTCTGGCAAGGATGCTCCTCATAATGTGCATGCATTGCCATTTGTTCAACTACAGATAAGTCATCTTCAGTGTAATTAAGACAACTATCCATGGTTTGTAGCATTATAGCAGAAGCTTTGGTTTTATGTAAATCTTCAGTAAACAATAACTGGAAAGGTTAATTATATGCAATCAGATCAGGAGGATAGGCATTGATGAGGTACCTAATTTCAATCTGCAACCAATTATATTTGCTGCAGGAATGGCATCAGCCTTATAAAAAGCAGAATGCTGTGTAACTTTAGTTTATCCATTGTCTAATTTGTGAGAAGAATACCAAAGTATTCCAGCTGCCAAAGTAACAGCCAATATATACTCAGCTTTAGAAATAAGAAGAATATGGCGATCTGCACTGATTGAGTAAAAAGCACTTATCTTCTATATATCAGATCCATCCCATGCTACTAGAAATGCAAACCCACCTAGGAATTAAGCAAAGAAATGATACATGGCACCTGGAGTCACTAAAACTGCACATCTTTATATGGATGTTTCATTGTATAAAAAGTACAGAATCTGTACACCACTTTATATTTAACTATACTGATATGTAGGTGTTCATCACTGTAGTTGCAGGATTTCTGCCTTAAGTGTACTTATTGGTAGTATTAGGACTTTTTAAAATTCTTGGTGTGAAGGCCAGAACTGTTAAATTGTAGACTGCCTGACTACAGAGGCAGTATAAGACATATAAGTACCTTCCTTCAGAAATTTTACAATGTTAGAATTAATACTATTAGCATTTATAAGATGATAACATTAAATGAGCACCTAGAAAACCAAATCAGCTGGCAGAATTCATCTTTTTAGTAATCAATATACAGTGCAAAAAATAATACTGACATATTCAACATCAAAGAAAACAAAAAGAAAAACAGGAAAGCCATTAAAAAACTTTCTTATAATAATTATGATCATAACATGAAGGCATAGACTTCCAGAGTGCACAGACACAAATATCTGACTTTCTACACAGTCATCACTAATGTTCCAGCATGCCGAATATAAAATTACCTAAATTTGGAGCTATGTGACAACTTTAGAATTTGTAGTCCTATAACATATTACACTGTAAGCAACTAAGAAAATAGTGCAACACCTTAGAGATAACTGCTTATTCTCATGATCAGACAACTTTGTCAGTAACTCAACAGTTAAAAAAATGTCTTTCTCCACTCGGTCTATCCACAGTGTGCATGGGAGCTAGCATATATGGACAACCAAATAACCCCTAGTCTCAACTCACTCACCTAAATCACCTCTCACTGCCTGCGGGCATAGTGTTGGCTATACATGTGTTAAAGCCTGCTGCTGATGATGCTGTGGGTTGCAATGTATGGAACGGGGTCAAACTGAAGCAAAAATCATAATTTAAAGGGGTCACATGAATTTTCATGGTACCTAGTTATTTCAATATAAAATTTGGTAGTTTACATACTTTTCACATAAGTCTACATGGATTGTCCTACTTCTTTTTTTAACTGTGACATATTTTTGTCATTGTACCAGTCACTTACTGCTCTGAACTGAAAGTTTCTTGACCTCTTGGAAGCAAATGTTTTGTATGTTTAGGTAACGATTCAACTAAAACAATTTGTTTGAAAAGGCCTTTTTGCACGCAAAAGGTTTTTATCCTCAGTTGGGATACATTATCCTTAACTTTATCCATGCTTTGTAGCGTTATTGGTTTTATGTTAATCTTCAGTAAACAATAACTTCAAAGATTAAGTATCTGAAAATCAGATCAATAGGATAGGATAGGCCCTGTGTTATGAACCCCCACCTCTTTCAAAATCTTTCTTCCTTTCAGAAACTATTTCTTTCATTCAGATGTATGTTGTCTTTTATCTTGTCCTATTCTATATGTCATGCCGGTTATATGTCCTCCATAAAAATCTGCCCTTTTGTATTATACCTGCTTTCCACTCCTGATACTAAGATCTTGAAAAATACTTCATGCTAATGATTTCACTGCTGACTTTGCTTTTCATTCTCTATCATTATTAGCTAACTTAAGTTGAATATGTGGCCATATGAATACAAATAAGACAACGCTCATTCACCGAGATGAGAGTTTAGTCTTAGTATCTGACAAATATGCATTCTGTTATGACCCAGGCCTAAACTGTCAATGTTATCCTGTAGTTCCTCTATTACAGGTATTCCTTTGAATGGGAAGGTTTCTGAACAGACAGTACATATTAAAATTAAATTGTTTTCACAGCTGCTATTTTTCTCAAAGGGTTGACTATGGGTAACATTGTTTGTATTCCATTTTTAATTATGTTAAGTTCTTATCTTTTGTTCTGCATGTATTGTTTCTGATTTCAAACCCAAGATATTGTGGAAGATTATTTTCCTTATTTGATCCACATCTTGCCCTAAGCACATAAAGACTACTTTGATCTCATTACAACAGAGTCCAGGTATGAATGCACATTCTCTAAATATACCCAACATTGGACTCAGCGTTTCATCAGTGTTTCCCTATATCAATATACAAGGCCCTGCAACAAGTATTTGCATGCTAGCAACTTCCATCAGAATTGCTTGCTGTCACATGCTGTAAACAGCAAGTCCTAGAACATCCCACTTGCTTGATCTTTCCTAATTACTTAGCTGCCTCAACACCCAAACTAACACTAACCCTAAAACTCCCACTTCATACCCAACCTTATCCCTCACTCCTTAACTTTAATCATAAAATTCCCTTCTTACTCCCTCAACCTGAAGTCCCTAATCAGTGCCTAACCCTAAAACTCCCCTTCCCATTCCTTAATCTAAAGACCTTGATTGCTCCTTAAAGCTAAACCTCCACTCATCCTTCCATAAATGTAAAGCACTCAGTCACTGACTAATATTAAATCTTCCTTTCTTCTCTCTAAAATGAAAGTTCCCAGTTACTGCTTAACCCAAAATCTCACTAGCCCATCTTAAAGTTAAAGACCTTAATTGCTCCTTAAACCTAGTCCTCCTCCTCCATAAACCTAAATGCTGGTTGCTCCCTAAACCTAAAACTGCCCTCCTGTTGACTTAGCCTAAGCTCCCTTTCTACTCACTCAGCCTAAAACTCCCCTCCTGCTCCATAAACCTAAAGAAACCTCCCACTTGTTAAAGCTAAAACTCCCTTCCCACTCCCCAGCTCTAAACTTCCTACGCACACCCTAAGCTTAAACTCCCTGTATTCCTCAGTCTTACTCCCTCATGCTTAAAAGCCTAAGTTACTCTCTCACACCCTCCCCCTTCCTACAGTGGCTGATATACTTACCTGGGTCTATGTCATATCATTGAATAGCCACATTGTCAGACATATCATCACTTGACAATGCAGACCATAGAACCATTCTGACTGAGACCGTGTTATGTTGGGGATCAGGAAATTTGACATTTTCCCCACTGTGGTGTGATCTCTGAGTTTATATATATATATATATATATATATATATATATATATATATATATATATATATATATAAAATTAGTGGGGAGCTTGTGATGGGCTGACTGCCTGTTTTTAATTTCTCCAAGTCTTTTGGCTTTCTAATACCACGATGGAAGTTTACCCCATTCCTAAGTCAAAGTACGATTAAAGTTCATGAAATTAGTATTGTTTCACTCTTTGATGTCTGCCAAAAAGTGCTCATCGCAGCACCCGCAATGTGCCCAGTAATGACTCCTTCTGCAATTCGTAAGGGGTTACATGAATTGGTAACATATCTAAATGCGACTGTCAATTATTTTTTATAAGACCCATTGCTCCTACTACTATTGGAACTGTCTGGGTATCTTTCTTCCACATGGCTGTTGTTTCTGCCTGCAGATCCAGGTATTTTATGACTTTGGGTCTCTCTGTATGCAAGACACTGTAGTCACTGGGTGTGGCGATTTTAATGATCAATGCTACTTTTGTCTTTTTTCTTGGGCCACTATATCCAGTTTTCTAGCATGCATCTTTTGAACTGTTGGTAATGGGTGATCCCATATGATATAAACTTCATCATTTTCTATGATTCTTTGTGGCTCATGTTTCCAGTGTTTTTCATTCACTTCGATACCATAATGTTTGCACAATCTCCAGTGTAACAGTCTTGCCATATTATTATGCCTATCAGTATACAGTCCCTCTGCCATTAGTGTGATGCAACCAGCAACAAGGTGTGTGACTGTTTCCAATTCTGTTTTACAAAACCTACATTTGTCTGTTTCTCCCACATGTTCAATGGACTTTGTAAACCAGCGTGTACATAGCTCACTATCTTCGGCTGCCAATATTAACCTTTCATTTCTTGGTTTGAATTCACCTCTCCTTAACCACTCCTGCATTCGTTCTTGATCAACATGATGCTCTTCCAAAAGTTTTCTATACTTGCAACTATATTTATGTTTTTTCCACATTTCTTGCCTTCTCATCTGGTCCTTCACCTTATATTCTTTCTTTTTATTTTTGGCATATTCAATTGCTGCCTGTCTTTTATCCACTTCTGATTTAATTCCCATTCCTGTTTGACATCGATATGCTTCTGCAAAATTAAATTTATTCCCCTCATGTTTCAAAACTTTCACTACATTCAGATCTTGTGAGTTCAGTGGATATGTGTGGAGTCCCATGATTGCAGATCTATACATGTAATCAATTTCAAGAAAGCCCATCCCTCCTTCAGAACTGGGAATATATAATCTTGGTATACACTGCTTTTTATAAATCATTTGGTGAGCATGGAGCATCCTTCTTGTTTTAATATCCAATCTATCCAACACTTTTTGGGGAAAGTCAATCACTCCAAAATTATATGTTAGAACAGGAAGAGCAAATTGATTTATAGCTTGCATCTTGTTCCTAGAAGTCAATGCTGTTCTCAGGATTAATTTAAGTCTTCTAAAGTATTCCTTACTGAGTTTTATTTGCATTTGTTCATGTTTTATTGCTGAGCCTTCATCAATTCCCAACTATTTATACACTCCCTCTTGCTCAAGTTCTTTTATATCACGTACTTGTCCCAGACTGATGTTTTCCTGGTGCTGCAATTTTCATTTTTTAAAGGCTGCTTTTGCACATTTATCAAGACCAAATGACCTTCCAATATCATCTGAAAAAGTTTGGACAACCTGCAGCTGTGCTTTCAGTTCCTCAGCTGATGAGCTATACGGTTTTAAATCATTAACAAAGAGAAGATGAGAAGTCATTAGACTTTGTTGTTTTCTAGGAGCCAAATTGTAGCCATGGCCTAAGCTGTTAAGTAAACAGCTTAACGGGTTAAAAGCAAGGCAGAATAGCAATGGTGACAGAGCGTCATCCTGGAATATCCCCCTTTTCATTTTTATCCCTGGGATAATAATCTGTCCTTTATCATAGTTTAACTGTAAAGTGGTCTACCACCGTTTCATGGTTACTGTACAGTAGTCTATCAGTATAGGGTGTATCTTATATATTTTTAAGCACTCTTTTATCCATGAATGTGGGATATTATCAAATGTTTTTTGTAGTCAGTCCATGCCATACTTAGATTCTTCCACTTCTTACAGTTCTCCACTATAACTTTGTTTAACAACAAATGATCCCTTGTTCCATATGACTTTCTTTTATTGCTCTTTTGTTCTACTGCGATAATTGAGTTTTCTTCTAAATGACTATAAACTCTGTCAGCATCAAGTCCCATGTAAAGTTTATACATCGTTGGAAGACGAGTTATCAGTCTATAATTTTTAGTGTAGCTTGCAGGCTCACTCAAGTAAGAGTATTGTTTTTCCTGTTGTTAACCAGTGTGGTGTGTGTTCGGGGTGTGCATATAAATAGTTCTTACTCATGGCTAAATCCTTGTGCAATTAACTTAATACTTTAAGCCAAAAGTTAGGTACTGCATCTGAGCCTGGGGTTTTCCAATTAGAGGCTTTTGTTAACTTTGTTTCAATCTCTCTTACTGTTACTTCATCCCATTTCATATCCTGTACCTTTAACTCTCTTATTCTATCTTTTACTTCTTCTATCCATTTAGCATCTTTGTTATGTTCCACAGGATCTTCATATATACTTCTCCAAAATGTATCTATTTCTTCTTTTTTTGGTGGTCTCTCAATTTTTTTTTACATTATTTCCCAATTATCTATAACATTTTTTGGGATCATCAATAAATTGCTTATTTTGTACTTTTCCTTTATATTTATCTTCGTATCTCCTAAGTCTTTCCACCTGTGCTGAAATTTTAGTTTATTTGCGACTGTACATGATAGATCCTGGTCTGTTCTAATACTGCACATTGCTTTTATCACATCTATCTTTTTTACTATTTTTTTTATCTGTTCCCTCTTCTATAATCTTCTCCTTTGACTGCCTGCATTGTCAATGAGATGATGTTCGACAATGTGGCTGTTTGACGGTCTGACATAATCCTGCACTTACCTTGCTTGAATTTGAATAATGTGTCTGCGTAAGGTGCAGCAGACATACAGATAGAGTGTCTGGCTGCTGCTCCTTTTCTGAACACATATTCAGGCCCATGACATCCAGATTTTAATCTTTTAGCAGTCAGGACTTGAGCATTTGTAGTAGACCCAACATACACAACTGCTGACTGAGATAAAGAAAATACTTTCCCCCTTACCTGGTCTTCAATTTTATAACTGCCTCCCTCAGTGGGCCAGTATTATAGACAGGCTTTGATTTATGGGGCATCCCTACCTTGTCCCCATGGATTAATATATCAAATTTGAATTTTTTTTTCTATAAAGCCTTGGTCTAAGTAAAATATTTGGCCCAGGTCCTCTCTAAACTCCTCAGCTGCTATAGTAAATGTCCAATCTACTTGCAGTATTTATTTTAATCAAACACAACTATTCTGGCTTGTATACCTGTATTAGTACAGATATCACTATCATATGAGACAGCCCAACAATTATTTGAAATTTGCTGTCCATATACAAAGGTTGCCTACCTTCATACTATTTTTAGTTGAAATTTATTTGTCAGATTTTTTGTCAATATTTTAGCATCTATGTTTATCACAGAAACAAGTTGAAATATACCAAGTCTGCAGGGTCTCCTTTACCCTTGGTTAGTATTACTATCATTGCTTTATTCATAAAGGGATGGATGTCACTAGACTCCCACATAGTCATGTTAAACATTTAGGTATATTTTCCGCTAACAATTTACAAATTTCAGCTTCATTACCTTCAAGGCTAGCAGCTTTGTTGAGTTTTACCTATATTTAAAGGGTAATCCATTTCCACTTTTAATTGATGGTGCATTTTTTTCCTTCCTGCTCCTATCCACTTCAGCAATTATCTCTGCATATCCTGCTGTACTTAACTCTGCCCCTCCTTTTAATTACTCCTTTTACTTCCTGTAGGGGGCATAGTGATGAAGTGGCTAGCATTGCCACCTCATGTGTCATAAATACAAGGCAGGGAAACAGATTTTGTTATACTATGCAAAATGTAAACAATGCCTTTATAGTAGAAGTTTCTATATTCAGAGAGGAGTTATTGATTTATTAAACTTGTGGAACATTCATAACAATAAACATTGAAAACATCATCTCTTAATACTGACCTTTACCTGACTGACAATTATAATTGTTAACACAATAATCTCATGGACTATATATCACTTCAGGTCTAGGACTATTCACTGAAAGCACATTTCACTGAAACACATTTGACTGTGCACAATTCACTGAAAGCTCAATTCACTGAAAACACAATTCACTGAAATACATTTCACTGAAAGTTATATATGGCCTTTTCCCCACTGTAGTGCGACCCTAGGGTTAGAATATATAGTAAGGGGGGGATTAGGGGGTGTAGCCCCCCCACCAATTTTAAATAGTTTGAACTATACACATGGATACTTGCAATTTCAATAAATTACTCTTTCTAAATGTAATATATATCCAAACTATGTGGGTGGCTATGCCCCCACACCCCCCCTTACTATATATATTCTAACTCCAGGGTCGCACTACAGCGAGGAAAAGGCCATATATAACTTTCATTGAAATGCATTTCAGTGAATTGTGTTTTCAGTGAATTGTGCTTTCAGTGATTTGTGCACAGTCATTTGACTTTCAGTGAAATGTGCTTTCAGTGAATAGTCCTAGCCCATCACTTCACAGGCACACAGGAGCCATACTAGACACACATTTAAAGGAAGCATAAGATGACATGATGGCCATGCTGAGGGTTTCTAACTAAAAGGATAAAGTGAAAACATAACAGCTATCTCCGCAGTGTGATACTGAGACTAGTGTAGTATACTTGTAGCCTTGGGTTTGAGCCCTAAATGAGAGATTATATTATCATTTCACTTATAGTTCTAACAGTGCATAAGCAGAGGGGTCTCTCTGTATTTATATGTGTGAGTGTGTGTGTGTGTGTGTGTGTGTGTGTGTGTGTGTGTGTGTGTGTGTGTGTGTGTGTGTGTGTGTGTGAGTGTGTGTGTGTGTGTGTGTGTGTGTGTGTGTGTGTGTGTGTGTGTGTGTGTGTGTGTGTGTGTGTATATGTGTATGTGTTTGTGTGTGTGTAATCTGACCTTAATCACCATGCCTGGGTTTTCTACTGGAAAAAAAACGTTCTTATGAGAAAAAAATCAATATCTATCTCTCCAACCACTCTTGTTGATCTGGCAGCAGTGGCTGGAGGTCTTGAGTTTGAAATTCTCATAGGAGGTAATATTGCCCTTCTACTTGTATGATACTAGCAATGCCTAAATGGAGGGTTTTGTATAACTACAGAGGGTTTTGTATGACTGTGTGTGTGTGTGTGTGTGTGTGTGTGTGTGTGTGTGTGTGTGTGTGTGTGTGTGTGTGTGTGTGTGTGTGGGGGGGTTTTCTAGATGAAATAATGTCGATCTTAAGGCAAAACTCAACCCATAGCTGTCAAAATGATCTTGCTAGTTCAGTGAGACAGGCACGGTAGGCTGGAAGACTTTGGTACAGTTCCCAAATGATGGCTAATATTATCCTTTCATTTTTATTGTTTTACTGCTGTGAGTCAATTTATCAACAGAGATTACTACTAAACTCAACGATTTCATAGAGAACCCAAGGATATGTGGCAGGTTTTCCATTACAGGATAAAACTACAATCAGGTGCTAACAGTTATGCATAAATGAGTGAATTAACTGTAGAAATCCCCTCACCAGTTACATAACTGAGAATCACTTGTTTTTATAAATATCATACTAAGACATACTGTTGCCAGGTAAGTGAAAGGTGCTGTTGGTGTGTAAACTGTTAAAGTGATTGTTGGGACATACAAACCTTTCTAAAATCTTGTTTTAAATGTTTATAATTATCAGGTGACATAATATTATTAAAACCGTCTCTAAAAGTTAAAGTTTACTTCATCCTGAATATTTTAATATTTATGTAACTATCACTTGGGAATAGTACCTTTTCATGCTTATTATGATGATGTTCTTAGTAACTTTTCTATTAAGATTGCATTAACATGCAAAATTCTTTGTGTTGTTCTCATATCCCTCTAATTCTGTCTGAACACAGATAATTAAATTAACAGAATTGTAAAAAAATGTTTACTTAATCCCTGTCAGCAACTGTAAATAAACAGGGGGATTTAAAAATGAGAGGTGTAACAAAGGGGTTCTGATTTTTTTTTTCTAAAAGGCTGCTATGTCCTGCTGTAAAGATAGGCATGCAGGTATGTCATGCAGAAACTCAGTAGGAACACAGTGTACTAAATTCCCATAATTCTTTATTTTCATGTACTAAATTCCCATAATTCTTTATTTTCATCGATTCATAGCTAAGTACTAGGCTATATGTCCTTGCAGACCATTTTAAGCCTAGCCAATTTCCCTTTAACCTATTGGCTAGACACCCCATGGTGAATAATTATATATTACCACAATGAAAATAACTCAAAAGGAAAACAGCAATCTTTAAAATATGCATGCATGTATTTTTTTATAATTGCAACATGTGTTAGTTTAGAAAGTGTGTTTTCTTAAACGTACTACAGTGCTGATTGCACACACACACAACACATATATAGGCGACAATAACTAATGCGTACACATTTGGGTGGAAATTCTACTACAAGGGGCATGGCCAAAGAAATATTAACTGAAGAGAAAAAGTTAAAAAAAGTTACATTTATTTTTAAAACTTCTAGAAGCATAATTATTTGGTGATTATTACATCAGGTGTTGTTCTTCATAGTAAATGAAGTTAATAATATTATTAAGTCAGTTTGCAGGAAAGAGTAGAATAGAATTAGAGATGTCACATTTTATTTGCTGCAGATTCTGCTCCCATTTTATAACTCTACTGTATGAAGTGGTGCTTACTAAGCAATGCTGGTTTTCTGCCTCCTCTACTTTTTGTATTCTAGACTGATGCTTAGTTCAAAATATTATCACGTTATCGAGCCTGCATAGGCAACTTGTTATGCTATGTTTCATTGGTATGACAGCATCTTTAGGCTGTGTGTTCCACATAGTGTAAGTACATAAATAATGCCAAAATATTGAACAAGGGCTTAAATGTTTGGAATACTGGCATGCACACTTATCTGCTACAACCACGGGACTAGGTGAGAGGATGCAAGTAAATAAGTGTCCTTGAAAGGCAAGTTACAACCACGGGACTAGGTGAGATGATGCAAGTAAATAAGTGTCCTTGAAAGGCAAGTTACAACCACGGGACTAGGTGAGAGGATGCAAGTAAATAAGTGTCCTTGAAAGGCAAGTTACACAGTAATGAAGTTAAAAGGAAGCATGTTTAGTGGCAGTAATCAGGTAAGCACACAGAGGGAAAGACATGGTATCCAGTGAGATCCCTTAGAGGAACGTGAAGTAGTTTTAAGAAATGAGGCAGCTTCAGTGCACATGCAGATGAGACATTTTTCATGTCCACATTTAGTTTGTGGTATAGTTTCCTTGGCAGCTTCAAGAGGTGCACAAAATGGGGTCATGCTTATACAGGTCAACCAGTGATAATGAGGAAGGCATCCAGAATGAAAATGATTGGGAAGGAAATAAATCACTGGAAGTTGAAAACAGAAGACGCAGTAGCAGCTATGAGAATCTGCTTTTAAGATGAGGCAGAGTATTTGTTTATATTTTAGTGGCTCAGAAACAAAATGAGGGGGACACATACATTTCCTTAGATACAACAGAGGGACAGGTAGAATCAATTTGGGAACCAGAAGACAGCTATCCAAATGATGTTGCCTGTGCTTTTTTTGTTCCTAAGATTAAAGCAGCTACATGTTTTGATTTCCCCACAAAAATGATTTCCTCACTACTCATAAACACCTAATCTGGGCATAGTTCAGACTCTTTGAGATGAAGTTGCCATCAACAGTTCAGCTATTACATGCTAGTAGTAAATGATAATTTTCTGTGAAATATGTTCTTTTCTTGTTATATTTTGCTTAGGATGTGTCATGTCAAAAAAGTCTAAAACGGGTCTTTATTACATCGTCGAACTCCAAAAAGTTTGAATGATGTAATATCAAACTTAAACGTCCGAAACATTAAAATAGCAAACAGAAAGAACAGTGATTTTTTTTTTTACCAGGGAAAAAAAAATCACTGTTCCCTAACAAAAACAAAAAACAAAATCCCTCCAACCTAAAACTTAAACTAAAGTGGGGGGCTTTGCCCCCCCACCCCCCTGCTACTTAAATATACCAACAACAAGATCACAACACAGTAGAGAAAACAGCAAAGCCCCAAAAATGGCCCACCAACTTTTTTCCCTGGGAAAAAAATCGATGTGCCCTGTCTTCGCTATTTTCAGGTTTCGGGTGTTTAAGTTCAACGATGTAATATAGACCCACCTAAAACTACTATCATTTTATTTTATTTTTTTAAACTAAAACCAATTTCATAGAGCTGGTATAGCTGTTAGCAACAGTTCTTAGTCCACTGAAAGGAAAGTACATATAAGTATCATTAGGTATAGGAAAGAAGTATTCATGGATAGATATGGCCTAGGCATCCTGGTGAATAAAAGAATCATGAATGTCTGGAATGCATTTTTTCATAGGGATGAGTATAATGATGGATTTTTGTGCAACAAAAAATAAATATTGACCCAATATGGAGAGGTTTACCTGTGCACTTAGAGTAGCTCACAGTACTGTTATGGCACAGAATAATTGAGAGGGCAAAGTATGAATAGAGGGAGGGAAAGCAATAGACTCTGTAGATAACAACCTTTAATGTTGGGAGTTAAGGACACAACTGAGCAGGAAAATATTTTTATTAAAATTAGTAGAAATATGAGTTTGATATAGTGCAACAAACCAAACTGTAGATAATAACCTGTAATGTTGGGAGTTAAGGACACAACTGAGAAGGAACATATTTTTATTAAAATTAGTAGAAATATGAGTTTGATATAGTGCAACAAACCAAACTGTAGATAACAACCTGTAATGTTGGGAGTTAAGGACACAACTGAGAAGGAACATATTTTTATTAAAATTAGTAGAAATATGAGTTTGATATAGTGCAACAAACCAAACTGAAGTTAAGAGATGCAGAAAAACTAGCTGATAAGGACTTTCTAGAGGCATAGCAGATCATAAGTCAGAATGTGGGCGAAGAGGAGACTCAATATTGTTTACAAAGTTGCTTCAGTTAACCACAGAGGAAATCAAAACATGTGGGCTGGAAGATTTATCATCTTGTTATGCGGAGTCCTGGGTTGCCCTTATGTTGCTTAAGTATGAAGAAATGGAGGTTTCAAATTTTTGAAAGTTGTACGTCTTGTAATTCACCAGTTTCTGTTTCTCATTGAAAAATAATTTGTGACTCGCTTTCTGCTATGGCAGCAGTGATTTTTTCCCCAATTTCTTCCATAGTTGTGTGTTACCATGGTTTTAGTATATTTGAAAAGTGGTGGTGGCGGGATGAAGCACACAACTGAAAAGGTGCAGGGCTCTTCCATCTACAAAACATACTTTTTGCTGTTCTCTTGTCTTGTTGAGGCTTTAAAAATGTTCTTTGGTCTGAATCATCAGTTGGATATTACTTGATGCTTTCCAGCAGAACAAGAATATTTTGGATTAGAATTTATATACACAAGATATACAGACTAAACAGGGATAACTGAGAATTCTGGAGTATCCTACATTCTTTTTGAGGCATGAAGCAAACCAGATCAAGACCTGTACTTTACATTATAGAGGTAGATTTCAATGTTACTATTGAAGTGTGTGCTCCTACTGAAATTCCATGGACCACAATTGTGAGCTTTGGAAAATAATGGCTTAAAGTATGACTATAGTCCATATATAAATTTGTAGTAACTTGTACTATTCTCCTTACTCCAAGAAGGAACAACCTCTGAGTTGCATATAAAAGCAAGACAAATACAGGGCCACAACCTCCATTTCAAGGACACAGTGAGGGAAAGTCTGCTATAAAAATGTTTTAATGGCATTAAATTGAGTTTTGATATATGCTTCATGAAAGCAGAAGTGCGCATGTGTGTGTATTTGAGAGAGAGAGGGAGAGCGAGAGAGAGAGAGAGCGAGAGAGAGACGAATCAAGCAGTGGATGAAATTCATTTAAAATTAAGTGGTGTGTATGTTTCTCAAGCTATTAGCTCAAGAAATCTGGATAAAGGCTAAACTAATGGGGGGATGAAGGCTCAGAAATAGGGACAGATTTTGAATATTGCTCTTATAAAATTAGAAAGTTGCAATAATGATAGGATTTATGTTAACATGCATTTTTCCAGAAGATATGAAGTTCCATGATTTGTGCTTATAACTAATGCTTAGGAGCACCTTGGTAGATAAGGTTGTCTGAAAGGTTTTAAGTATTTGGTTGGAGAACACTGACTTTAACTGTGGGAGGTTCATAGATGAGCAGGAGCTCAAATCTGTAACACAGTTCCTTGTTATGCCTTTGTAAAAGTGTTCACATGTCATATGTGCATTATGTTTATGTTGTTACTTTATAGTCATCAAAAGGATATTCACTTTGTTTAAACTTTCAGAGCCTGAATTTATGTTTAACCATGATGCACAGGAGCATTGACATCCTTAGTAACTTGCTCGGACTCACAAACTGAGGGAAGCAAGTCCATGAAGACAGAACAAAGCTCATTAGCAGTTTACAGCCTTACTCCTCTGAGGGAAACTGCCAGACTGCATTGAAAGTTGGAATAAAACAATAAATCATCTCTATAGCTATATATGTTTCACTCGATGCCTGCATTTATGTCATGATAATTTAATTTTAATTTTAATTTCATTTCATTATTTACTTTTAATCAGAAGCAGGTGACAACCCACGTTTGGACCTTTCTTATTAAGAAGAATGTGTATGTCATTTTTCTCTCTGTACTCTCATGCATGAGTGATATAATTTATTTCTCTATTCAGTAAAAAAATATTCAAATCAATATGAACTTTGCCAAGCATTGAATATTTATCAATGGCCGAACTTAAAATATTTAAGAGAAATACAAAAATAAATAAGTTAATTAACAATTAAACAAAGAAATAATATCGTGAGAAGCCTTTTTCAGTAAAGCTAACTGCAAATAACTGACGTGTTACCTTGGAAACAGCCTCCTGAAAAGTTACACTAAGTAAATAATGTAGCTGTAGAAGAGTCAGGTTATTCTTAATACAGGACTTCAAATAAGACTTGATACGTTTCATATTTATAGCTGTTTATTTTCCTACCCATGAAATGCACAACAATGCTTAGAATATAGAGAATTATTCCAAAGTCTGAATGATATGTTGTCAAATGACCCTAACATCTCTCTATGTAATGAAAGCAACAAACATATCAGCTTTTTTTTTTTTTTTGATTGCACTCAAATGCAGAAGACAGTGACATTCTGAATCTTTGAAGATCTAACCTACTGTATTTATTGCAGCTTTAATTACCTAAGGGAGCATAACAAATAGGAGATGTCTGCAGATGTTGGCAATTAAGAATAAAGCACTGTGTGACCTTCTGTACTGTCTTGTCCAGTATTTCAACCATCATTATTGTGTTGTAATTAACAACTGTAGCTTGGATTATAAAAAAAAAAAAAAAAAAAATGTGCATATGAAAGTATTTAACTGGGCTGTCTGGTGTAGGCTTTTTAAATGTCATTAACTCATCATTTCATATCCTGTTGTTCATACTTAGAATGCCGAAAATGCTTTTTTTCCCTTCTTTTTTTGAAATGTTATTCTTTGAAATGTTTGCTAACTTTAAAGGCAATAAGAATTGCCCTCCATGTGGTGTTCCATTCACTTAATGGAAGATATGCAATTCTGAGGGCCATGATTCCATTAATGTTCCTCCAGTTACTGTTACTGACATGCTTTTTAAAAGACACAGTCTGCTAAATAGGTTCTCCGAGGTTGTCCTAATATTCATTTTATAAGTTGCATTGAACTTTCCACTTAGGCTGAGAATCATGGACAAAGCCAAAAAATAATGTTGTTCTTCTTTCGGCTTTTCCCGGTTAGGGGTCACCACAGCGGAACTCTGGTCTGCTAATGATTGGCAGTAGGGTTTTATGGTGCCAAGGTGCCAGCCCGATGCCCAACCTTTAACAAAGGCACGCCCATTCATGTATATCTTTCGATCGCCACTCGACCGTGGGGAGGACATGCAGACTCCACACAGAAGGCGCTCCAGCCGAGAATCAAATGGGAGAACCTAGGACTGTCCATTAATATTCCAAAATGAGCACACTGATTGGTTAGTCTGACCAAAAAATAAATAAGTAAAAGATCTAACACAGAAAAATAAGTGGAAAAGCGTCCAAGTGTTCGTGAAATCATCTGTTCTAGATAATTGGATATAATACAATATTCATAGTCAAGTAATATTTATATTTCTTTAAGAACATCTGGGAAGATTCTTTTCTACTGTCTTTTGCTTTTTTCCCTAGGCTGTGCTCATTGTTCAATGACTTCAGCATGTCCTAACTGCAATAGTGTAGTGGGCAGAGCATTCCCCTTCTGAGCAGTTATTCCCAGTTCAAGTCCCACAGCAGCACATTTCATTTATGGTTGCAAGGGTGGCATCCATGACCTATAACTGTGTACCTTGCAAAGAGAGTACACCTCAATCATTTATTGCAAAGCACTTGCGTTTTCTGTAGTTATAGATTTTGACTCTGCAGGGACAGTTTAAGTAATCAAGTTAGTGCCATTACTACTGGAAAAAAAATCCATTCATCTACATAGAACTAGTGCTTATTTATGAATGATAAATAATTTGACCATTTTAAATGCTTGTCATAATTTCTACTCCCTTGCTGTTTATTTCTTACCCTCACCAGTACTTTTTATTCTTTTATTACATAATAATTCTTTTCCATATAGGTTGAGAATTTCTAATTTTGCCTCCAAGGCTTTGGAAACGTCCTCTGACATAAAATGTACAACTGTCTGTGAAACGTCTAAAGAAATGTCCTTGTCTTTCCACCTTTCTCTATTGTTGCAAATATTGCCTCACTTTCCTTTTTAATGTCTCTATGACTAAACTAAACATCTCCAGGAACAAAGGGAAATCATGCCTGGTACCTTTTCTAATTTCTGTATGCTCTAAACAAATCTAAATACTAGGACTTTTAGTTACATTCCAGAATATATTTTTAATCCAACTAATAAACCCATATTCCTTAACACTTTGTGCTAATATTTTCCATAAAAAGATCTATTTAACTGTATTAAATGTTTTCTGTAGATCAAATGAGACAATCTCAGCATTCAAATATTCTCTGTCCTCACCTGGCATCATAAAATCTACTATTGCCCATAAACTGCCTATACCATGTTTAACTTTCACAAAGCCCTTTCCCATGGCCATTTCTAGTATATGTGAGGAGAACAGTGTCCTGTTTTACTAGTTCTCCTTTTGTTAATATTTTTACACAGAGTATTTCAAGAAATAATTCATTCATTACTGCAATATCCCAGTTTCTAAATGTGGGGACAACCACAACCCAGGTTTTCAGTTGTAATCCTCATTATAGCAACTGTGTTGAACTCTTATTGCAAACATTCCTTTATGGCTATCCCATTCACCTGTAAAATTCAGTGTGATACATACCATGATTCCCAATCTACCCTGCCATTCATCTTCAAGCCAGTTCTTATGGCTTCCTGTGAGAAGAAGGGATTATCTATGCTTTTACTGTTATTAGGGTTGACTCTATAAGTAAGTCCTGCCTTATTCCAGTCCCAAACAAGGGCCAAATGTAATCACTTTGCCTCAGTTTATCATACAAGGACCACAACTCTGCTCTTATTTCTTCCTCTTTCTTCAAAAAGTATTGTCCTCCTGTCAGATTCTCTACCCTATTCAAGTAGCTTTGCCTTTGCTTTAGCCAAATAACCTGCTATGCATTGTGGATGTATCCACCACAACTCTTTACAAAATGCTGTTTTCACTTCCCTTATCCCCAAGTTTGCAAATCTTAATTCAGCCTGAAGTCTTCGCTTCTCTTTTTTTAACTTTCTTGTCCAACTAAGCATACAAACAGTGTCCTAAACTGTTAAGAATTTCCTTTCTGTTCATCTCACACAATTGTCTCTCTTATAAATATCGACCCACTCTAAGTACGTAATTATTCCATCAGTGACGTCTTTTACCCCATCAACCATGACTATCTCATTTCATCTGTAGCTTATACACTTGCAGCTAAACTTGTTCCCTAATTCCCTTAATGGCATAAGCGTCTCCCTTTGTATCCATCTATAAACTGCTTATCATCCTAGGAACAGATTTTTTTCCCTTCTAAAATAGAAGTCACAAGATTATAGACATATAATGTGATTTACTCCTGTCATGAAGTTCTACTTACTCTGTTAATACACTTGTCATTCTCTTTTCTATAAAGTAGCCCAGACGATTGTCTTGAATTAAGCAGTTCCCAGTATAGATGTATTCTCTCTGTTCCTCATGTTTCTTCTTGTAAATATCTTCCCTTCCTCACCCTTCATTGCTTCTATCAAGCTGGCTCATATTTTGTTTTACTTACAAACAGCTCTTTATTAACTTTAATGAAAAATTGTACAAAAGCAAGTGACTTCATATATTAAAATGCTTTTTACAATATTTCACTATCTAATTTCTTACCTTGTCTGCTATGCTCAGAGTACATTTGCTGTTGAAATTAATACATCAAATATATACTTGCTGTTTTCCCCTTTCTGCATACTTAGCTAACTAAATTTCATGTTTAGTTGACTTAGACAATGTATTTGTCAGCAATAGACAATAACCATGGAACACATTTGCCGGTTATAGTCATTTTTCCCAAATCTCATCTAAGTCTCATGATTCTATTCTTGGTACCTCCTGCAATGTCTTATACACTCCTTCAATTTTAGGACAGTCTATTTGTTTCTTTTTTGCTGTTAAGGCCTTCTTGGTTGTCAGCATTGTTAATAAAAACATCACTTGCTTCATCCAAACCCACTTTTCCCTTAACTGGGTTCACAAGTACAATTGTATGTGATCCAGACTTCTAAGCTCAGGCAAAAACTGTTCTAATGAGTATCATATTATCTCATTAGATATTCTCAGCATTGTAAAATCCCAAAATAAATACAGTCAATTCCCTACTTCCCCTTTACTACATCTCATGTCATGCCTGGCTACTCCTGGATACTGGGCTGTCAGTTTGCTAGAGTCATACAAATATCTATGCAAGTATTCTCACAGAAATATGCAAAATTTACTTGAATAATTGGCCCCAACACTGTTTCATAGACCTTACACCAGTGTATCTGATCTGACAATCCAAATACGCAAACCATTCTTGCTAAGCTTAATTACATTTTTCTTCAAAGCTATGTCAGCTGAGTGTATATTCAGCTAACTACAAGTGTGTCTTCACCTTTTCTATCCTGTTTGTATGCAAAAATGTGATCTATTGATGGTTACTCCTGATCTTTGAAAAGTAAAGATCTCAGTCTCCTTTTTAGTATGTCTGCTAAGCCTCTGAAATTAAAAAAGGTCACAGTCTCCTTTTCTCATTCTCTGAATAACAGGTTATGTCATCTCCTCCCTATCTAATATGAACAAAATAAGAGAACCTCATCTTTTAATAATTGCCACAGCTGGAATTAAAACCTCCTTTCAGTTTTCTAGTCCTAATGCAATAAAGGACTAATACAGGAAATATATCATTGTTGTAAGGATTTTATTCCCCAAAAATAATGCATTCTCCAAAAACACTAAACTCAACATTTTTTTTCTTTTTTTGATTCCTTACACAAGTTGCCTTATTAGTTAAATCCATGGGAGGCCATTCCTTCTGAGAACAAATGATAGAAAACTCTCAACTGCACTGCTTCCCAATACATTTCATAATTAAGCATTTTAAACCCAACACACCAGCTGGTTAAATTACCTTTTTCCTCAGTTAACTGTGGCTCTGTCACCTTTGAAAAGGAATATACCAGCCATTACCTTCAGTTTGGTAAAGAAATCATCGCCAGTAACACGTTTAAAGCTTGAAACACATACAGAATGGAGTAAAACAATCATAGGATATTACTAGGCTATCGACCCAGAGGTCATTTTAAGCCTAGCCATTTCGACCCAATGTAATACCGTAGAAGTACTAGTCAGTACCCAAGATTGCATTTAGTCAATGCTGCCCATGTTCAGGAGGGTTGTGGGTGCTATCCCTGGTAAGAATTTATGGTGCCACATCCACTCATCCAAGTTTCTCTTGAACAGTGAGGTGCTGTGTTTCACATGAATTGGTTGCTTATTCCAAAGACATGGCAGTCGCTGGGAGATAAATCTGTCCCCCCAGCATGCCCTATTTAAGTCACAGGCCATATTTAAGTCCCTGGAACAGACTAGCCCTAGACCCATTTGATTTATGGATATGCAGTAAGTTCATTAGGTTTGGGTCTTGCATTGCTCTGTGGGCCAGACATAAGTCTCCCCTAAGAAGTCTATATGATACAGAGTATAGTGACAAGGATTTTAGTTGGTCTGTGTAAGGCACATGCTGAAGGCCCTTCATATTCTTTGCTAGAAATCTCTGAGGTCTCTCTAATTGCTGTAGGTGCATAGTATAGTACATACTGAATGAAGCCTTATACTCAATTTTGGGCCGGATAAGTGTCAAGTATAGGGGGGTTATAATTTCATTTGCTCTTGAGGTTTTAAGTGTCAACACATTAAATAGGTATACTTAAATGTAGTGCCTTTTTTGTTAGTTTATGTCTTTTATATATATCATATATTTTGAGTCTATTTATTATGTATTATACATCTTTTCCATGGACATGTTTTTATGAATATATATATATATACAGATGTATAGATTTCTTATAAAGAGTTTATTTGTCTGTAGTTTATATACATATGTACATTTTTTATCTATTCTTATAGGGAGGCATTGACCTCGGTTTTAAATGAGATAAAGTGTATGTTTTTAAAATGCTAATTGATACTTGAACATGATTGGTCGTTAGATTTTTGAAATTGTATTTAAATGATTTGAGTTATGAAGCACAGAGTATATGGATCTGAGGAAGCTTGATCAGCGAAAGCGCTTATCTTCTGTTGACTTTGTGCTTAATAAACCTTTAAGGAGATATTACATCAGCGTCTTGCCTGCTGTTGCTCCGTTTCTACAAATCTTTCTTAAACTTTATTATTTTCATTAGCAACGGAGCATTTACTGGATTGGTTTGCGGTTCTTCTTTGGCATTTTTTAGTTTTATTTTTGGTTAACACCTCTATCATTTGTTTGATAAAAATCTTCAACAATCACACCACCTCCCCTGGCTTCCATGCCCCCCCCTATCCCAAACACAGCCTAAACAGAATTTTGCAGAAGCTGTTTTGACCAATCATACCCTCTAGGATCTCCAAGCAAGAAGTTCCTGGCAACAGTGCTCCACACCACATCTACCCTACAGACATATATTAATTTAGGTACAACCCCCCCCCCACACACACACATACACACACACATACACTTTTCCTTTCTCCCTATCCATGTGTCTGTCAGGGTATGCCATCTTATCTTAGCATATCCTCCTTTGTCTCCAGCAGGTCAAATTACTTACTATATAGCCTCTTGTCCTACATAAGCTTCCTTGTCTTACTGATACATCCACCATACTCTCTACATATGTTGTGCACTGAGGTGTAACTTCAGGCCTGCTCAGAGAACCCCTGAGCTAACTTAAACTCATCCTCCATGAAACTCATTACAGCCATCTCTTCATAGGTAAATACTAGGCAATAACTCTGCAGACTCTTATAAGCCTAACCAATAAACTGAGACCAGAATCATACCCTGTACCTTATGTCCATAAGGTTAAAAACCTTAACCTTATGCCAAAGCAACCCCCCACCCTGAATATCACGAAAATTATGACTAAAGTACCAAATGTTTTATAATTGCTGGAACTGTGCCTCCTCCTGTACAGACATTGCGTGAGTAATGCACCTAGGACCACATTGGTAATGCAATTGTTTTGTGTTTGGCATTAAGTTCAGTTATAATAGACATAATAGAACCATATGTGAGTGCACATGTGCATGCACACACACACACACACACACACACACACACACACACACACACACACACACACACACACACACGCACATGCTTATAATGCACGCTGTGTATAGATATATTTATACGTAGATATAGATATAGATATAGATATAGATATAGATGTACTGAAGTTAATATAAACTTCAGTAGATTGGCACTAAAAACATCGACTGCTAAAGGTCAAGAAAAAAAGATCGACTCATAAAAGATCTTGCTCATAGGCTCAGCCTGAGATAATGCAAAAGAAAACCACTCTTTTTATGTTTAGTACTCCATACCCCCTGCTAATTATATGCACTAGTGCTGAGCTTTCACAATCCCTGTGGAAGAGACATATTGCCAGTCACACATATATGTTGACATCTGTTTTGCTGACTAATTTAATTATTAAAAGCACTCCCATAAAAAAAAAAAAAAAAAAAAAAAAAAAACTGCTACAAAAATCCTATCTGCCTCCTCATTTCCCACCTTTTCTTTAAACCAGTATAGTCCAGATCTCAGATTTGCTGATTTCAGGACTGTGTTTTGTGTTGGGAGTGGACCAGACCTTGCAGACATAGAAGGAAGTCTTGCAGCTTATCAGTGGCAGTGGTAAGCTCTGAACAGCCTATCTATCTCTATGGAGTGGTTTCCAACTCTAGTTTTGTTGTACTATTGGCCGTTTTGGGCTACTTCTGTCCCTTTTCAACTTCCTGCTTTAAAATCCGAGTTTGCGCAGGTTTGTGCTTGTTTTTACCTCAGCGGATCTGTTTGGGCATCCTGCAGAGAATTACAGATGCAGAAAGGAGGGAGAGAGACTTTAATTGTTCAAAAGATCTCTATTCTGCTTTTTATTACCTGCCGCACCTTGTCGTAAGGGTTTTACAACTGGGTTAAATTATTTAACTGCATTTGTGCCGGTTTTGTACATGGCACTTTACTAGATCATTTGTTTTAAATTGTATTTACTGTTACAGGCTACACACTCAAGTGCACTAGCCTTTTAGAGCTTTATATGTGTATTTTGCTTCTGCATTTTCTGCCTCCCTATTTCTCAAAAACAAAAAGCCCTACTACAACAATCTTATCTGCCTCCTCATTTCCCACCCTTTCTTTAAACCAGTATAGTCCAGATCTCAGATTTTCTGATTTCAGGACTATGTTTTGTGTTGAGAGTGGACAGGAACTTCCAGAGCTAGGAGGAAGTCTTGCAGCCTATCTGTAGCAGTGGTAAGCTCTGAACAGCCTATCTATCACTAGGGGAGTGGTTTCCAGCTCCAGTTTTGTTGTACTATTGGCCGTTTTGGGCTAGTTCTATTTCTTTCAACTTCCTGCTTTAAAACCTGTGTTTGTGCAGGTTTGCACTTCATGCAGTGCCACTGAGCCATGGTTAATTCTATTACCAGAGGCAGAAGGTCTGCTCTTCAAATTTTCCTGAAGATTTAGTCAGTCTCTCAAGTATCAGCTCAGAGCTACTTGTAAGCACTATATCATCCTTAAATTGCTGTGGTACTCAACCTTCCTTGTCTAGTAAGCAGGAAAACAGTTCTAGTACTTAAATTAAATAAGCTCTTATCAAGGCATCTCCAAGGGTCTGTTCCCACTGTTTTCTCCTGTCCACCTGGCGAATCTGGGCATCTTGGGGCAATGTAGCAATTGCCTCATGTACACAGACAACCCTCTCCTCCTACCACCCAACACTACAACCTGCGAGAGATGCACTTATATAGCCAATCTGGAAGCCAAGCTCTCTCCAATCAAGACTGAACTAGTCAGTCAAGAGGAGACGGTCACCTCTTGCACAACACCACACTCAGCACATAGTCACTCAAAACCTTTACCAACAATACTCACACATAACAATGCCAAACATGCTCCTACATACGTGGAGGTTCTCAATGTAAATCTAAACAGGAAACAGAGACCCCCAAAGCAGATACACAAACAACCACCACCCACCAGCACAGCCAAAGCAACACATAGCCCAAAACACCAGTATGCCACCCAACAACAGCCCATAAGGCAAAACAAAGTACCCAATACACTAGTCATAGGTGATTCTATAGTCAAACACACTGACGTCCCACTCACCAGGCTGAATAAAGAGAAGATTATAGTCAGCTGCTTGTCGGGTGCCAGGATTCACCACATAATTCACGCACTCAGGTCACTTCACAACAGGTGTGATTATGACTGTGTCATCATCCATGTTGGTGTGAACAACCTGGGATGCACCTCCCTCTACTACATGAAACAAGACATGGAGGAGCTCTCGGATCTGGTAGCCCAGTCAGGCAAGACCCTAGCCATGAGTAGCATCCTGCCCTCACCCAGAATGATACCACAGTACAAGAAGAAAATGACTGACTTCAACAATTGGCTAAGTTTCTGGTGTCGTTCTAAGGGGATCCAGTATCTGTCTGCCTGGGATGACATGATTGTCAGGCCATGATGCTTTGCCAGAGGTGGCCTGCGCTTGTCTCCTCTGGGATTCAGGTTACTGGCCAAGGCCCTTGCCACCCCTATTGTGCCTTTTTTTAGGCAAAGTTCAAATGACAAAACTACCACTGTAACAAGTCCAAGCAAGCTGAACCTGAGGGTAATGATCAGGTCCAGGACATTTGTGCTCATGGTGGGGGTGTGGATTAGCTGGTGCTAGAGGGCTCAACCACAAAATGCACCAACTCGAAGCACTCCTTAAAATGGAGAACACCGATACCTGTGCAGTGACAGATACCTGGTTCAAGGCTCCAGATAGCACCCCGACTCTACCAGGATACAACTCATACCACACATTTTGGCCACCCAATCAGGACCAGAATACTAAAGGTGGAGGCGTGTCCATATTCATTAAGACTATCCACACCTCCAGACTTGTTGCCCAACATAATGCATCTGAAATTCTCCAAGTGCAACTAACACTAGGCAAGACTGCAATCCAAATGGTAGTTTGCCACAGATCTCCCATTACGTCCCAAGACTGCCACTCCACTTTTCTCAACATACTGATAAATATTCAGGTAAAATCAAACACCATAATACTAGGTGACTTCAACTATCCCGCCATTGACTGGGAAAACTACTCAAGTACCAACACATTTGCTCAATATTTTTTGGAATTCATAAATGCCAATGCCTTGGACCAGCTAATCCATACTCCCACCATGGGCATAAATGTCCTGGACCTGATCATTGCCAACATGGGAGACAGATGCTCCACTCCACAGGTCAGCTCTTCATTTGTCAGATCTGACTATAAGCTAATCACCATAGACATCCACATCCAACCTCCACCCCCCACCAAGGTAACCACCTTAAAAAGTTTCTCGGAATGTGAAAGCGAGTACGCAGAATCTTTCACTAATGCATTGCATGAACACATACACTTGTGCATGGACCATTCCATCCTAAACAGAACCAAAATGCTTTTTTCCAAAAAAAGGAATCCAATCTGGTGGTCCCCGGCCATAATCAAACTATACAACAGAAGAAAGAAACTCCTGCAAAAAAGAGTAAAAACCTAGAATTGGAAAAATTCCCTGGTCAGCATCAGTAAGAAACTGAGATCCCTCATAAAATCCTCCAAATCTAGTTACAAGAACAAAATTGCCACAGATTCTAAAGACAACCACAAGGCATTCTACAGTTATCTCAAGAACCTCAATGGCAACACTCAGATTTGCTCTGAGTTACAGCACGATGGCACCAAATATAATGATCCAACTGATATTGCCAACATTCCGGAAGATAGATTCAGTGCCAATTTTAACACCCTCTCACCCCCAAAGGGCCCATCTCAATACTGGAAGAATGCCAAGTCCTGGTAATCACAGCTGCACAGGTAAAAACTTCACTAGCCAAAGCCAAGAATACAGCATCCATGGGACCAGACAGCATCTCGGGCTGTGTCCTATATGAACAACAAAATGAACCGGCACCTCACCTATGTACCATGTTCAATCTTAGCCTCACCTCAGGCTTTATGCCCACTGAATGGCACACAGCTATGGTTATCCCATTCCATAAGGTGGGGGTCTGCCATGGACACTTAACTACCGCCCCATCAGTCTGGTCTGTAAGGCCGTGGGATGTATCATCATGGAACTCATAAAAAGGGACATTGGAAAACTCCAGTCTCTGGACCCCATATAGTTTGGATTTGTGAAAGGTAGATCATGTCTCCTAAATCTGATTGACTTCTTTGAAACAGTCACCAGAGCCATGGATGAGGGTAAGGTGGTTCACACAGCTTATCTGGACCTCGCCAAGTCCTTCGACACCATCCCCCACTCCAGAATCTTAGATAGACTCACTAAACTGGACATTGATCCCTATGTCACTAGATGGGTTGCAGACTGACTCACTGAAGAAGAAGCTGACTCCAAATCCAGTACTAGACCTGTGACAAGTGGAGTACCACAGGACTCAGTCCTAGGTCCGCTCTTATTTGGCATCAACTTCTCTGAAGTTCAAGCCAACACTGAAGGCCTAATGGCCAACAAAGTTCACAGACGACTGCAAGCTGGGAGCCATTATCGAATTCCCAAAGGATGTGGACATTCCACAAAAGGGCCTCACTGATATAGATGCCTGGTGTCAGAGCCATGGCCTCAAGCTTAATGCCAAAAAATGCACAGTCATCCCCTTTGGAAAAAAACAAGTGCCCTTGAACTACCACATAGGTGTTAGCCCACTTAACACCGAAAGTGTGATAAGAGGCCTTGGGACACAGGTGGACAGTGGTCTCTCCTTTGATAAACACATCACCACAGTAGTTAGAAAATCTTTCTATATGAGTTAGAAAATCTTTGTATGTGGCCCACCTAATTACAAAAGGCTTCTCATCTAGAAAAAAGGAGGTCATTGATCCCCTCTACTCATCCCTCATTATAGCTATTATAGAATACAATGTCCCATTTGGTATGTACCTTGCAAAATATTTGCAATAGCTGGAAAGGCCACAGAAATACCTCACAAAGAGGATCACTGGCTTAAACCATTGACCCTATACAGATCACCTCAAAAAACTCCAGCTCTACTCTGTTGCATATCGCCTACTCAGAGGTGATCTCTGCCTAACATACAAGGCCATGTCAAACCCACAAATGTTGGACCTGCTCCACTTAAAGAAATCCCAGTCCATCCCAGCCACACACTCCAGGGACCTAAACCTTGTCACCCCAGTAAACAACACATTCTGTAGGGCTAGGTTCCTGTCCCAGATACTTCCCATACGCTGGAACAGACTGCCCATTCAGGTCAAGCAGAGCACCTCTTTGGCCCTCTTTAAAAAAATCTTGACGACTGGATGGGAAATAGGAAATTCTCCCCAAGGATCACTTTGGTGGCTCTGCTTGACAGGGGTGCAGGAAAATAAATTTCTGCAAGTGTTGATAGACAGGGACTCCATATGGCTAGGCTTGTATAGGCCCTAGGGCCAATAGCCTAGTACCTACCTATGAACCTATGTAGAAGTGGGAGTTTGTGTGTGTTTGTGGATGTTTGTGTGTGTGTGTGTGTGTGTGTGTGTGTGTGTGTGTGTGTGTGTGTGTGTGTGTGTGTGTGTGTGTGTGTGTGTGTGCATGTGCACTTGGGTGTGTAATACATGTAATACTTACTGTGGTATATACAAATGTAGGATATTGCATTGGTTCTCCAAAACAATATATTTTTTTTATGAAAATTAATCAGAAATGTCAGTGTAATCTCTTTTCAAATAACAGTGAATCAAAGGAATTAATATTAATGGTGCAACATGTTTCATTCTCACCTTTGGTGCAGAGGGCTGTTGGTTCTATTTCCACACCAGGTAGATAGATTGCTGACACTGCAGTACAGCATAAAGGGGATGCTATATTCCTGTGTTGTACTTTGGATGAAATGCTCAACATAGGTCCCATCTGCTTGAGATGGTGGTAGCTGAGGTGGATGTAAAAGTTCCAAGTAAAAATGGCACTGGTCAAACAAAGGAAAGGAAGTTCCCCAGTGTCCCAGCCAAATTTCCCTGATGGGTCTCCCCTGAAAAGAGACCACTTGCCTAGTAGGCCTAACCTGATCAACAAAGAGTAAATAAAACATCTCTAAGAAAATAATTCACAGACTATTGTGCAGATTTCAACAAAAGATGTCTCTCCTTTTGGATTCTTTGAAGGAAACCTTTTAAATTACTTCATAGTTTTATATGTTCTTTGAAGGTAACTAGGCTAATGACCATAGAGCCCTTATAAGCCTAGCCATATTTATCCAGAGTTACCCCAATTGTCAGTGATTAGGTGAATGAAGTTCACAGAAGTATGGGTCTATAGTAGGTAATACTGAGTTCCTCTATCCAGGATGGACATAGGCACTACCCCATGAGTGAATTTGCAATCACCCATCCATTGATCTAGGTTGCATTTGAAGTACTCCACTATACCTGGACTTTACTGAAGCTCTTTACCCCGGTCCAATGTACTAGACATATACATTCCTTCTCTATAAGTTTCCTCCTTCTGTCTCTAACATGCAGGGCTATAGCTCTCCTCTCTATAAACTAGTTTAATAGAATAATTGATTTTATTAATGTCATGGTTTTAAAGCAATAAATATATATTTATAACATTTACAGTATCACCTCTGTTTACTAGAGGATTTACAATATTTCATGTTAGCATCACATGACCTTTTATTCAGTGAGATCTACTTCCCTATATCATATCAATTCCTTCCATCTTGAAATTTTCAGTTTCAGGCCAACTAGATAAGCTGGGAGGCCAAGACAGGCCATCTGCATTATGTTGGCTTGAGCCTGATCTATGTTAAACCATAAATTTAAATCGATGTAATGAGAGTAGGTGCCCATCTACACAGGTTCATAGTCCAATCCAGCTGCCAGTTCAACTATATCAGGGGGACATTGTCTGTTACCAACAAAAGTTTTCAGCTAAGGAGGTGATATTTAATAGCTTTCCCACTTGATTGCCAAGTATTCCTTGTCTAAGGTAAAAAACTTGGTTTAGAATCTACTTAGCGGATGACTCTGAAAACACACAGAATTTTGTTTTCATCAAATGTTTTTGATAGCCCTGCTCCGAGGCCTGACTGTGATATACTAATACTGTATAAACCATAAAAGGCTTGCTGAAATCCAAACATGCTAAGACAGATCTGAACATAAATTTTTCATTCAACTGCTGTCTATCTCTAGTATACGTTTGGCTTTAAGGTACATTTTCCTTTTTGCAAGTTCTATAAGAAGCTATACTATTGATACAAAATGGGGTATGCATTTTTTCAGCAGTACTCAGATAATTCCAAGAATGCGCTGACTTTGTTTTTGTGCCTCCGGATCAGTTTCTCATTGCTTCAGTTTTTTTTTCTAGGGTCTAATAATTCCCTACCAATTACTTAGCCTACAAATTTTAAATCAGTCTTGTCTATATTTCTTTTCTAAATAATAGCAGTCAACATAGCATGTCTCAGAGGGTCAAACACAGCCTATAACTTGGCTAGATGGAAGTAACAGTATTATCACATCATCAAGGTAATCAGCATCATATTTGCCATGTGGATTTAGGACTCTGTCCATAAGTCTCTGGGGCACGTTTGTAGTCCAAATGGTGGACAGGATACCAGAATAAGCATCCTAACACTGAAAAGTCTGCCTTTTCTCTGGCATCAGCATTTTAAAGGTATCTGCCAGCATCTTGTTTTAAGATCTAATGTTCCTTTTCTTAACCTTTCTATGAGTTTGTCAATGCTAGGCTTTTGGATAGCTTTAAAATTTCAAAATGGTGTTCAGCTTCTTGAAATCATTAGAGAACTTGATTGATCCATTAGGCTTTGAGATTAACACCATGGGAAAGTTATACTCACATTTAGACTTTGAGATTTATACCATGGGAAAGTTATACTGACATTTAGGCTTTGAGATCTATACCATGGGACAGTTATACTCACATTTTGACTCCACTAGCACCCCTGTCTTGAACATTTTTCTGTATCTTTTCTTTTTTTTTTTTTTTTTTTTTTGCACAGATTTCCTTTGTGACATGTTGTAATGTTATGTTAACTTTTTCTCATAGAAAGGTCTCAAAAATGGTGTTAAATTAGGTTTGTTCTGATAGGTAGTTCTGAAAACACTTCCATAGGAGCATTGCTGTTTGTTGCTTGCCAATTAGTCATTACTCAGAATGTTGAAACTGACAGATTGACAGTGTCTGTTATGGGAGCTAGACTTGGACTCTAGGGAAACGGTGATTGTTGCTTTGTCCTCACTTTCACCATTTTTCTAACTTTGTGTGATCTCAAAGTCAGTATAATTTGTGATGTAAAATGCTTTCAACTAGGATTGTGTTGGTGATGTCGTTTGTTTACACTTATATAAATGTATGATTGCTCATGTCGTAAGTGATGGTTTAATAAAGATGTTTCTTGTTTAAAAAGGGGGGCAGGAAATTAATCATTTATGTAATGTTGCTTAGGTTATATGATATATAGCAATATATGTGAAGTATAATGTTTGTTAATTTTAACTTGTTAATAACAGTTTGATTACTTTTATATAAATGTAAATGTGCCTGTGCCATAAGTGATAATCTAATAAAGGTGTTTATAAAAAAAAAAAAAAAGATGGGAAAGCAAAGGAGGCTGCAGGGTACTTGCTTGGTGCACAAAAATTAAACAAGAAATAAAAAAAAATAAATGTTTCCTGCATTTTGCTAATTTGGAAGTGTTACTGTTTTGACTATTGATCATCCAAGGTTTTATATGGCTTGGGTTTGAATAATTTTGTATTGATTAAATAAGAAGTGGATGCTGCTTCCTTTTTCTTAACAAAAACTCACTTATAGTTTGATATTGTGGCTTAGATAGTATCTCATGTATCTGCAATTCAGGCACAGAGGTCAGTTTTCTTTCATCATCAGAACTATCAGTTTCTGCTCTAAAGATAAATGTAGACATTTACTCTTTTTTCTATGGTTTCAGAACTTAAATGTGGTATATTTGTTATGTCCTTAAATTACCACTATGCCTTGTCCTGCACATTACATTGCTTAATTGTCCTACTGTTTCAAAGGGGCCCTGTCCCTTAGTCAAAACTTATTTTCTGTGGAGACCCTAGTTTACAACTTTGAATTCCCTGATTCTTGCATTATTATTCCATACTCCTAGTTGTATAGTCTGGATTCTTTCCATTTCCTGTATGATAGGCAGAGTTTTGGGTTACTATTACCTGATTGAACGTTTAGGTTAGCGAATACCTAACGTCAATTTGGTAATAGTGAATGCAAAAAACTGAGAACAGATGATTTAACGCAGGGAATGAAATCCCTTGGCTGTTATGCAGATTTTCCCCTTTCCCCACTGTAGAGCAATCTCGGAGTAGTTATATTTAGTTAGGGGGGTGTGGGGGGCAAAGCCCCCTACTTAATTTTGGTTTAATTTTTTTTTTGTTGCGGCCAAGGGACTTCATTCCCTGCATTAAATCGCCCGTTCGCTGTTTTAATTTTTTGATATTACCAGATCGACATTTTCGTATTCGGTAACCTAAACTTTCGATCAGGTAATATAGACACACTAGTTTCAGCTTATCATATACAATGATTTAATGCACTATGATACATTTAAATGAGGTTTTCTCTTCTTCTGAAGTTCCCCTGGTATTATCTAACAGTTCACAAGTTAGGGTGTCTCCAATATAAGAACTTAAAAATGTTAAATTTTGCCTAGGCTTGTGATACTTCTCTAATGGCAGGAGTTATGGTATTAACTGGTGACAATTTCTGCCATCTCAATAAATTTTCAGCATCGATTTTAATGATTGATTAAAATGCACCACTGATCTAGCTGCCCGGCGACAGTGCACTGAGGTTTTAATTGCTCAACATAAAACCACTGGCACAGCAGGTGCACAGTGCTGAACAAAATCAGAGTCCACTATGACTGGACATTTCCTTAGGTGGCCTGACTCATTGAAAAAATAAGGCTAACCCCCTAGTTATAGATTCAGTATTGATGATTGTAGGTAAATATTATCTTCATGGTACTTACTTACATATTCCAAAATAACCAAAACATATTGAAATCCATTGGTGGCTTTTGCCAGTGGCCCAACAATGTGTGTTGCAACGTGTTCAAATGTCCTTCTATAATGGGCAATGGAATCAAGTGATCTTTAAATCTTTGTCGAGAGTTTATCTTTTAACATTCAGAGCATCAAACACAATCATTTCCAATTCCCTTCATTATTCTTGGACAGTAAAATCTTTGTTAGGATTCATTCTTTGGTCTTGTCTATTCCGCGGTGTGTTCCCAGTATGTGACTATGTGCTAATCTCATCATTAGATTCATGAAGGATGTGGGCACTAATATTACATGATCTGCTTCTTCTCTGTCCTTACTAAGTGTAATAACTAATATTTTAACTCAGTTGGGAGCATTTTGTTGAACTTTTTCCCTTTTAACACTAGCAGCATTTCTCTTGCTCATTTCTGAGTGTCATCTTTCCATTCTGCCTTTTTAAAGTTTATTCGGTATACCTGGACGCCTGCCAGTTCTGGAGTTTCCTCAGAGTCAGACTGTTATGTGGTAGAAGACAATGCTTCCCTTACTGCCACTTCAGATTCTTGTCATATGAGTGGCAGCTAATACCAGGTTTCTTTATTATCAGTTTTTGTCTCTATGTTACCCATTCATTCCTCCTTTTTTCGTTTATAAATATTTAACTTGTAATTCATTCATGTATATTACCTTTATATTTTTATGCTATGTGGCATGCATATTACAAAATATGCATCACAAAACACAGACTCCTGACACATTTTGAGCTGTATTAGCATTAGTACAATATTCTCACACATGGTGTTGCCAATATGTATCTGCTGTTCTTTTAAAGGAGTTGCAATCCTTTTTGAGAAAGTTGTAGCATTCTAAGTGTATTTTAGATATGTATACATAACTATAAATATGTGCCTTTCTATGTGTATGTGTGTGTGTGTGTGTGTGTGTGTGTGTGTGTGTGTGTGTGTGTGTGTGTGTGTGTGTGTGTGTGTGTGTGTGTGTGTGTGTGTGTGTGTGTGTGTGTGTGTGTGTGTGTGTGTGTGTGTGTGTGTGTGTGTGCGTGTGCGTCTGTGTGTGTGTGTTGGGGGGGGGGGGGGTGCCAGTAAACATTGCCAACACATCCATTAAAATATCTCTGTTCCATTAGACAACTTGGAACTCTGTATAGTGACCTCTGAATCATGCTATTGATTTTCTGTATGATGAGTTTCCATAAGCATATGTTCAAAGAGTCAGCTGTTACTGTGATGCATTAATATAACCCTTCTAAATCATCACTGTACAGTTCTCTTCGAATGTCATATATGCCCTTATCCTCCATTGTATAATACACTGTCTCTATATAAGGAGAACTATCTCTGTGTATCTTGAGCAATAGGACAAAATACATTTTGGAGATTCCTGGCATTGTGGCTTGAACATCAGCTAGCTATACTTCTAATTTCTGCTACTACTTCCCCTTGGGTGGTGCAACTTAGCTGAGGTGGGAATATGATGGGATGTGGGTCTAGCATCCATAACCAGGTACTAATCACAGGTAGGATTCCCTCCAGCACATATTGGAGATGTCAAGGAGTCAGGTTACCTGCAGTGTCTCATATATGAGTCATGCCAGGGCTTTTCTGTCCAGGTTTTCAGCATCTGATATGCTGGGCTGACATCACAAGGGGACATCTAGTGGTAATGACACACTGAGACTGCATGTAACTATGGTATTACCACAGGGTCTCCTGTGCCACAGTCATTGCCCTTTGCTCACTCCCACACTCTTACCCTACAGGGGATAAACAGACTGAGCATCAGTGCTTTCTTCCTCCCCATGGAGAATCCAGCAGGAGTCCTAGGTACTAGTTACACTCAGGATTCCTCTGTCAAGGTCATAGCTTGATCCCTCCATATCATATTAACACCAGTACCATAAAATAAATGAAACTGATAAATGAGTGCATAAATAAATAAATACATACATATATACAAACATTCATACATATGTAGATACTTAAATGCAAAGCTCCCTAAATTCAGTAGCCTGCTTTCCACACGGGACAAGCAATTCATTGCAAGATCCCTATTCTCCATTTGATTTTTTTCTTTTGAAATCTAATAAACTGAGCAATAAAAATAAACAATGTACCCCCCCAAACAAAAAAAAAAACAAAACAAAAAAAAACAACATCCATGCAGCAACCATTCTCTCATCTATTGTACCCACTTTTAATAAACATTAGCTTCCAAAACATTTGAAGACAATTACAGCTTTAGCTTCTGAATGTTGCAAGCAAGCATTATAACTAGCATGAAAAAAATTACATTGCGAATAGGCAGTAACTGTGAAAGAGAAAAGAGAATTCATGGAGAAGGCAGTGTTATAGTGGATATGGAGTGGTAGTTTAAAAAAAAAAATCGTGTCAATGCTAACACTGACTCATAGTCCAGTAGCTAAAAAGACACTCTGGTTCAATCTTACCAGCTTCAAATGGGGATGTAAGCAAGTTTTATTTACAAGAATTTATTGTCTCTTTTGTGCTGCAGCTGCCCTGGAAATTGAATCTGAAAGGATTACATATTGGATTTTGAGGTCTTGTGCTTTGGCACTCAGGTAAAGTTTAAATCTTGACTTCGTTTTGCTGGCAGATGCTACTTGGATCATTGTTGAATCCTGGCTTTGTTAAATGGTTTTGATACTGCAAAATGTCAGTATTCATCTGAGGCTCAAAGCTTATGCTTGAGCTGAGGTATTAAAAGCAGTGAAAAAGTTAACAAAAATTATTCTTTAAGAAAAAAATGGTGATAACACACAGCTGTATCTCCTTGCATTAAACTAGGCCACCTCTTGGCTTTACAACTGACAAAACAACTCGCACAGGTTAAAGTACGCGATGTCCTGTCCTTATCCTAAAGTTGTTACATACGTAACTAGAACAGAAAATCAGAACTAAAGTTTTTATAACAATGCTGGGCCTCTTCTTAACATTAGGATGAGTAAGTCAATACTGGGCCTCTTCTTAACATTAGGATGAGTAAGTCATTTTTGAAAAACTTATTTATTTATTTATTTAGCTATCTATCTATCTATCTATCTATCTATCTATCTATCTATCTATCTATTTATTTATTTATCTATCTATCTATCTATTTATTTATTTATTTATTTATTGCATTTCTTTACCAGGAAAGTCCACTGTGCCTAAAAGAGCCCATTTTCAGTAGAGGCCTGAGGAGAAAAGCTCCGACAAAATATATGCAAAATATATACATATACACAGGAATTTTGTTGGTTGCCAGATGAATTCGATCAGAGAGGTATAAACAGAGCTATATTAATCAGCATTATTGTACCAGTATCAACAAGTGATAAAAAATAATAATTATGGAGAAAATATCACCAGTCAGCAGTAGCACAAAGCATAGGAGTTTAGTTATCATATAAGGAGATTATTTTATTGTTTGGATTTTTGTTCAAATTGAATAAACTCTACAAGGATCCAGGTTAAAAACTATATATTTACATACCCTTTTGTTAACTTTTAATCACTTTATATGGAACAAAAGCAGCTATTCATCACAGAAGACTAGCTGCTAATTGCAACAAAAGACAGGCAAAAATGTATGATCATTCAACTATTAATAGGAAGCAAATGTGAACAGAGTAAACTAAAGACACATTTAAGTTACTGTGCTATTAATATGCATTAAAATGTGAGAAAGAGAAAATGTGGCATTGCCCCAGAGATACGTCCTTAAATCAAGATAGAACCATTTGTTTTGTTTTAAAAATGTTTATGTTTGGATTTGCAAGATTGTTTTATGAAAATGTATTATTCTGTTGATAAAATAAAGTTAAAAAATCATTCGGTATTCTCCTCTGTATAGATGTGATTAGCTCATTCTTGGTACTTAATATATTTCAAGTCTCACACAGTGTTGTAGCGGTTAGCATTTTCACTTAACAGCAAGAGGATCTCCGATTCGATTTCTAGCGGAAGTGCTCTCTGGGTAGATTCTGCATGTCCTCCCTGCATTCACATGGGTTTCCTCCCACATTTCAAAGACAATGTGTCTGGAGTATTTCCCCCTGGGCTTCTGCTGAAAATGGGCTCTGTCCCAATCAGACTTTCACAGTAAACAAATGTAAATTAATAAGAAGCAAAGATATCACATTTCATATAACAATGCAGTTCAGAGCTTTCTTTTCCTAAAACCACTGAGCATACACATATTGCACCTTAACCCTTTACCTTTGTCCTGGGAATGTGTGTCATATAAACAGAATGTAGAATTGCATTGAAAGGAGTGTAACAAAGGTAGTAATCCTACTACTTTTCATAGACTCAGTGTGCTCAAAGCTAGAGGAGTAACTGCAGTTTTGGAGGGTACGTAGGAACATAGATGACAGTCACAGAGAAGGTACCAAGGACAATGACACAAAGAAACCAAGCGAGCAGACAACGGCAAACTGTAAATCTTTAACAGGACTCCCATAAAAAAACATAGGTAGTCCATAAAAACAGACCGGTTTCGGCTAAAATTTCACTTAGCCTTCTTCAGTGTTAAACAAATAAATGGTAATTAACACATTTAAATACTATGCATAATGAAACATGCTGAGCAATCATTGGTCCCTCACAAATGCTCATTTAATCCAGATGAAAATAATGCACCTAATTTAATAATCCATCCAAGAACAATGAACAAAATGATAAGATGGTATGCTACACGGAAAGACTGCTGAAAATAAAAGTTAGCTAAATAAGTAAAGGTAGAGAAATGAAGGAGTAATGACTGGAAGACAAAACTGGCCAGGTTTAAGACAGATATGATGACAATCTGCTTCACAGAAAGGTTGCTAACAAAGTAGAATGAGGCGACATAAAAGCCAAGGTGAATGCTAAGATTTATCAAATGCTTATGGTAAGTGGGAAAGAAAGAACAGAGGCCTAGTTGCCAGTTGTGGAGTGCTCTGTAGACAAATAGGTAAACACAGAGGCACTATCCTTCTTTTATAAGGACAGTTTTATGTCCATGAAGCCATTGCAAAGACACTGATTATTCCCTGGTATTTTGATAACAAATTGTATTATTTATTTATCTTATTTTCATTAATGAGAAATGAACATCACTGTTGTTTATTTATTAACAATATTAGTTTAGCATTTAGAAGAAAAATGTATACACATGAAAACACAGACTATCACAGTGATAACTCTGCAGTCTTTGCAAACAATATTTCAGTTTAGAAAGATTACAGTGTGTTTAGACTGAAATAATACAACAAATCCTGCACATTTTTGTTACACATCAGATTAAACTTTTATTGGACTCAAACAGTCCTTACCATGCCTTAGTAAGTACCATTTCATTTATTAATGATGACATTATAGTTATTATATATATGTGTGTGTGTGTGTGTGTGTGTGTGTGTGTGTACATCTATATTTGTGTTGTAACTCAGTGGACTTAGTACAGTACAGGACACAATCAGCACTTGGGACTGATATACATAAACAGCTGTAAATTAAATCAGTATCCCATGTGTGCAGAAAAAAACAAACAATGATAGGATTGTAAAGATTCAATAAACAGTCAGGCTACATATAACTGCCTTTCAAAGATAAGCATTGTATTAATTACCATCAACTGAGCATAACTTCATTTACTTTTTATTTTCAGAAATACTGCCTTGATTATAATCACTTTGTAGTGCATGGAGCATGGCAATTGCACTCTGATATTCGGGAAAAGACAAAACAGTTAAGGGCTTCTATAGTGCAAGACCTGATCCTAAAACATGTTAAGTACTCCCTGTTTAACTTGTTAAGGTTGGGTTTCATGCTAGGTAGTCATATCTGCCAGAATTAACCAGCAGAGACAGTGGGAGAACAAAACAATAGATTTGTTTCTGCCTGCTTTCCACACTGATAAGGTGTTATTTCCTCTTATAAGCTTAGAAAGTCGCTAGAGTAACAAAATGTGTATTCCCTTGCATTTTCAAAGGACACAATCTCTGAAACTGAATGTCTGTCATTGTTTAGTGACTTAATTCCTCAGTGGTTTGCCTGAAAACCAAATATTTTATGAGGAACAGACTAAACATATGAGGCAAAAATCTGGACATTCTGTGAAAATCTTGACATTTGAGAGGCATGGCAAGGTTAGTTTAAACATACTGGGCTGCACCTGCTAAGTGCTTCACAGATTTCAAGAAAACCAACAAAACAGCCTTTTTTTCTTTCTGGAACTACAAGATAAATCTCTATGCCGTACAAAGAATTGTGATCTGGTCTCTGAACATAATCCTCAGTTATGTGTTCTTGACATGGATACCACGATTCACCTCTCGAGCATTACTGTCGAGGTGAATATCTTGACATCCACATCTCGAAACACAAACTAAGCAGGTTATGATCGGTGATCTAATCATAGCCCTGTATATTTTACTTCTTTATATTTGTTAACCACACAATCTAACTAAGCAGTTGAGCTGCATCTCTTTCAAGATAACAACAATTCGGCTAAATTGTGTCTGAATGTAGGAAAGGGCACAAATCAACAAATTTTGTGCACTCAGGAAACAGTGAGTATAATTCAAAAGATAAGCATATGTCACACAATGAGAAATATTATATATTTACAATATGATAATACTTTCTGAAGGAAAGACAATGCCAAACACTAGAACAGAAAGACAGATGTATAATGAAATATACCCCACAATTCTCTCATGTCCTTCCAGAATAACAATGTATCAGATGCTACAAAGACATGAGAACTGTCTATTAAATACTGAGGAAGAAGATTGCTTCATTAAGCAGAGAGATATTACCTCAATTAACAATAGCATTTACAGTAATTCATATAATCACGTACATTATTAATTCTGTTAAGTTAAACAATCAGATAATTGCTCAAGTCATTTATATATGGAATGTTTTTTTTTTTCTGATGTGGTGCTGTGCTTTGTTTATACTAATACATACATATTTGTATCTGTGTGTGCTTGCATGTGTATGCATGCATGTGTGTGTTTGCGTGTGTGTGTGTGTGTGTGTGTGTGTGTGTGTGTGTGTGTGTGTGTGTCTGTCCATCTTCCTTGCAATGACTTGCCATCCTGCTCATGACTTGTCAACCTTAGTCTTTCTGAGAGCTACAGCAGGCTCAAACTCTTCTGAATATTGAATTGTATATAATATGAATGAATAAATGAACTGTAGCTTTAGATAAAAATATTTGGTAATAATAAAACATATGGTGGGGAACAAACCCAACATGATTCTGAATTTGGATGTCTTTTAGAATAGGAACACTTATAGTAAAGTTTAATAATTTCATTTGAGCGATACTCCGATTATATGTGCTATTTCTTCTGCACATGATGAATGCATGAATTACGCACTATTGATCTTTCAGAATTAAAAAAAATTATGCTAAAGCTTATTATTTCCACCAAAACCATACTTTGATTATTTATATTTCTACTGTTTATGCTGAATGCATGAGGTACCATTATTAGTTTTATTGATAATATAATTTGTAGAATAACACTGTTTTTTTAGATATGAAAATTCAGTTAGTTATAGTTACTGTTTCATTGAAATAATTTTTGTTATGCCAGATAAGGGCAGTAAATATCAATGATGGGGCTCGCAAGTTGTTTTATGCAAACAGTGCTGTATCTTAGAAACCAAGATATCCAATTGTCCTGTGAAGTTTGTATTCATTGTTAGGGGTGCTCTTGTGTCTCATTTAACATCTTCTAGATCCACTAAACTATGTGCTATCTTTTCTAAGGTAGCCTCACCCCCATGTCAATGAAAGAGACAACCCAGGTCATCCACAGCAGAAAACAGAGTCTGGTCAGCTTTTGACATTCATACAACAAATAGATTTCAAGACTTACAGGCATGTGTTCCAACCAAGCAACTGGACTGGAAAATTCTTGGCAAACCTTTTTTGAAAAAGCAAGCAGAGAACCACCAAGAGTTTGCAAAAACATCCATCTAGATCTTCTTTTACTTCTACATCTACAGAAAAAAAGTCAAAAGACACATTTATAGCTAGTTAAATATTAAACCCTAAGTGTTATAAAATGAGTTTAAATTGGAATTTGTTTAATGTTAACACTTTGACACAAGGCCTTATTGTCTATATTAGATAGCAAGCACCAGTGTGTGCAGTTCCTCAGGACAGTAATAAACATTTCTTGTTTACTGTGAAGATAGTTTTATTAGATACAGTATTGTCTTTAACTGGTTAGGTTTTAGTTCTATGTATTTTTGCTATTTCAGTTTTATAGCTTATGGTGTTTACATTGCTGTGAAAATGACTATAAATATTAGATGTCAACTCAATGGTTAGATGACATGCTTTTAGATGGCATGAATGCTCCTTGAAGGCAGACATTTTATTTGTCTAAGAATTAAAAAATAGCAAAAAATCATACAAGATAAGGAACAATGTAATTTACATTAATTTGTCAAATTAATTGAAGAGATGTAGACAATTGTATAAGCTGTAAACTATCGGGATGGATTTCTACTCAGGGATGATGGCCTATACTGGATTTGTCTCATCAGGCTAGAGCTTTCCTTTTGTGCAACATACATGGACTCAACACCCATGAGGTGACCTTTTTTTTCTAGAGATATATCATCACTTTGAATCTATGTCCACCCCTGGGACACCAATACTAATGAGAACTGAGTTTAATGTAATCCTGACACCCTGCCCACCCAAGCTGGAGAACCGTATCAAATCACAAAAAGTGATACAGATAAACATGTCTTGAGATACAGCTTTGGGACATAATTAGACTATCAGTGGAGTATACAGACTTCACCTATATTAGTCCTAATAGCATTAGCAATAGCAGAACTGATCACTGGCTTATTTCACTGTAATTTTGCCTAATGTTTCCCAAATTGAAACAATGTCTATGCTTTCTGATTATCAAACTGTCATCTTAAAAATAAACCCTAAAGCAGTACCTTCTGTGTCCCTTAGGCAGAAGAGGATAGACCCAATGTTTCTGGAGGATGCTGACTCTATTTCACTTATATCCAGAAAAGTAGATTAGTACATACACTGAAATATCAAGAATAGTATACCCGTACCTAAATAGCAGAAATCATTGAAGTATGAGCTCCAAGCTATCTATCCTTCTACAAATGCAAAGCTTATGGGCTAGGGTTGATAATGAATACCAGTCTTTACAACTTCAGTTGTAAGAGTTGTTGTAGAGATGAGGAAAATGAAGATTTTGTGACAAAGATGTGTTGAAGTAAAATGAATTAGTTAAAACCGATTAGCACACATATGAAGAAAAGTTAAAGATAATTTGAGAGATGCTGCTACCCAAGCATGGGCTTAAGGTTGCAAAGTAGGAAAATTGTTAGCTTACATGCTACACGATGCTGACAACAGATGAATATTCCAGCTCAGAGGGTTGATGGTAGTCATATAACACCTCTTCCAGTCTTAGCTGATGCATTTTGAAAGTTCTGTTCCCAAATATAAGAAAATAATGGTTCCATTCACTTTAGTTCTATAGAAGCTTTTTCTCACGTTTTCCCAAGTTTGCAGATTCCTGAAACTGATGGCCATTGTAGAAATAAGTTGTTAGTTCCTGTTATGGAGGAACATGCCATGGCAATTTTGAAAACCACTCCTCAGGCACAAGGTCCAAATGGATTAACATTTAGTCTGTATCATTTTGTTCAACATTTTCTGTATCACACACTTAATCTGCTATTTAATAATATTTTTCTGCCTGTATTATGCCCATTCAAATGGAGGAATCTTGTATAATAGCATTACCCAATTCAGGTAAAGATCCTGCAAAAGTGGGTAGCAATTTATCAATATATGTTATAAATACAGAGGCAAAACTGTATGGCAAACTAATGGTAAATAGAATTAATCCCATTTCATGAACCGCAAATTAGGTGGCCAATTACTAATTATACAAGAGATTTTATCTGTTTAATTCAGAATGAGTGCAAAGGCCCTCATCCCTCAGAAGTTACATTCATTGAGTTTGAAAAAGACTTAGACATTGTCTCATGGAACATTTTTTGGGGATATGTTGGCAGCTTATTGGTGTTTCCTCTTGTTTAATAACTGCTATCAAAATCCTATTTTGGAGACAGTGGAACAGAGGATTAGTAGGCACTACACTTTCTAATATCTTTCCCCTTTGTAGATGCACCAGATAAGGCTGTGTCTCTTTCCCCTTCTTTTCTTGCTAGTTATTGATCCTTTCTTGAGGATAATAACTAATCACCCCAATATAAGAGGTTAGGAAATGGAGTAGGAAGACATACATACTGTGGTGTTTCCAGATGACTGTTTAATCTTGACATTGGATCCTAAACAGATTAAAAAGGAGGTCATTGTCCCGCTGTACACATTCCTCATTAGTCCCATTATAGAATACAATGCCCTGTTTGCTATGTACCTCTCAAGACATCTGCAACAACTGGAAAGGCCACAGAAATACCTCACTAAAAGAATCACAGGCCTAAAGCAGATGCCCTATGCTGACCGTCTAAAAAAACTCCAGCTAAACTCTGTCACATATCATCTACTCAGAGGCGATCTCTGCTTAACATACAAGGCCATGTCAAACCCAGAGCTGTTGGACATGCTACACTTAAAGAAATCCCAATCCCTCAGAGCCACATGCTCCAAGGATCTAAGCCTTGTCATCACAATAAACAAAACATGCTGGAGGGATAGGTTCCTGACCCAGAGGCTCCCCAGACTCGGGAATAGATTGCCTATACATGTCAAGCAGAGCGCCTCTTTGGCCCTCCTGAAAAGGAACCTTGACGATCGGATGGGAGATAGGAAACTCACCCCAGAGATCACTTCAGTCCCCCTGCTAAACAGGGGTCCAGGGAAGTAAATATTGTGGGAAGAAATAACCAGGGAATTGTTATGGCTAGGTTTGTATAGGCCCTAGGGCCGATAGACTAGTACCAACCTATGAACCTATGAACCTATATATTGTTGACTGAACAGTTCTCCAATTACCAAACAATAGCCAGACTCAAGTTCATTATTTCTAAGACACAAAAAATTTTACCTATCACAGGAGCTTCTATTATATTAACAGCAGAGGAGGGTCACTTACCCTATAAATGGTGTAATCAGTTCCCTAACACTTTGGGTATAGAAATTCATCTATCTACTGGGGCCACTGTAACAGCAAACCTATCCAAATTGAATTAAGATCTGTTTCTTTCAGTTCATTATTCCGTTGACCAGTTTATAGATAAACACATTGAAGATAATATACTGTCCTTAACTGTACTATTGACTCAGCAATATCCCTGTTCCTGAGTCTAGTCACTTGCTAACCAGAATTCAAATACTAATGTTTAATTTTGTTTAGGTATCAGGCAGACAGCAGGTCCCTACTAAGATACTGCATTCTTCTTCTTCTTCAAGAGTGGTCTTGGATTTCAAAATATTAGGAAGCAGACATTAGCATTTTCACTATACAGGCTGCTTTCTCTTTCAGAGACTTCTGTACAACTGTAGGCCTCACTGGAAGCTAATTTTCTTGGTGCATTTTTTCCCAGTGGCCATCTTTTGGTTTGATAAGGTTATACCTGGTTGAGTCCAGGACTGGCATGACTTAGCTGTCACCTGCAAAGCTATTTTGTCTCTGCATACAGTCTGTGGTGTGAACATTCTGGGATTAGCTGAAGCCCTATTGTGGAGAAATCCCATATTTATATTTGGAGACCAGCTTATATACTGGACAGAATGGTACCAAAATGAGATGTATACATTTGACCACATACCACAGACAGCCAATCAGGAGGTATACCTAGCTCAGTCTGATTTCTTATGCAGACAGTACACCTTATCTTCATCCCAGGCACTGGAATATGTTCAGCTTTGGCATCCAATGTTGTCCTCCAAGATGAAGGTGGACCTTGAGTCAGTGATTGCATTCTTGTATGATTTTCAGGCTTGCAATGAAGGTCATGCACATGGATATTAAAGTTTTTCAAAACTGTGCCTACATTTAATTCATCTAGAAGAAGCAGCAGCTCAGGAGTTGCCATTATCAGGAATAGCAAGTTATATGAAAAGAGATATGCAATTAGATTCCTCTGTCCTAATTTCTTCATTAAGGTTTTCTGCTGGAACCTCAGGTGAAGATTTTATACGATGACTGCTGGATCCCTATTAATAGCTTAGAAGTGGGCTATAACGCACAGGCTATTTATGTTGCATGCCCATATGTGCAAGCAGATAACTATCTTAAAATGTTGATAAGCCTATTTGTCTGTGCTCACTGGGAAAAAGTCAGTTCTATATGTGAACAAGCACAAGGTTACATTCCCAACTTATTATGCAGAATTGGTTAATAATACACTCTAGTATTCACTGTTAGGAAACTTATTGTCACTCTATCTGTAATAGCTAAGTTGTATAGCACTTCAAAATGGAAAAATGTGAAAATGTTTTCAATAGAAGAAATGTTCAAGCATCTATGGTTCTACACACACACACACACACACACACACACACACACACACACACACACACACACACACACACACACACACACACACACACACACAAATTCTGAACTCCTCGTGAATGGTCCTGTTGATTAGAGAACAGTATTTTTGCCTGTACCCAGACCCTTGCAAATTTCAAGCAATAATAAATTCTTGTCTCATTAGACTGGTCTCCTATTTTTACTTCTTCTGGCCTTAACCACTTTAGCATTCTCATCACACAAATTCACACTCTTCCCTAAAATCACATGGCTCTATAGACCCCTCCCCAAAACAACTGAATGACATACAAACTCAAATGCTTCCTTAGTCTGAGGGATAAAGCCTGGCATACTTGAAAAAACAACCCATCCTCAGCCTCTGGGGACACTATCCTAAGCAAAGAATCTAGCTAAAATGGCAATCATACAACATAAAAAGTACGGCATGAGAAAGCAACAGTCATCCCTTCTCAACTCCCCTAAAAACATCTTGTCAGAAGTCAACCACCTGAGAGGCCATACTAATGCAGGTAGCACTCATCTCACCTCATCACCTCATAGGTGCTGACTTTAGCCTCCACTTCAGTACACTTCCCATCCTTGATTCCATTAATGATCACTCCTCATCCTCTAAGCCCACCCATTCCCACTTTCATTTTGAGAGCAGCCAAAGCTAAACACATAGTACCACTACTTGAAGATCTAAAAACGGAATCACCTGCTGGTCCTGACATTCTTCTCCCATGGTTATTTTCCTGTGGAAGGATCTAATCTACCCCTTCCCTTGATATTTATAATATATTCTTAACTCAAAAAATCATGCCTGATATCCAGAAAATACCCATTGTTAATCCCCCCCCCAAAAAAAAAATCTAGCACATTCCACATCAATGATTTCTGTCCCTTCTCCATTCTTCCCATACTGGGTAAAATCCTTGAAAAATTAGTTCACAATTAGCTCATGCACTACATCTCCCGATATAGCCTACTATCCTCAAAGCAGCAATGACCTTTGTGCTGGTAGGAGCACTTCCACTGCAGTCTGCATATTACTGGTAACATCCTCTTAGCTATGGACAAAGGCCTCTTCATTGGACCCAGCTTTATTGATCTCACCAGAGCTGTCAATCTGGTTGACCATAACATTCATTTAGATCAACTAAATGAAAGGGGAATTAGCTGAGGTACTCTATGGTTTAAAAAAATACAGTTTTCAATCTGTACCTCTCTGTGCAGATTGAAAACATCATCTCTTTTTCCAGACATCTCCTTAAAGGAGACCCTCATGGCTTCATTGCAACTCTCCTTCATTTTTCAATTTTTATTAATAAGCTACCACTTGAACTTCTCACTTCTATCTCTTACTTTATTTTAATACCATGGTCTTATTACACTTAAACTGAACATCTTCTGCCATGCCACAACAACTACAACCTGACTTCCTTTCTCTTATCAAATACCTTAATAAGAAAACGCTAATACTAAACACTTCCAAAACTAAAACAATGCCATTTGATGCCTCCCTTAAAAGACAGAATATCTCTCAATCACTTCTTATCCATGAACATCTTGACAACCCCATGATCAAGTTATCTCATTCAAATATATTGGTATGTGGCTTGACTCCTCGCTGACCTTTAACCTTCATCTAGAGAAAATATGGAAGAAAATAAATTCCTTCCTGTTTTGGTCCTATAAAATTTTCCTCTTTCTCTCCAGACCAACATAGAATGCCATAAGCAAAGGCATTCTACTAGTGCAGCTTAAATATGGACTTCCACTGATTGCAACAGTATCCAAGAAAAACTATTCCACCATCCAAATTATAAGCAACTTTATTCACCATTGCATTACCCTCTGCTCTAAAAACAAGCACTATTATATCTCACTTAATAAAGCCAATTGGCCACCTTTGGATAGTAACTCCACAAGCTCCACAAAGAACATTCCTGTCCTTCACTTGCCTCTGACCTAATCAGATGACCCTCCCTGTTTCAATCTAAGAAGTCTTAACCATTCTGGGATAGTTCTTTAATGTCCCAGAACCAGATTTCATTGATCTAACCATGCCTTCTCCATCCTAGTCCTAAAACTCTGGGAAATCATCCCTACTAATCTTGAAGACATCATCAAGTGCACCTCATTCCATGCTCAACTTAAAGATCGTCTCAAGTCTGAATCAATTTGCAAATACTTTTCCTCTGAACATATCACCTAATCCCCTACTCTCCTCTTCACGAGTCAGGCACCTTTGTCTCTCTCACATTATTTCTTTACACTAACATGTGACATTTCTTCCACATTGTATATATTTATATACTTACATTCTGTATGCCATTACTTTACTTTTGCTATCTTTTAAAAGTTATGCTCTACCCTTTCACTGTTTCTCTCTCCTCTTGTTCTTCTTCTTCCCTCTGACCATCTCTTTCTGATTATCCCTTATAATGTGTACTTTATTAGCATCACTGCTACTGATTTATTGATATATTCACACATTTTGTTTGTATTCATAATACCACTTGTTAACTTGCATGTGTGCTGTCATTTGTCCAAGGCTGAGACTGAAAAAGGTTAATTTGGATCAGTGCTCTATCCTGGTTATGAAATTAAATAAATAAATGCACTTTTAAAACTGATATATTTCCACCCAGAAGAACTGTAGATATTTGTTGAGACTAAATGTTTCCATTGCTTCCCTTAAGCACATGATCTAGCTGTAATGATAATCTTTTACATTTTATTTATTTATCATTTGTTTACAGAGAAAGTCCAACTGGAACAGTGCCCATTTTCAGCACAGGCCCAGGGGGAAATGCTCCAGACACATCTCTGGAATGTGGGAGGAAACCAGAGCACCTGGAGTAAACCCAAGCAAATGCAGGGAGGACATGCAGACTCCACACAGAAGGCACCCCAGCAGAGAATTTAACCAGATAGACACTTGCTGTGAAGTGACAATGCTAACCACTGCACCACCGCATCACTTCATTTGTATAGTAATCTTATAGGGGAAAATTTGTATCCTTCTCTTTAAATTTGAAATTACTGTAGTCATAAAAGGGGAACATCCCAAACACTTATGGAGTTTCTCCTGTGTCTGGAACAAAGTCATATTGGTTACTAGATGCATCGTGTCATTCTGAAAATATTATAATATCAGAAGATTGCCATATCAAAAATGATGAAATAAAAAAATAAATAAATGACAGAGAAATTACTTTGAGCCATCCATCATCTGACTGCATGATGCTGACAGAAAGACTACTGTCAATTAAATCATATTTTCCACTAGCTTAACCACTATAACTTTCTCTTTGACTTTTGTTTTGCTTTGAACTTCTGTACACATTATTCCAACTGAACTTTCTGCTTTATTCCATTCTTGCTAAGGAAAGTGATGACTGAAATTTTCCAGAGTCTGTCTGAAACATTAATTTTCATAAAAGTCCCTTTGTTAGGCCAAGGAAGCATGACCTGAAACAATCTTTTGAATATGAGAGCTGTGAATTTGTCATATAAACACTCTTCTTCCTACTGCCTTTCCCAATGGGATGCAATAGATGTCCTACATCAGCAGTTGTTTAATAATGGTTCTGGAGTATTAAGGACAGCCTCTGGGGGTGGTATGCTAAATATAGAAAGACAATAATTAATAAATGTTTGCATCTGAAGCAAATCAGAATTACAAGAATAGCATACAAAGCCAATTCTTAATTATTTCTAATGCATTTTGGGGGGTGTCATCTCTGTCTGTACACTGCATCATTTGACTATTGTGTACGGGTAGGCTCAAGGTATTTTACTGATATCTAGGGAAAGCTCAAAGGCTTTTATATGGCTTGAGGGAGGCTCACTGTGAAAAATGCCTATTATTGAATGCAATGCCCTCTTTAGTATGCATCTATCCAGCTACTTGGAACAATTGGAAGGCCCACAAAGGTTTCCCACCAGAAGAATTCAGGGCATGAATACTCTGTCCTACACTGAGGATTTATAGACTCCATCTGTTTATTCAGTCTCTTACAAGCTGCTGAGAGGAGATCTTTGTTTGGCTTACAGGGCTTCCTCAGATGCAGCCCTAATGGATCTGTTGTACACATGCAAAACAAATGGCACCAATAACACTAGATCCAGGGATCAGGTTTTTGATTGTGCCATAAACAGAATGTGCTGGAGAGACAGACATGTGTCCCAAAGGAATCCCACACTATGGAATAGGCTCCCCATCCATGTAAAGCAGAGTTCATCTCTGATCCTATTCAAACAAAACCTTGACAGCTGGATGGAAAATCATACATTTACCCCCAGTCTGGTCTCTATGTCCCTTACAGACAGTGGCTGTCAATAATAATAGTATTATCCTAACTTAATAGTCCTCCTACAAATCCTTAGCAACCTGCCTACTAACATTCCCCCTCCTCCTGTATGATACTTGGGATCAAAATGGTTTGCAGTTCACTGCTAGTCTTGTAATAGTATTAGTGGTCATTAGCCTAGTAACAACTTATGAACATATGAACCTATGAACAGTCTGGCAAATGGTATCCTAGACTATTGCACTATCTGCCAAGAAATCATCTTCCTCCTAAGAGTAATTTGATAACACCTACTTCTCACAGTTCACAATGATTGTTGTCAGATGAAATTTTATCTATAACATTCATATACTACAGCTGTGTCCCCCAGTTAATATCATTCCCAGAATGAGTACTGTCACGTGAAATTCCACAATTTTGTACCTAAGGGTGTTTATATCCACATCGCTATTTGTCTTGCTTAAGTCTTGGATAGTTCATTCCATCTTTGTCCACTCATAACATGTCTGTAGGGTTAGTTAGCACTGTGTATTATACTTCAGATTTTCTTCATCAGGATGGAGGTTAAATAGTTATTTTTAGATGAGACCAATGTCCCATGCTGTTTAAAAAACAGTTTTTCTTTAATCTTTCACAGTGTTATCCCCAATGGGAAAAAACAATACAATTGCTCTAATTATCATATGACTTCCATCCAGTATTGTCCTCTGTGTACTGAATATGTGAAATGTGATTTTATAATGATGCTGAAAAAGAAGTCAGACATTTTCTAGAAGGAGAATCCAGTCACTTGAGGTGAAGAAAATAGCAGACAATTCAATGAAATGGGCACCTATTGCAATATTTAGCTTACAACAATTGGCTAAAGGTTACTCACATTGCTTTTCATGAAGCTTAAATATAGCATGGTCCCCACCAGTGTCAACAAACAGTCCTAGGTCAGTATCCAGTGATATCATCAGAAACAAGCAGCTTCATACTAATAAACTAAAACATGCATCACATTTGTAAGGTTGGTATCATCTTCTTGTACAGCAGCATGGTATCCCTTTTTTAGTCATTTGCTTTTCTGACTCTCTGAAACTCTATAGTGTGCAGTAGGTCGGCATATAAATAAATGTGTGACTGAGCAATTTCCCTAAATTCTTTTCTTGAAATTTCTTCTTCTTCAGTCTTCACTAATGATCTAACAATAACAAACTGCCCATGCTATATTATGGCATTTACAGTGCAACATTATCCTAAATATAAGGCTCTCATCTTCTGCTGAAGATCATATTTTTTCTCCAGCACCAAAGAAACATCAGTTTATTGGTATTATACAAACATTATGCATATATTTTATGTATCCTCTAAAGGGAAAAGAAAATTATTTTAAAAAACTACATATCCCAGAAAAATTATATGTAAAGATTAAAAAATGTATTCAGTTTGGAGTGAGCATATTGAAAACTATTGCACTTTTTACTGGCATTTGGCAGGCTAGAAACCCTTACTAGTTTTAAAACAGTATCATTTAAATCCTATGAATAATTAGTCCCAGGGCTAGAATAACAAGACATCATGAAAAAATGTGGATTATATAACACTCCAATCTTTTTTTTTTTTTTTGAGTACTCCTTTTTTCTCAGAGATATGGCAGTCTTGTAGCGACTGTATATATTTATTTCTACACACACACACACACACATACACACACAAACACACACACACACACACACACACACACACACACACACACACACACACACACACACACACACACACACACACACACACACACACACACACACACACACACACACACACACACACACACACACATATGGGTCCCCTTCAAAACATCTAAAACCCATAACATCTAATTTCATAACATTGAGACCAGAACATCTAAAACCCAAAACATCTAAAACCCATAACATTGAATTTCATAATATCTAACAGTACAAATCACATGAAAATAACATGCCCTCCAGATATAATGACAGAATGACACCAAACTATCAAACACACTTTTTACTACATTTCTGCAGGGGGACTTGCTGCAGTTGGGTTAGGAAATTAACTTTTTCCTACTGTAGTGCAATCTTGGAGTTGGTATATTTAATTTACGGGGGGGGGGGGGTGCAGGGGGGCTTGCCCCCCCACTGCATAAATGTAGTAAAAAGTGTGCTTGGTAGTTTGGTGTTGTTATATGTGGAGGGGATGTTATTTTCTTGTGATTTATAGTGTCAGATGTTATGAAATTCAATGTTATGGATTTTAGATGTTTTGGGTTTTAGATGTTCTGGTCTCAATGTTATGAAAGTAGTTGTTATGGGTTTTAGATGTTTTAAAGTAAACCCATATATATATATATATATATATATATATATATATATATATATATATATATATATATATAAATAGATAGTTAAATGTAGTAGGAGGGTAGCCATCCCATATTGGGAAAGGTTTAGGGGACTTGCCCCGAGAAAAAAAACATACTTAAGAGAAGACCAGTTGCTGACATTTCTTGTTCTTCAATTTCTCTGCCTTGTTCTGTTATAATTGCTGGACTTGCTATTACTGGTCCATGAGTAGCAATAGGGAAAATTTACTATGTAGTGCTAACTATTTTCCAGTGACCTGAAAGCAAGCATAAAGACTAATTCTGTTTCAGCTTCCATCATCCATCTACAATAAAAGATCTGATGCATTCTCACTGCCTTGTCAATGCATGGATATAACATTTTGTGGAGATGGTCATTACTGCTATGATTCAAAAACAATTTATCTTACAATCAGGATGGCAAAGCATTTAAAATGCACTTCTGAAGTACCTGAAAACCAGCTATAGAAGGGATACCCTTTGCTCTTCTTTCAGAAATCTTTGGTGTTAACCAAAGTCTGCAATCAGTGTTAGCTACTTGTTTTTTGTTGCCTAGCCTGTATTTGCTTTATTAGGGAGGAATGATGTGCAGGCTATATTTGAATATAGGTCTTTTCCACACACTGCATTGATTATTTCCTAAATCTCCAAAACACTGTCACAATCCATTTATGTGACACAGAATTTATAACAACCTGTGTTAATCATCCAGTTACGCTAAGAAACATAAAACTTAAGAATATCTACACTTGCATTTACCAGAAATAAAGCCATTCAGCATGGCTGGACGATATAATTCTTTCACAATACTTAGGCTAGTCATCACTAATGGAAACTTTTAGCCCAATATTGGTGGTTGTTTTGAATGGTGCATGTCTGGCATTCAGTATCACACATCTGGGATTAATCAGTCTATCAGGACTTTCTTTCCCTGGAATAGTCACTAGTTTTGATTTGAAACATACAGCTTCATTAAAATAGTGTATATACTGCTTTATGGATGTTTTCTTTGTTTAAACCACAAAAAAAGGGGAATGAAGTTATAATCGTCATAGACCTGACGATGAATAGACTACACAGCACTCTTATCTGACAACTAGCATATTATTACATTCCATGTAAATGAGATATAGGAGATTCACATGAACAGATTTTTCAGGGACTGGCCAAGATGAATCCCAGGCCGGACAAGTGTGCTGTGTCAGCTTAAAGGTCAAAGACCTTTAGAATACTCAGGTCTCATGCAAGTATTAATATCAGATGGTGTAGATGTACAGACATGAAAGGAGTTTTGCATTAAAAAGTAAAGGTATATATAATATAATAATATAATAATATATAAAGCACTATTCTCTCACACCATAGCTAGAGGCTGGAATAACCTCCCCCTTCTCTGACGTCTGCCTCCACTACTACACAGTTTAAAAACTCACTTGAATCACATCTTATGAATATCTGGCTATGTCCATGTATTACATAATATTCGCTGTTTTACAACTCTACACACCTTCCTTCCTATTATACTTACTGTAAATATGCTTCATTGTTTAAAACTTAACAGGTGATCTCCAGTGTAACACTACTTCATGTTAACCATGTTGTTTTTAGTTCACTTATTGTTGATATGTGTTTGTCTGTCTGTCTCATGTTCTGATTATTGTTACCTACTGTGGAGCTTTTCTCCCCAGGCCTCAGCTGTAAATGCACCTGTGTCCAGTTGGACTATCCCAGGAAACAAATGTAAAATAAATAAATAAATAACAACAGAGGAAGGCTTAATAGCTTAACTCTCTTAACCTCTCTTTGTTATCTCTAGCCAAAAAAAAGAGGATTGAAATTGTGCATAGCTTAGGTCTTTTGATACAGCAAAATTAACTAGTTATCTTAAATGTGAAATAAAAACTGAAAGTGCATATTGCATCTTTTTTTAACAGCATATCTTTAACTAACAAGCAGTTGTATCAGTTAATTGTTAATTAGATGCATTTGCTTTGAGGATGAGATTGTCTCCCTCCATGTAGCAACTTAAGAAACAGCTTAGCTTATGTTGGTTAATTTCAGAGTTTATACAGAAACAAATAGTACGTTTTTACAACAATGTGGAGAAGACAATGACAACGTTTTCAAATCATGTCTCTACCCTGCTTCAAAGGGAAAACGTTCAAGTTATTTATAGGAGTGAAGGAGTTATAGGAGTGAAACCTTATCTGGATGCAACACAAGGTCCCCAAGACATTCAGAGATACCAGTCAGATACTAATCAGCAAAGATATGTGGCACTGACATCTGTGCAGGAAGACCCAGTTTCCAACTCTGCTATCTTCATTTCTACATCTAGGAAATGACCCCCAGAACCTGTTGCCTGTTCTGATGGAAATTGAGCTGCAGTGAGAAGTTAACTCTTTTAGTGAAAGCCTGAGCAAGAGAAAAGTACTCGTACAGCTGGCTGAATATAACAGATTCAGATGAGATTCTCGGGGATGAATGCTTCCACTGAATACAAGCTGATGTAATGACTTGATCGGTCCTTGTGATGAAGAAGATGAGATTAGGGAGATTAGTGAGTTTAGCGAATTTAGTCCTTTGTGCACCTTGATAGGAGTTCTTAAACTACTCAGCTATGCTAACCAGTATGAACTTAATACTTTGTAGTATTTTATTTTATTTTACTTTTATTTGAGTGAATTCTCTACCTTGTAGCTCAACTTTCTTATTTATTTCCCTTAGTTTCTATGAACTGAAAGAACCGCTACTGCCCAGAGAATGGTGTCAAATTAGCAGTGTCAAAAGATAAATGGTTTAACTGTCTTTTTTCTATGGTGGAGGTAAGGCTGTGTGACATTGAAACTACTGAAGGAGATGATTTGTGTATCACATACCTCTCAAATGTCTGAATTTTGAAGAACATTCCTGATCTGTCCTTCATAAACGTTTCCTTTTCTGAGAAATCACTGAGAATTACAGCCAGTTAATAATGTCAGACATCACATTTACTATTTCTTATTATATGAAAAATCCACAGTGATGCAGAACCTGGTATTCTATTCACTTTTTAAATTAATTAGAGTGCTATTTAAACTTGCTCCTGATTTTGGCACCTGGTCCCACCATTAGTTTGGCTTTGTCCAGAAATCATGAGCAAAGAAGTTGAGTGGCATGTTGTATCTAAGTACCTACAGGGAAACAATGTCTTGCTTAGGTGGGAGGGTAAAAATCTATTTTAGATATATAGCTCTGTCTAGATTTTATCAGCAGTTTCGGCAAGTCTTTTTGTCTCTCTCTCTCTCTCTCTCTGACCAATATACTCAGTTTGTTAAAATGCCTTCCTTTATTAGTATGGTTGCAGGACATGTAAGAAGGTAACTGGGTACTATGATATAACCTTGGCCAAATTATGCAATTTATTCATGCATTCATTTATCTATGTAGTTTTATATTTCTTTCTTTTTATTGCATTGACATATGGAGTGATAGCAGCAGAAATGCATTTGTAAGATCAAATTCTTTGTGTAGCAGAGTTTTTTCCACCTTCGCTTTATAGTCCTAATTTGGCTTCGTTGTTATCATAATTTTCTAATATGAAGAGAAATGCTGGCCTTGAGCTATTGCTACCATAAAGGTTATTTGTTTGAATTATACTTGGGCAAGATATAGAGAGTCTGTTGCCTTGAATTCTAGATAATTTTCTATGCAAATGTATAAAGTTTTACAGGACCCAAGCTGGAATTTGCAGATATTAATAGTTTCTATTATGATCCTTATGTCACTTTGGTTTGTCTTTATATGCCACCAAAGAGAACCCAGTAGTGTTTAAAATATATTATGACACTCGTTTTTTTTTACTTTTCACCAGGGTATAACAAGTTTTTAGGCTAATGGAATATCATAGCTTAAATTGTAGATGACAAATGTGACCCCCAGTTTAAGACTTTCCCCAGTACACAAACTTTCCTCTCATCATTGACTTGTAGGCCTAGATGATATTCTAGATATTTTAAAAGTAATGAAAGTAATGCTTACCTGCAGCATTTAAATGAAATCCTTATCCCCCAGCTGATGCAAGGGCAGAGAGTTTCATTAATGAAATTTATTACTAGGAAAGAATTATAGAGTATTCTTAGGAGGCAATTATCTCAGAAATTCTGCTTCTAGATGTTCACATCTAGAGCAGGAATCAGAGACAAATTTCTGGACGAATGGCTCTTTGAAAAGTACTGCCAGAAACTATTTATTTTTATATATGTAAAGGCAAGACCAAGATGGTTTATATATTGTTGCCACATTGTCCAAATATCTACCAAAACCCATTGGTAATTCTTGAGCCTGTAAACCCTTCCCACTTATCCTTAGTGTCTCTAATTATTTTGAGATTACAGTAGATCACTAAACTGATGTGTCCCTGAGTATTCCATGCATACCCGTGAGTCTTTTATAACATGACTTAATTCTAGTTTTTGAAGACAGAATGTATTTACTAATACCTCCTAAATGAAGGTAGTGTAACTATCAAAGAAGTTCAATTCTCCCTCATTACCTGCGTTCTTCCAATGTGGTAACAGTAATATTTTTCACAGTCAGAATATCCCTTCAAAAGAAGCCCCTTTCTACATATATTAGTTATTTTAATATACCATACTTCAGCTTTACAGGATAAATTATCCAGAATTTATAAAGACTCTAAGGCCCTTGCTTCACTTAGTATTGACAGTGAGCCAAGCCATAATTTTCCCTTCCATGCCCCCTCCCCCATTCCATACCGATCTTCCTTCTTGCATGTAAGGTATCTGAACAGTTTTTTTTATAATGGCAAACACTTCAGGTAGCCCCCAGATTGGAGGAATGTGCAGCCTGGCCTGAAAACAGTTGAACTTCTGCAGATGCTTTTGCTTATTGTGATGACAGGTAATCCCAAGCTAGCTAGACCAATAGGGCTCATAAGCCTATTCTCGGTCACTGTAGGGAACGTTAAATTCCAAAGGTACTCCAGCAACTGTTTTGTATCAGTGTAGTTTTATGTAAATGTAACAATGGGAGATTCTGGGATAAGAAAAGAAGTCTTGGTAGCTTGAAAAACTTTAAGGATGAAATCCTTGCAGGAATTGAAGCTGGATGAATTGCAATGCTTTCATGTTCGTCCTAAATTCACAGGTAATAATTTGGCATTCTCTTTTTTTTACCTATGTAAAGGGATGATCTTAGGATGATCTTAAATTAGTTTGAATGCCTCAAGAACTTATAGCCTGAACGTTTTACAGTGTTTGTTTGTTTAGAAAACAAAGTGCAGTTTTTCTCAATGTATCTGCAGCCTAGAAAGTAACCCAAACAGTTTAAATATCCTTACAGTTTCTTCTAAGGGTGTATTCTAGACTGTTAAAGTATAGCACATAGCCATCTGCAAACCATAACAAATATAATCTTGAGGAGTTCATTAAGGGGATACACCAAAATTTATAATGTTGAGAAATATTAAGACTAAGATTGTTTTGCAGTTATAATGAAGAGTAGTTATGATAAATGACATCCATGATGGATGCCTCTTGTGAATGGAATGGTGTGGAATTGACAAGATTCTTAATCACTTGGACTTGGGTAGATAATATAGACTTCATCTTAATGTGATGAATTCACCACTGATATCAAAGCTGTTCAGTGCTTACCACAAATCAATCCACCAATACAGAGTAAAAAGCTTTGCTAATGTCAATAAATAAGAGTCTCTCAGTGACTTGTTAAGGGAATATAAATATTGCATGTTAAGTGAAACTTTAAAAAATCTGGATCTCCTGATTGTTATTTCAGCAATCCTTGTTGCATTAAACAACTGAGCTTACGGATTATTGTTTACATACTACTAGCTAGTATTCTGGCAAAATTTTTGTTTCAGTTGGAAGTGTATGAAAATATATGTATACTTCTCAGAGTAAGTGAACTCTCTCCTTTTTTGGGGGGGGGCATGTACTATATTGACTAATTTCAATGAACACTGTCAAAAGCTATCTTCCCAGTCCCTTTCTGGATGTTTTAAAGAGAATGGCAGGTACTTGTTCTGGCCCTTGTGTCTTACTAAGTGCTAAGGTTTTGATTGCTTGATATATCTCTCCAAGGTTAATAGTTGATGATTAAGCTGTTTGAAGTCTTCTGCTGAAACCGATGAAAGGAGTTAAAGATCAGATGTAGGGAGATTTACTTGGAATTTATCCAGTAAATAAACATTTAATTATAGATACTTCATAACTTGTTTTATCTCATCCAGGGCATATTGCTACATTCCCTTCACATCTATAACATACTACTGTTTTCATCAGCTTCCTTTTTCTTAGTCTTAGTGCTATGAGTTTTGGGGCCTTCAGGTTGCAGAACAAAAAAACACTATTTGATTCAGTGAGATATATGTTGGTGTTGTAGTCATTGCAGTACCAAGCACTTTTGTATCATTACCTTGAGTTGTGTCTATACTATAGTATGTTTCTTCACTTGTATTGGACTGCTCTTTCCAACTCTCTAATGCAGGTTTCCAAATATCTTATTCTTTATTTCATCCAATTAGCCCATTGTTTCCCTAGATTCCAACCTATTCTCTGAGAAACATGTCCTACTTTGTTATCATATATACAGGTTGGTGTCTATTATAGTTCTAATGCAAATTATCAATTCCTGTAAATTTTCAGTCTCATTTGGTTAGGTTTTAAAAAGCAAGATGGTGAAAGCACTATCTGCTATTTCCATAATTCCAAACTAAATCTCTATAGGTCACAGTTACCATAAAACGATCTGAATATACAGCAGAATTCATGTCAATGTTGTCTTATCTGCACTAACTGTCACTTACTAATCATAATACAACCTGTTCTACTGACAACTCCAGTTACAGATGGCATGGAGGTATGATCTATAGTTGCAGAATTTCCCTGTCTTTAGAGGTTTCCTAGTTTAAATATTGCTGAATTTCTTGTACTTGACTTTTCATCCATGACTTCAAGTTTACACTAATTTAAAGTCTCACCTGTTTTAATGGGTACCCCGACATTTCTCTAATGTTCTTAAAACATAAAATATTCCTGACTTATTCAATAAAAATCCCTAACTAGTAACTAACCTACTCTTATCAAAACCATAGATACACACCATATCTCAGTGGAAATGATCTTTCCTCATCCTAAATTATTCTCAAAAAAGAGTTACTACCCCCATTTTTACAGATGCAGAAGTTGCCATTATTCTTGAGTTATTCTATAAAGAAACACAACATCCTTAATTTAGTTCCCTTAAAAAAATTACATATTATTTAATTGTATTCAGCTTTTTAATTTCATCTGACAGGTGTTTGCAGACATTTCACATTCTAACAGACCATATACGGATTCTGTTTGCCAAGGTTTATGGCATCCTTGCCATATTTTTCAGTATACTTGAATGATGCACAAGGGTCTGGTATAGACCAATCAAAACCTTACATCAAAGGAGAAAGAAAGCACCCCCATTTACGAATAAAATATGTTACATAACTATGTTCTTTCCTTCTGAGAGGTGAAAGGTAGAAGGACAATGCTGATACCACTTTGAGTCCTCATCACAAAGTAAAGATAGTGGCAATTTAACAAGTTTTACAGGCTAGTACTGAAAAGGTATATGCTTCATAAAAACACTAATGAGCAGCTACATACACTAAAGATATCAAACACGTGTGTGCCCCCACTGTCTTCTGAATACATCATTTTTTTACGAAGCGACAGGACAGACAAGGTCAAAAGTAACAGACTAAAACAGAAGCAGAAGTCTATATATCTTTATTTTTTTCCCTTTATAGCACTGTGTATTTGTAGAATCAGACAGACAGACAAAAAACATTGATAGCAATAACGTACAGTTGCTGATGTGGCAAGGCACATTTGTCTTGGCTGATTTACTGTGACACACCAGTAATTATGAGTTGATTTCTCAAATTATCTGTCCTTCAGCTAAATACAGACATTTCTGAGAAGGAGAGAAACAATCTGCTTACTGTGGCCACTACAGACATGCACTCCTCTACCCTTTTATACATATATCATTTTGTATTTCATTGGGTAATGGTAAACATTACATTCTGCTTTTAAATTCAAAATCTCTTTGTTTTCCTCCAACTACAATTACAATTTACAAATATGTTCTTACTATATATGCCCCTGCAATACTCAGGTTGCATTAATCTTCATTTTAACTAATGTGATCCTTCACTAAAATAAGTTTTGTTCGCATTCCTCCCCTACTACCTTTGGAAAACACAAAATAATCTGCACTCTAATATTGTGCACTTTGTGAACATTACTAAGCAAGTAAGAACCTGGGTAAAGAAAAAGAAGTAAGAGGTAAATACACATAATCATTCCACATAGAAAAGAGCCAGTCGCTAATAGAATTCTGCTCTAAAACTAAGCAATTATACTGGAGTAGCTACACACACTGATCAGCAGCCATCAAGGTCACCCATTTATCAGCATGTAGACTTCCTCATCTTTTGCTCTTTTTTCTAACTGCACTAATAGCTGGAAGAAATCTATTGTAAGGGTATGGAACTTGAGTCTCCACTGTACTATCCATGCATAGCTCTGACTTTCTATTCCAAGTTTCATTCCTTTAACGCTCTTTGGCTTTCTTCCATCTGGGGTTTAATTCGAGTAACAAAGAGGAATGGTTCTTTCTCTTTATATGCCTATTGTATAAGTAGTCATTGTCAGTTTCATGGCCTTACAGATCAGAAAAAAAGGCTAGCACACCCTAACCGCAAAGAATCCAGGTACACCACAGCCCCTGAATGGTATTTAAAAATATATGATTTTTGGTTATAGAATGCTGCTGTATACCTCAACAGAGATTATAAATCATATATTTGAACATGAGGATGGCAGGAATGAAGGTTTCATTCTTGTTAAAAAGTACATCACAGTAGTCTAATGCAAACTTGGCCATCGTATCACTAATTTTACAAGCAGTTCCCATTTGTTTGGATTTCTTAAGTGCTTTTTCCCTGTCCATCGCATTTAACAGTTCATTATACAATCTGGGGAGGTTCCTTTTAGTCTTTCTGTATATGTGGGTATACTTTCTCTGGAGACTTTGGTTCCTTCCTCTTCAATAGTACTTTCAGCTTCTTTTATTTTGTTTGAATGCATCTGGTTCTTCTGTTTCCTTTCCCTAGGGTAGTCCTTTCAGATGGAGGCTGTTATTGAATTGAATTCTTTTATTCCAAGTCAGCTACTTTGAGCTCTAACTGCCTGCTAGTTAGCTGCAGCTGATCCCTTTGAAGTATAAGTGGTACAGTGAATGTCTTCCTTCCTGAAAGGATTGTCTACTTTTTCCCACCTAGAGTCTATAAATGCAGTAGCTGCTGCTTGTATAACTATCCAGCTTCTTGTAATTCCTTTGTATACCTTAGTACCCCCTTTAAGAACACTGAAATGAATTGTATGGAAGTATGCAGAGTACTGGCATTGTACTTTAAAGGCCTCCATGTTGATTGCCCTAATGTATCCTGGAGAGTTTATGGGATAAAGCAACTGAATGTAGCTGTGTGGCCTTCATTACTTCCCTAGTACCAGCATTGGCGCAAACTGTGCATTTTGATATTTTTGTTGAAGTTTCTGATTGAATTAGTATACGATAATAAATTATTCTGGGCGATTAGACCAGCAAGCAGGCTGAGCCTTCTTGTATGTTAATGCTAAACTCCTAAATTGGGAAAGGGCAAGTGAATTTTAGCTTGAGTATAGCAGTCTGCTTTAATTACTGATATTTAGTTTCTGCCATAATGAAACTGAGGTGATTGTGGGCTAATAGTCCAGAGAGACCTAAGCTGAGGAAGCTACAGCTAGAGTTCCGTTGTGTATTGGTTGGAACCTCTAGTTTATAATTCAACAAACTTGGTTTGATAAAGGGCAGAATTTAAAAGCTTTGGAATTGGGTAACAAGGAACATTGGATATAGGTGGATATGGCACCTAGACATGCCAGAATAAGACAATTTAGAATTCTTCTTGAATGTTAGGCTGTAGCATATTTCCTAATTACCAGTTTTTCAGACTTCTATAACATCCAGTGTTCTTTTTTCCCTCTTACCTTTGAAAAAAAAGTCCATTAACCAATCATGCAGTGTACACACTATTTACTCATTATATTGTGAAGTCAAACCATTAATAAACAGGGGACCAGGGTTATGCTAAAGTGCAATGTAAGTAAAATACATAACTGATTGTATATGTTCTAAGGATGTTTGTGTCGAATATCAGAAAAAATAAATAAATAAAAGGGATATTCTGATGGCTTTAAAAGGATATTTCATAAGACGCTCTCCAAAATCAACAAAATATTTATTCTAGGCTTCACATCATTATAGAGGTACAAGAGGTATGAAAAAAGTCTAATAATGTTCATTATATTACTACTGCAAAAAGTTATTACAAGACACAGTGAGTCCACAGAAGTCCCAGGAATGAAAGAATTATAGCCATTGATAGGCAAGCAGGTAGATCCAGGATGAAAGGACTTCAGAGACTGAACTGACATGCATTTATAAATGGCTGTAATGTTTTCAGTTTTGGACTGCAAAGACATTAGTATAGAATCTCTGATATGTACTTTTTTGCCTTTTGAGAACAGTCCACCTCCACTCCAAGCACTGAAGCCCATATTCTGAATTCTGAAATATCTGACAGAAACATGAAAAAAGAAAATAATATTATACACACTTGTTATACTTGAGGTAGAAGGTGTGATTACTAGGCCTTGGTATTATTGAGGTAGAAGGTGTGATTACTAGGCCTTGGTATTATTTTGCAATTTGTACTAACCTAAATAAAACATTTGAAAATATTTTTTTCTAATTAGGGGTGTTTCATAATCTATAGAAAATGTGAACATTTTGTAATCATTTTTATTTTTTTGAATGTTGTTCCCTAAGAACTTATTGATCTGTTTTCTTTCTTTTCTGATTGCTGTACTGTAATCAACATTGCAAAAATTCACAACTTAAAAAAAGTGTATGTGTACTAACACCTCATTGGCAGGTGACCTCCCTGTACCTTGGGCATACTTGGGCAATGTTTATACAGAGGCTGGTAGCAATGAGAATTGTTTAATATTTAATAAGTTTTAGAAATCAGCATCTCCTGCTTTCTTGTATGAAGCGCAGAATATAGTAAACTGCATTGATGATAGTCCGGTCCAGTTGCTGAGTACTTGAAAAATTATACAATTAAAAATGTTATCAGTCCTCACCTGATGGAACAAATCATCATAGAATAATGAGCCAAAAAAAAAAAAACAGGGTCTCACAGATCTGATGAAGTTTGTGTATTCTTTGAATGAAACAGCTTATCTTTCATTGTTTTAAACAAGTTTTTATTTTAAAAGGCCACCGGATTAAAGTTCTTGCAGATTTTATCTATAATAGTTTGTTTCCTTGGACCATACAGTGCTTATCATGCTTTTTGCCTGTATTACCTATGAATATCTAGGGAATGTTTTGTACTTCTGCAGACATCTGTCGGCTGAAAGTTAGACACACCCATTATTATTTTTTTTGTCCCTTTCTCTTTCTTATGCGCCCTACTTTATTGTTTTCTTCAATTGTTGATGTGTTTCTCTCCATTTCTGTTACTATTTTATAAAGTCAACCATACATGTGTCTATGGCGGTCTATTAGTGCCCACACCATCATCCTGCCCTGCCGTCTCCTGCTAGGTCTCTGACCACCTCCAGGGATGGTTCTCTACTGGGTGATGTTGATCATCCAGAAGGAAGAGAGACCTGGAGGGTTCTGAGTGGGCCTCCAGTAATTGCTCACCAGAGTGGGTGTTACTGCAAATTTTCATGACACTGACAGTAAGTACAAGTGTGTAACTTAGCAGAAATTGGAGGAAGTGACGGCAGCAAAGGGGATCAGTATCTTGTTGGTTGCACTGGATACCTAGAAAAAGTCCTAGAGCAATTAACAAAGTTGTTCCGACATGTCAACAGAGGCAGGTCTCAGTGAAGAAGGCAGTCATGTACGGGACTGGCCTCTGACTGGGTGTTAACCTAGGCAGTGTAAAATGGAGCCATTACCTAATTCTGCCCTCCTTTATGATGTGTCACTTCCTTGCATTTTACTTCCCTTCCCTATACATAGTCTACTCCTCCCCAGCACCAATTATCATTCCTCTGTCTATACATATCTGTCCATTGTGTCACTTCCACTTATGTCACTTCCAATTCTGCTGCTCTTTGTCTGTATTTGGGGCTGTTTGTCTCCCTCCACTTCCATTCCTATAGCCTCTTTCCATCTCTTGCTTTCACTTTACATCCTTCTCTCTCTGCCTTTCTTAAAAAAAAAAAAAAAAAAGAAACTGGGCACCTGACCTCACCAGGAATATACCTTTCTTCACCTACTGTACAGTTATTTCCTTTCTTCCCTGAGTCTACAGAAGTATGTTCGTATGCTTGCACTTCCCCCATTCTGACTTTCTATGCTCCTATTTCTTTCCTATTTTTATGAAGAAAATACATCGGTGATGTGCATTACAGCTGTCAGTAGTTTTCTCTGAGGTATAATGTTGTGAGCTCAGACACACATAGTCATCTTTATGCTACATGCATGCTGGGGGCATTTACAGCTTATATGTCAGCAGATATGGTATCCTTCTCTGTTTGATGGTAGTGTCATTTGCATGAACAATTCCTTATTTAGATGATTGGCATGATATATATTGCCTCCCAGAAAACTGATAATTGGCTTTGAGACATGTTTTCTAATTCTCTTTATGACACTAATCGTTGTTTGGTTGCATAAGGTGTGGTTCTGTACTCCAGACAGTATAATACATTCACCTTGTATCTTTCATTGTTTAACTGTCTACCTGGTAAACTCATTTCTGAGGTATTTCATTGTAAATATGTGTATAGAGGTTATAACTTCAGATCACATCAGCACACGTCTCCTTTTTTGGACATTCTCTTCTCATATGACTGATTTTTATCACTTTTACTACCTATTGCAAAGCACAGATTGTTATCTGTGTATGCCCTCAGAATCCTAACACTACTGTCTTCAAAATGTTCTTTTCAAGTTCTGTCAGCAACGTGTAAACGATAGTCCCTGCCTATAAATAGTATGCTAAGATACTCTAATATAAATAGTAATAATAATAATTTATGTTGAGCTGTACACGTTGTGCTGTGCTATGTACTGATCTGTATAAAAATAAATGAGCAATGAATGATTTAAAACATGACAGACGTGTCTTAGTGTTGTGTTAGTTGTATTATTGAACTTGAACTTTTCTGCTGATGTGTTTATGTCCAAAATTATTTTAATTACAAGCAATTAACTGCAAATTGTGTATGTTTGCTATGTTATACCTCAGTTATGGTACTTTTCTTCCAAGGTTCGAATGCAAATGGACCACAACCCATTAAGTCAATCCAGTAATCAAAACAAAAATCAGACATTCAATAAATAAATATCATAAAATTTTACTTTATATTAGAATAAGCTTTGCCTCCTTTTATACTTCTATACCCCCAAAGCCCCATTTTAACCTAACCTTGCTTACACTTAGCTGCCATTCTACTCCAGATAGGCCTCAAGGAAGCAAAGATTTTGTCACTCCATGGCGTTCTCTGGTCATGGACAAAGTGGACAAAGTGAAATATGTGCCTGCTCAGTACAAACAAGTTTTTAAGAATGAATTCTGCCTAAGCTATGCCTCTGGTTATATCTACCCACAACATTGTTCTACTATTCGCACAATGACACTGTGCCCATACTTAGCTAGATAAATTGTCTTCTTACCTCAATACTGACCTGTTAATCATTGACCTGTGAAGGAGAGGTGATTCCAGAACAATGCACTTTATTCCCAGAATTTCTTTTCATGGAATGCATAGAAAGTGGGATTATGACAGGAATTCCTTGTTATACTTGTAATCTGTTGGAGTAGCTAAGTGTTCTGAGACCTACAATAAGTTTGTTGAGGCATTTTTGTTGAGGAAACATTTGGGTCCCTTGATTTGTTTTAAGTGCAAGTGCATAGTGAGATACATGTCAGAAAGGGCATTCTTTCCAATAATGTGTCTAATAAGGGGAAATAAAGAGGAAATGCACTTTTTTTTATCTTGAGGAGATTCCACAAAGGATAAATTTTGCAAGGTTGAAGGGCTTCCTAACCACCACAAAGTGACGGTGGTCAAAGATGAGTTTGCTGTCAACAAAAGTATCAAATTCCATGATGACTGTGTCATATTTAGGGGAAAAATGATCAGAAATATAGCTAAGGTGGGGCAGAGGGGTCCGCTGTCCCAGGTTTAAGATGTTATTGGGCATGATCAGCAAAAACATTTTTGACATGGACCTGGTGCTCCTCTTTAGGAAAGGATGAAGAAGTGAAAGATCAGAGAATGGACATTTTTTTTTCTTTTAGGTGAACCAGCTATGGCTCTGAACATTATCTATATCATAAGCATAAATAATTTTATTTATTTATTTATTTATTTTACATTTGTTGACTGGGATAGTCCAAATGGATATATGTTCATTTTCAGTGGAGGCCCGGGAAGAAAAGCTCCAAAAACTTACATACAGAAAATATATAGTTTATACATGAAAACACAGATTACAAATTCATCTCAAAAATACAGTAAAATGAATAGAAAAAAGTCATATGTTTCACATTGATATAGCATTATCAGTTCACAGACAAACAGTAAATGTAGAATGGTGAAGTAAACAGCTACTTATTACATATGGATATGGGATACAAGTTAGTCAGGGTTAGGGCAAGGACATAATCACCATGTTTTAATGTACTGTTTAAGGCTCTTTTCGAATTGGGTTATAGAGAGAATCAAAGTAAGATCAGTAGGAAGAGAGTTCCAAATTTTGGCAGCAGAGTTGGTGAACAAAGAGTCACCAGCTGAGTTGTTGGTCTTGACTGTTTGAACTAGTAGCCTGTTGTATGAGCGTAGAGTCTTGAGGTTATTGTAGGGGGTGAATAGGTTTTTAAGTATTGGCGTGTTTTCAGGTTGGTAAAGAATCTTATGTCCAATTATTATTTGGCTGTATTGAAGTAGGCTAGGTAGTTCAAGCCACCCAAGTTGATTTAAGTTATGGCAGTGGTGTGTTCTATAAGCTGCTCTAGTAGCAAATCTGGCAATGTTATTGTAGCAGCTTGATAGTTTGTTAAGGTCTCTTTTACACAGGTTTGTAAATAAAGGGGAGACATAAAGAATGGTAGAGAGTAGGTGTGTCCGTGTGGTAACAGTCCTGGATAGAGGGGTTAGGAAGGGCTTAATCCTATATAGTGAGCCAAGTTTTTTATTGGCTGTTTTAATAGTTTGATTATTGTGCAAATCAAACTTATGGTTATTGTCTATTATTACGCCTAAAAGTTTAGTAGAGGGATCAGGTGATATAATGGTACCATTGTTAGACTTTATACTATAGGCTGTTAAGGGGGACCTATGTGTGTGTGTGTGGGGGGGCAGCAGCATCTTAGTTTTGTTAGGAATTAATATGAATCAATGATTGAGGAGCCAGTTTTCAACCGTATTAAAAATATTTTGGTTAAAAGTCTGCAGATCAGAGGGGAGGTGGCTGAGCAAATTAAGGTGGAATCATCTGCATATTGGATACAAGTTGCATTTAGGATGATCACACACATGTCATTAATAAAAATAGAAATATGGAGTGGTCCTAATATGGAGCCCTGGGGGACTCCAAGGATAATAGGTAGAAGGGTGGAAATTTCTCCTTCCAAAGGACAGCCTGTTGTCTACCACTCAGGTAAGAATGGAACCATTGGATCGCTTGGTTGTCTAGGGAAAAGGTTGTTGTTTGTTATTCCTTACTGTTTTATAAGTGGGTTGATTGAGAATGTCAGTCTTATGCCTAAAGATATAGGTAAAAAAGTGATCACTTATATCATCTGGCAGGATTCATACTTTGTACATATGGGGGTGACTATTGATGAGTATCCAGTCTAAGGTACTTTCTTTGTTATTGAGTTTGCTGATCCTAGTGGGGGAGGATATGATCTGAGTAAACCCATATAGATTTACATACATAGTAGAGTGTTCTAAGGAACAGGTGTTCCAGTCGATGTTGAAGTCTCCAAGGACAATGGTTTCTTGGGGGTAGTTGGTTGACAACCAATATTGGATATTCTCTAGGGTGTTTATGTTATTTCCTGGGGGTATATAAACACAGATGATATTTATCTGTTTGCATTTATTGACATGTAGCTTAGTAACAAGAATTTCAGCATTATCATCTTGGGGTGGTTGTGAAAAGTCAGTGGTCACCTGCAGCATATATTTATATAAAACAGCTACCCCCACCCCTTCCTAGTTTTGTGGTCAAGTCTTAATATATTATAAGCTGGAGGTATTATCTCATTCTCTGTAGTTAATGGTTTTAGCCAGGTTTCGGTAAGACATAGTATGTCTGGAGAATAAACATCTAAGAGAGTATAAATGTGGTGGACTTTATTATTTACGCTTCTAATGTTCAGGTGACTGACAAAGAGTGAGTTGGGAGGTCTGTTTAAAGTCCGTAAGTTAGTTGGAATAGTATTGATATAGCTAGGGTCAACAGTTGTGGTTGGGCCAGATTTACTAAAAGAAACTAAATTGCATTTCTTGGCATTGAGAAGAAGCATGCCATTAATATTTAAAGTGTTTGTTTGGTCTAACTCTTGTTGGAGAATTTACATATCAGAATGAGATTTGATAACTGCTCCAAGTTGTAAATCTTCATCAAACAAGGTTAGCCATAGTCAGTGCATATCAGCTTCCATGCACCTTCTCAATGGCCTCAGAGCCTCAGTCATCTTTCCAAAAACTCAGCCAAACTGGAGTGAATCCAGTAATACAAAGTCACCTATACTGCTGTTTATTAGTTCAGCTGGAATATGTTACAAGTAATTGTAACAGACCTGTAATTCCCAAAGTCAGTCAAACGGACACCTTATATAAGAGGATCACAACACTTGCCCTCCACATGTTGGGATGTAACCAGTGGACAGACTCAGGTCAACAAGGTGATGAAGGGGTTGTGCTACATGGAATAATGTGAAAAGGGCTTAGTCCAAAAATAATTTCATGAGATTTGTAATCTGAGATTGGGAAGTGGATGTCATGGTGGATGCAGTTAAGTATGAAGATAATTCGCTCCTATGAATTTTAGCAATGCCACTGGGGTCAGAGAAGAATGTCCCAGTACAGACAAGCTTTGTTCAGAATTACTGGTTATTTTAAACTTTCTAATATAGCTGAAAAGGCCCTATGGTTCTCCTTTGAATTTGTTGCTACATTACGTTTATTATCATCTTTGCATATTTATGATGGTAACTTTAAGATGCTTATATCCTTTAAATCACTTTTATAATGATAATGGTACATCTTTTAGAAATGTCCAAAAATGTTTTTCTTTTTCTTATACAGTTTGCTGATGTGCTAGTTTTACTATATGGATTTGGTTTTACATTTGTCATTATGCCTATGTTAAAAAAGGTGCCTCAACACATCTAAATAAGTGGAGTCTAATTCAGATGAGAAGGTAGCAGCCTCATATGCACAGTTTGCTGGAGAGCTATGCCATTTGCGTTTATCAGAACGATCAATAAATAGTACATAACAGAATTTTGGTGCAACCCCTGAATAAAGTGGGCATGTTATTGGCAGCAAAGTGGAACTTCAAGGAGAAGGTCACAGCAAGGTGGTCAGAAATGACTATGATAGAGTAACAGGTAGGGTGGTACAAGTAGATGGAATATCTGTAAGGTCAAGATCAAGAAGATTAATACTTCTAGTGGTAAGTGGGATATTTGGTCTTATGTACTATCATTGCAAAGTTCGACTGTTGCCAGTAGTACATATTAACCAATTTAGTAACTGAAGTCATCCATAAGAAAGTTATTTGGTCTGGTGGTTAACTTTTCTAACTGTTTGAACTATTCCTTATAATCTGATAGGGTCTTAGATGGAGAGACAGAACTCATTATATTATGAAAATTGATTTTCTTGAGTGTTACCATGACTTCAACCAACTCCAGATGTGTAACATGTGAAATTTGATGAGAAAGAATGAGGTTATGAATAAATATAGATACTACTTTGCAGTTACCAGTAGACTCACTGCATGATAGACACTGTACCCTGAAATAGAGGGAGTGCTATCATTGCATTGGAACCAGGTTTCTGTTATTGCATAAAAGCTGATGTCATCAAGGGAAAGGAAGTCCTTAAGTTCAGAGATTTTGTAGTTTAGGCTCCTGACATTCAGCAGTGCTAGCTTGATTTTATCTGTATTGTAATTTGCTATGTAGGAATGTCCATTTGTTGAACTCTGCCTAAAAATGGCAATATGGGGATAGCAAATGTTTTAACCAATATGCAAAAACTGTGGGGTGAAAAGTACAGCCCATCCTTGGCAAAGCAGGGGATCTATTGGCCATGTCATTCCATGTAGATACACATTGGATTCCGCTAGAATAGTACCAGTTTGCTAGCTAATTATTCAGTTGTGGTTCCAGGTTGTTTTTCTTGCTGGGGCATAATATGGGCACAATACCTAGCAAGGTGGGTACTTACGATTGATGAAAAAAATACCAAACTATCATATTAATAAAGTATAGAACACATAATACATGGAAGCAACTCACCCGTAATCGATTCTTAAAAATGAAAGGTTATTTCCCTACAAAAAGAAAAAAAAAACAGTGAATTCCATAATCTTACAAATCCTGGCAATGTTCACAACACAGAATCACTACTGATATGTCATGCCCAAGTATTATGGTTTGGAAGAATTGTTGGAATGCTAGAGGTAAACAAGTCAAGGGCATAGGTACCAATACAACAGATGTAGGAAAATGCCATGACAATGCCAGTCATTTGTATCTTAGTAGAAAGAGAAAAAAATATATCATCAGCTCAAATTCAGGAATCAAAAGTACAGAATATTTTATTCTGTGCTGCATTGTAAGGAATTACCTTGAACAAGTACGGCAGCTTTTGCAAATATTCAAAATAAAGCACAAAGCATACACTGGTGAATAGCAAAGCAGTTTTAAAAGTTCTTTTTTAGGAGATGCGAGAGTGGTCAATTAACAGTTCCTGTATTATAATGTTAGTTTTGACACCACAGGAATAATGTGAGACAGGGTCTAAACTGGAAGCCCTAAAACATGCATTACAACTAAGTTATTTTGCTTTGCGTTTGCAACTACATTAACAGAAGTAAGAGCTGCTCTGAGACAACAAGTCAGAGTAATTCAAGCAAAAATGAAAATGAAAATAGGTGTCAGGAGCTGAGCAAGATGCTTGTGACTCAGATTACTGCCATTCTATTTTCATAGGTAAGTACTATGCTAGCTGTCCTTCTGGGCCATTTTAAGCCTTCACAATTTCTCTATTCAAAGGTGAAAATCAAACCCTATACCTTGTGTCTATGAAGTAAACACCTTGACTATATCACTCGTCAACCCTATACCAGCCCTCCAACACATGGCTGTTTTATATATATAGATATGTATATCTATATGTATATATATATATATATATATATATATATATATATATATATATAAACTGTCTTTTGGCTTTTCCCGGTTAGGGGTCGCCACAGCAGAACTCCAGTCCGCTAATGATTGACAGTAGAGTTTTACATGCTGGCTTGCCAGGCCCAACGCACAACCTTCAGTGAAGGAACACCCATTCACGCATGTCGACACATAGAAGACGCTCTAACTGAGAATCGAACGTGCAACGTCTAACTGTGAGGCGACAATGCTACTGCAGCACCACCACCACAGTTTTATATATATATATATATATATATATATATATATATATATATATATATATATATATATATAGATAGTTATATATAGTTATATATATTTCCTTATGTCAGCATGACTCACAAAATGGGGGTTGAAGTGGATTCTGATCACTTTACAACGTCAAGTCCACTGCGATATAATAACAAAAACACTTAATGATTCTGATGCACTACAAAGATATAATGAAATAATTGAGATAAGTGGCAGTTATAAATAAACAAGTTAGTTTTCCAGACCCCTCCCCCAAGTAAAACTACTGTGAAAGTAAAAAAAATGTACCAAGCAAATGCACCAACATGAACCACCAACTACTCTATATTTATGGTCTGCTAAAGTAACTTCAATATACATGATTTAGATCATAATATTTTGGAGTGATACTATACATCTCAACTTATTATAAAGGCAAAAATAATGGTGGGGGATAAAATCAGGAAAAAATTATATATTACTTTAATTCGCTTAAATATTTAATAAATCAACAAGTTTTAATCAATAAGCATTTTTTGCAGACTAAAAAGTATAAAACTCTAATGACCGTCATGTCATTACAGACTGTAAACATGAGCAATGTACCAGAAAATCAAAATGTTATGAGGGACAGGACAATCTATGAAGTAAAATAAGGGACATCCTGCAAAGACAGAGACAGTTGAAAGGCATAGGTAGCAGTCAATAGGCAGTAGTAGTCTAGTCACAAAACCCCATTTCAGGATTTGAATACTTTTCGGATGTGCAGGATTTTGAATGATGCAGTTATAATGTTCTAAATTTTATTATAGCTGCCTATGAATAAGTCTCAGCAGAAGACTTCGTGAATTTGTAGTTTTAATAACTGAGATATTAAAACTATGTATCATTAAATTCTTCATTTTCAGACAGCTTAGTATGGTTTGACATTACCATAACATCTATTGCACCAACAAACACAATAATTAAAGAAAATACATCTTCAAACTATGGAACACTATACTATGTCAAGTACAGTGCAAGAAATGGAAAAAAATGTGGAACATTTACATGCAAGCAGGGAGGGAGCTCACAGCATGGCTAGAATATTACTATATACTTGTTTTACCTCATAACCAGTTCTTCAACCATTACTGACTCAAAAGAGAAACAACTCAAGATGCAAAAATCCAAGTAGCCATATGGGTAGCAAAAAAAAACCCAACCCGCACACACACACACACACACACACACACACACACACACACACACACACACACACACACACACACACACACACACACTGCAATAAACTCAGTTCAGCATCAAGAAATACAGGTAGGAGCAGGCTTGAAACATCACAAATACCATACCATTGAGAACAGCAACAATCTAAACAATTAAAGACACTGCAGACAGCATCCCGTCTTCAAAGTGCAGAATAATACACCATCTTTTACAATATGGAACAGATGTTAAAAACATGACACATTCAGTAACAACTAGGAAGGAAGATTACACCTTGGTACAACTGTAGACTTTATAGTTATAAACAGTTCTTGGATAACCCCATTCTATCTTTGCCTGCCAGAACAGTCACTTGGTTGCAATGTAAAATGTTTATTTTACAAATAAGACAAAACAAGTTATAAAACAGCTGTAACATGCTGTCTTACCATACACAGAGCTGTTCAACCAGAACCTTGAGTGTAAGTTGCCCTGCCACACAAAAAATAAGCAAATCATTCTCATATTCTCTCTCTGTCTCTCTCTCTGTCCCTCTCTCTTACCATCTCAGGTTACAAATACTCAGTGACAAATAAGTTTATCCTTTCATCCTTTAATAGTCATTATTACTTAATTTTATCTGGTAAATTGTTAATAATTTGATCTTTCACCCAGATGCAGAAGCAAGCTTGCATGTATGCATGTGCATGCACACACACACACACACACACACACACACACACACACACACACACACACACACACACACACACACACACACCGCACACACTACAGCTACTTGCATGACTGTATAACTTGGATATTTGCTTGAGATCTAGTGAATGAATAAATGCTTAAATAGTGGCTCAGAAATGTATCTCACCTCACTGGTGTCAGACCCATACAGTGAAACTCTTTTCTATCATCTCTATTTGTTAGCTCAAGAATCAGAAACAAGAACAAAAAAATCAGGAACAGCCCTTAAATATGTCTCTTATGTACTAAAAAAGTTGATAGAATAAGCACATTTTACATTATAAATAATTTTCTGAATTTCACATGCCTGACATAATTTAATGACTGCAATCCACAGTTTGCAAGGATCCACAAATTTTGCAAGGAACAGACCAAATTACCTTTCAATTTCTTAGATCAAGAATTCAGGATAAAGCCAAAAATAATGGGGAAGACATTTTAAATGTTATTTTATGTATTTAGCAACCAAATAAACCCAATGGGCAAACTGTCCTTTTTCAGGGATGACCTGGAAGTGCTGTCTGGTTAAGTGATTTGCCTAAACTTGCAAACCAGGCAAATTGAGGTCAAGTGATTCAAACTCTGTGCCTTTGATTACAGAAAGCAGTTTATTAACAGAAATGCCAGACAACTCCAAATCACTTAAAATGTTAACAGAGGAATAAGTGCTGCAAGGGCGTGCATTCTCTGAATAATAAAAACTATGAAACTGTTATGACTGGCATTTTTGACTGATGGTAAAACTCAAATGATTTACCAGAAAAAAGAAACTAAGGAGGGACAGGACATCAGTATGAGAAAAAAGTCAGTTATGTCCTTCAAAACTGGAGACAGATAAAAGGAAAACTATTTAAATTCACTTAAAAAGCCAACAGAATGAAACTCTAATAAATGGCATTGCTGACTGACCAAAACCCTTAGTGGTGTTCTAGCTATCAATGATTTATCAGAAAATAAAGACAGGAGGAAAAGTCTGGCAGTCAGTGCAGAGGATTAAGACTCTAAGCACTTAGCAAGCTGCTTCCACTAGTAAAGGTTGCAGGGTTTATTCTTGCTACCTCCATCTGACTACTGTGTGACTTTGAGCTTAACCAAACAGTGCTCCTGTGTTGCCCCTTTACCTGATTTTAAAAAATAGAAAAATGAGCATACATATGTGGCTATATACTCAGGTGAACAATAAGAGCAAAGCGAGATCATAGTCAAATAGGGCCCTAAGTAGAGTAATGCACCATACCCCCTCTCCACTGCAACCATACCAACATCTCATTACATGTTTGTGTCTCTCCAGTTACCATAAAGACTTTTCAAACCTATCAGCACACATATTATGTACTTCTTTAGTTTTAAAATGGTCGCAGAAATTTAGATTTAATTTGTATGCTTCAGTTAAAAAACACTGGCAGCCATTCAATGAACACAACAAAACACTTTCACATTGGAAACAGAAAACATGGACAATAGTAAACTCTCTTCCTTTGAAATTTGCATTTATCAATAGTGCATCTGGAAATCTATTAAACTGCAGCAGTCTTGCAGGAATTCCTAGTCACATAGCTTATAATGAAGCATTAACTAGGGCCTAATGAAAGCAT